>NC_139080.1:75761817-75794817 GCF_965140915.1 Aythya marila | reverse complement strand
GGGCAGGGCAGTTAAGTGGCAAGTACAATGGTCCAGACCCCTGCTGGAGCAGACTTTTAACCCGCCTCTGAGTGCATGTTTGTTACCAGATTGAAGGGAGCAATGGAAAAAGGGGAATGCAAATAATGTACACCCTGCATTAACCAGGGATGCAGGTAATATGCCCACTTTTACTCATGTCTAGTCTTGAAACTTAGCAGCTATGTCTTCGGGGTGAGATCAAACCAAAAAACATCATCTTTGGAGATCACGTTTTGAGAATAAAGTGTTCATTACCTATTCCTGGCTGTGCAGCAAAACCACAAGGAGGAATCTGACTCTCCTGGGTGTCTGCTGGGAAAACTACACAACAGGCTGTAAGCAATCCTAGAGTATGTTGAGGATAATTTCCTGGTACAGGTATTAGACAAACCAACCTGAAATGTTGCTGGACCTGGTGCTTAGCAACATGGAAGAGCTCATTAGGGAGGTCAAGACTAGAGGCTGTCCGTGCTGCAGTGACCAGGCCCTGGTTGAGTTTGTGATCTTGAGGAATATGGGCCTGGCAAAGAGCAGAATCATGACCCTGAACTTCTGAATAGTGAAATTCTAGCTGTATAAAGACCTAGTAGATGAGATACCCTGAAACACCATCCTTAGGGACAAAGGAGCTGAGTAGAGCTGGCAGCTCTTTAAGGATGTTTTCCTTAGAGTGCAAGAACTCTCCATCCTCCTGTGTAAGAACGCAGGCAGGGAGTGCAGACAACCAGGATGGCTGAGCAAGGGCCTGCTGGTCAAACTGAGGCACAAGAGGGAAATGCACAGGCAGTGGAAACAGGGACACGTGGCCTGGGAAGAGCACAGGGATGCAGTCCAAATGTGTGGGGATGGGATAAGGCAAGCCAAGGCATGTAAGAAACTGAGCTTGGTGAGGGATACAAAGAATAATAGGAGGGATCCTATAGGCATGTTGCTCAGAAAAGATAGGCCAAGGAGAGTGTTTCTTCTCTGATGGATGAGAAGGGTGAACTGGTAACAACAGACATGGAGAAGGCTGAAGTACTCAATGACTTCTTTGCCTCAGTTTTCACTGCCAGCCAGGCTTACTGTTTCCCTGAACCTGCAGATGGAGGCTGGGGGAGCAAAGTCCCACCACTGTAAGTGAAGAGCATGTTTGAGACCACCTGATGAAACTAAGCATGTCTATGGGGCCCAGTGCCATGCATCTCAGAGTCCCGAGGGAATAGGCTGATTTAGTTGTCAATCCTCTCTTCATCATATTTGAAAAGTCCTGGCAGTCAGGCAAAGTCCCTGGTGACTGGAAAAAGGAAAACATCACTCCTATTTTTAAAAAAAGACTATAGAAGGAGGACTCGGGATACTACAGAGCAGTGAGTGGTGAGCTGCTGTGCCTGGCAAGATCATGGAAAAGATCCTCCTGAAGGCAATGTCAAGGCACATGCAAGACAAAGAGATGATCTGAGACAGCAGGCATGGCTTCACCAAGGTTAAAATGTGTCCAGTCTGGTGATCTTCTACGATGGAGTGACTGTATCAGTTGACAAGGGAAGACCAACCAATGTCATCTACCTAGACTTCTGTGCCTTTGACACAGTCCCACATGAAATCCTGATCTCCAAACCAGGGAGAGATGGACCGTTCAGTGGGTAAGGAGTTGGCTTGAAGGTCACACACAGAGAGTGGTGGTCAATGGCTTGATATCCAAGTGGAGGCCAGTGACGAGCAGTGTACCTCAAGGGTCTCTCCTGGGACTGGGACTGTTTATTATCTTTATCAGTGACACAGACCGTGGGATTGGGTGCACCCTCAGCAAGCTTGCAGACAACATCAAGCTGAGTGGTGTTGTCACACAACAAAAGGAAGAGACGCTATCCAAACAGACCTGGACAGGTTTGAGAAGTGGGCCACATGAACCTAATGAGGTTTAACAAGTCCCAGTGCAAGGTGTTGCACCTGGGCCAGGGCAATCCCGGAGAGGAGCACAGACTGGGAGAAGAACTCCTTGAGAGCAGCCCTGCAGGGAAGGGCTTGGGGGATCTGGTGGATGAAAAGCTCAACCTGATCCAGCAGTACATTCTTGCAACCTAGAAGGCTGACTGCATCCTGGGCTGCGTCAACAGAGGGGTGGCCAGCAGGGGAGGGAGGGGATTGTGCCCCTCTGCTCTGCCCGTGTGAGGCACCATTGGAGTGCTGCATCCAGGTCTGGGGCCTCCAGCACAAGGAAGATGTTGATCTTTTAGAATAGCTCCAGAGGAGAGCCATGAAGATGATCAGAGGAATGAAGCACCTCTTCTACAAAGATAGTCTGAGAGAGCTGTGGATGGTCAGCCTGGCAAAGAGAAAGCTGCAGGGTGAGTTTATTGCAGCTTTTCAGTACTTGAAGGGGGTTATGAAAAAGATGGAGAGCGACTCTTTTCACAATCAGATAATGACAGGACAAGGGGGAATGGTTTTAAACTAAAAGCAGGGTGATTTAGGTTAGAGGTTGGGAGGAAATCCTTCAATGAGAGTGGAACAGGGAGTTTGTGGATGTCCCATTCCTGGAAGTGCTCAAGGCCAGGTTGGATGGGGCCTTGGCCAACCTGATCTAGTGGGTGTCATCCTTGCCTATGGCAGGGGAGTTGGAGTTAGATGGTTTTTAAGGTCCTTTCCAACTTGAGCCATTCTACGATTCTATGATTCTATGACTTGAAAATTCTAAGGGCCCAACACAGAAGGTGATTGCCTCACACCCTTTTCTTAGTTCCTTGTCTAGAACATCTGAAATCCTTAATGAGCACAGGGAGTTTAAGTGTAGAAGAACTTTTCCTTGCATGGGGTGAGGTGATTTAAGTTGGGTGGCCATAAATGAGAAATGTTTTAGGTACTTAGCTGAAAGTCTTGGCCTTTGTGTCTTCATTCCTCCCACTCCTTTGGGAGTATGTGGGAAGGGTCAGCTTAGCACACAGCACACATTTGAGATGCTAAGATTAGTCAGTTTAGCATTTCAAATGAAGATGCCAGGTAAGGACAGAAACCCAGATCTTCCAAGGGGAAAACTGTCATGAGTTAGGGGTCTAGAAAATTAACTGATTTAAGACAGAGGTATCTTTTTTAAAGTCTCACAGTGTAATGATATTCATAGAAATTGAATAATTTTGCCAATTATTTGGGAAGAGGTGATGAGAACACATCTGTGTGTCTCTGACTCTGTTTCTGTTTATTGTTTTCTCATCACATCCCATTTGATTTCCTGTTTTACTGCCTCTATTTCCTGCTTGTTACAATGATAGAACATTCTTTACCTAAATTGATTCATTTATATATCTATATTCCAGGGGAAAATGTTCTAAGGAAAGCCACCAAAACTAATTATACCTCTTTGCCTACTTTCATTTTGTGTTAAGTGGTAGATTTTACTAACTCCTGCTATGATTGTCTCTCAGGATCCCAGAACCATTCACCCTTTTATTCAAGTTTTCTCCACTTTTCTCCACTCTTTATCATGAAAGATAAAACAAGTTTAAAATTATGCAGTTTATCCTCAGCCTGTTTGTACGGATTAACAAAATATAAGCACAAGTCAGAGGAAGGGAAAATCAGTTGACCTAGATCCTAGTCCTAAATGTATATGGTATATTCCTTTTGGAGGAGGCAGTAAGACAGAAGTGCATAGAAAATCTCCCATGTGTTACAATCCAGATCATCAACCATGGTGTGTTCTTCTGAGTGTGTTAGAATGTATGCATTTCTTAGCAAGCTTCACACTTCTCAGAGAGGACTTTTCTGCACTTATTAGTCTTGACAGATTCTCTTAAGAACCAAATCCTTTGTCTGCTTTTCTTCACCAAGGTCAGCAGAACTCTAAAGCAACCAAGGAATGCAGCAATAGCAAAAAAACAAAGAAACAAACAAAAAAGAAACCTCTCCGAGGATATCCCAGGATGTGGTTTATTTATTTATTTTTAACTGTTGTTAACCAAATTCTCATCTCAAACAATCCATGGTAAGAATTTTGCAGTGCTTAATACACAGGTCTTTCAGGTATTGACAGTAGTCAAAGTCTCCCACAATGAAGGTATTTGGGTGCCAAGATAGAAAATTAAAGGAAGATTTTTGATTATTTGGGCTAAGGTTGTAACAGAAAAAGGGCCATACATTTGAGAAAGTGCATATGTGCATAGCCTTCCTGATCAGTTCTAGCTATATGAGTAATGTCATGTCAACCCAAGGAATTCAAAAGCAGGTTGTATTAAATCTGTAGCTGAAAATTTTGCACTTTGTTGTTTAGGGCTGAGTTTGTTTGCAACATTTTTTTTTCCCCATATTTGCTTGCAAGCCTATTTGAGAAAGAATCTAGGAATATTTTCAATAACAGTTTTTTGAGTAACCCCCATAGGTGACTGCACACTGGGAAGTGAATACTTACCTACCTTTTGTCCTGGTTTCAGTTAGGACAGAGTTAATTTTCTTCCTAGTAGCTGGTAGGGAGCTATGTTTTGGGTTAGGATGAGAAGAGTGCTGATAACATGCTGATGTTTTAATTGTTGCAGAGCAGTGCTTACACCAAGCCAAGGACATTTCAGCTTCTCACTCCATCCTGCCAACGGGCAGGCTGGGGTGCAGTAAGAGCTGGGAGGGGACAGACCCAGAACAGCTGACCCAAACTGGCCAAAGGGGTATTCCATACCATCTGACGTCATGCTAAACAATATATAGGGGTGGCTAGCCGGGGTGGGCCAGCTGGACTGCTTGGGGTTAGGCTGGGCTTCGGTCAGCGGGTGGTGAGCAATTGCATTGTGCATCACTTGTTTGTACACATTATTAGTAGTAGTACTATTATCATCATTATTGTTATTGTTATTATTATTATTGTTATTATTATTTTCCTGTCTTAATAAACTGTCTTTTTCTCAACTCACAGGCTTCACTTTCCCATTTCTCTCCCTCATCCCAGAGAGGGAATGGGGAGTGTGACTGAATGGCTGTGTGGTGTTTAGCTGCCAGCCAGGTTAAACCACAACAGTCCTTTTTGGCACCTAACGTGGGGCCCGAAGAGTTGAGATAACGACAGATCGGACCACAGTGTGTTAAGCTAAAATTGGTATGTGTTAGACCTGCTTAATAGTTGCTATTCATAATGCTTTTTGCTTTAATCTCAAGTCTGCTGTGCCTGTTTTCCAAATTGAGTATTTTAGCATGTTACATTCTGTATGTACTCTCTTTTATGCTGTTTATCCTTTCTGGTTTGAGATCGTTATGGTACCGTGCATTGTAACAGTGGCTTATGATACCATGAAATTTCTGGCCATGACTCTAACCTGGTATTTGTACTCAGCACTGTTGTCAACTCTATACTTTTGAAACCAAATCTTGGAAATTATTAACAATTACACATATTGCCTTTTTTCATCAGGGAGCCAATCTGTGGAGGGGAACGGTTAAGATACTTTTTCCTATTTGTTCACTTTCCCTTTCTCCTTCACTGCCTTCTTATTCTACGAGCTTTTTATGATAGTTCTCCTAGCTCTCCAGGATGTTGAATATCCTTGGGATGCTCAGACCAGTATGTTCTTGTTGTTATGTCTCCAGAATGCACTTCAGGTTTTGTTTAAGGTTAAAAAATTACTTAGGAATCTCATCCAGAAATATGTCCTGAGGCAGGATAGTTGTGAGTGGAAGGGAGTGTGGGAGAATATGGGCAGGTTTCTAGAGCAGTGGGCACCTCCAGTGTTTTGGAAATTCATGCCTGAACAACTGCAAAATCCAAAAAAAAAAATAATGGTAAGTGCTTGAAAAAAGTCATGACTCGGGCAGTTCCAAAGTGACACAAATCACTGTAAAGTGCTAGGGTCTGGCTCATGCCTATCGGGCTGAAATTGATGCTACTGTTAACCTAGTGACAGGCCCTGCGGCCACTCCAAGTCTGGTGACAGACCCAACGGCCACTCCAACCCCTATGATGAACCCTGCAGCCATTCCACCTTATGCAGCCATTCCAACTCCTGCACACACTCCAGTTCCACATCCTGCAGCCACTCCAGCTCCTGCAGCCACTCCAGTTCCAGCTCCCACAGACATTCCATCTCCATCTCATGCAGCCTATCCAGCTCCAGCTCCTGCTCCAGCTCCAGCTCCTGCACGCACTCCAGCTCCTGCAGCTGTTCCATCTTAAGCTCCTGCAGCAACTCCAGTTCCAGATCCTGCAGTTGTTCCAGCTTCAGATCCTGCAGCTGCTCCAGCTCCTGCAGCTGTTCCAGCTCCTATAGTGGCTCCAGCCTTAGATACTGCAGAAACTCCAGTTCCATCTCCTGCTATCTTTCCAGCTTCAGCTCCTGCAGCTGCTCCATCTTCTGCAGTCGTTCCAGTTCCAGCTTCTGCAGTTGTTCCAGTTCCAGCTCCTGCAGTCACTCCCATTCCAGCTCCTGCAGCTGCTCCAGCTCCTGCTATCTTTCCAGCTTCAACTCCTGCAGCCATTCCATCTCCTGCAGTCGTTCCAGTACCAGCTCCTGCAGTATTTAAAGCTTCAGCTCCTGCAGTCCTTCCAATTCCACCTCCTGCAGTCCTTCCAGTTCCACCTCCTGCAGTTGTTCCAGCTTCAGCTCCTGCAGCCACTCCAGTTCCAGCTCCTGCAGCTGCTCCGGCTCCTGCAGGAGTTCCAGTTCTTGCAGCCGTTCAAGTTCCTGCAGTCGCTCCGTCTCCTGTAGTCATTCCAGCTCCAGCTTGTGCAGCCACTCCAGTTCTAGCTCTTGCAGTCATTCCAGTTCCAGCTCCTGCAACCGGTCCGGTTCCAGCTCCTTTAGGCATTCAAGTTCCAGCTCCTGCACTCATTCCAGCTTAAGCTCCTGCAGCCAATCCAGTTACAGTTCCTGCAGTCTTTCCAGTTTCAAGTCCTGCAGCCAGTCCAGTTCCAGCTCCTGCAGCTGCTCCAGCTCCAGCTCCTGCAGCCACTCATGTTCCAGCTCTTGCAGTCATTCCATCTCCTGCAGCCTTTCCAGCTCCAGCTCCCGCAGTCTTTCCAGCTCCTGCAGTCATTCCAGCTCCAGCTCCTGCATCTGTTCCAGCTCCTGCAGCCTTTACAGCTTCAGCTACTGCAGCTGTTCCAGCTCCTGCAGCCACTTCTGCTCCTGCAGCCACTCCTGCTCCTTTGGCTGTGTCAGAGAAATGAACTGCAGCAGTGCAAATTGCCCCTGCAGAGGGTATTCCAACACCTGTGGCAGACCCTTTGTCTGGGTCAGAGAAATGAGCTGTAGCAGTGCAAGTTGCCCCTGTAGAGAAGGTGAAAAAATGGTATAGAGATTCAGGTCCTTTAGAATGCAGAGAGTCTTCTGCTAAGTCTAGGTATAGAGAAGACGATGCTGGACCATCAGGGATTCAGGAGGAGGAAGATGAGGATGTCAAGAAATCAACAGTAACTACCCAAAACCTATACCAGTGTGAGCTATGAGATGTGCAAAAATATTTTGGTCGCTGCATAGGTGAGCAGCTTGTCACCTGGCTGCTCCAGTGCTGGGAAACTGGAGACAATTGTGTGGAATCAGAGAGCAGGGAAGCCAGGTGACTGGGATCCCTTGCTAGAGACACAGGCATTCACAAAACAATTGGAGATGGAGCATGATCTGACAGCCTCTGGAGGTATCTCCTGTCAGCTGTGAGGGAAAGGTATCTGTGGTGGTTCCACTCAAGTGGGCAGCCGAGCTCCACCACAGCGGCTCTCTCACTCCCCCTCCTCAAAGAGGAACAGGGAGAAAATATGATGAAAAGGGCTCAAAGGTTGAGATAAGGACAAGGAGATCACGCAGTAATTATTGTGACAAGCAAAACAGACTTGGCATAGGGAGACAGTAAGATTTATTGCTTATTACTAACAAGTTAGAGAAGGGAGAAACAAAGGAAAGAAACCAAAAGCACCTTCCCCCCTCATATACCCTCTTTCACCTCCCCTCCCCGAGTGGCACAGGGGAACAAGGGAATGGGGGTTATAATCAGTTTACAGCGCTTCTTCACTGCCGCTTCTTCTTGGCCACTCTCGTCCCCTGTACTGTGGGGTCCCTCCCACGGGATGCAGTCCTTGATGAACTGATCCAGCATGGGATTCCCATGGGAAGCAGATCTTCCAGAACTGTTCCAGATATGGGTCCGTACCATGGGGTCCGTCCCTCAGGAGAAAACTGCTCCAACCTGGGACCCCCATGGGCAGCAGCTTCTGCCAGGTCACCTGCTCCTGCGTGGTCTCCTCTCCACGGGCTACAGGTCCGGCCCGGAATCTGCTCCAGCAGGGGTCTTCCACAGGCGGCAGCCTCCGTCGGTGCAGGGCCACCTGCTCCACCATGGTCTCCTCCACAGGCTGCAGTGTGGAACCATGTTCCACCGTGGTATTCCATGGGCTGCAGGGGGACATCCTGCTTCACTATGGTCCTCACCACAGACTGCAGGGGACTTCTGCTCCGGCACCTGGAGCACCTCTCCCGCTCCTTCTTCACTGACCTTGACGCCTACAAGGCTGTTCCTCACTCCTCTCACTCTCCCAGCTGCTGTGTATCGCAGCGTTGTTTTTTTTTTTTTGTTGTTTTGTTTTTTTGTTTTTTTTCCCTTTCTTAAATATGCTCTCACAGAGGCGCAAAACAACATTGCTTATTGGCTTGGCTCTGGTCAACAGTGGGGACCTTACCAAACATGAGGCAGCTTCTAGATCCTTCTTACAGAAGTCACCCGTATGACCCCCTGCTACTAAAACCTTGCCACATGAATCCACTACAGTATCCCTTCAAGGAAGAACTTGTATGTCTACCAGGCAAGTGGACCACTGTGGAGAAGGGAATCCAGTACCTGAGGGAATTAGCTGTATGGGAGGTGATTTATGAGGACCAAGACAATGGACAAACATCCACAGATCTAGATGAAGTCAGGTGTACACGACCCATGTGGCGGAAGTTTGTACAGAGTGCACCATCATCATATGCCAGCTCATTGGCAATTATGGCCTGAAAAGAAAATGAGGAACCCACAGTGGATGAAGTGACTAAACAACTCCCGCAGTATGAAGAAAGTCTCTCCTCTTCCTTACAGGCCTGCATCTTGGCTGTGGAGAAACTTTCTGAAGAGGTCCACCAACTTAAAGAGAATTTATCTTTCTCCCCACCTGAACAAACCAAGGTCCACCAACTAAAAAAGAATACTTTGGAGAAATTGTCTGAAAAGTTCCACCAACTTGAAGAGAGATTATTTTCCTCCCCACCTGTACAAACCAGTGCCTCAGCTATCAGGGATAAGCATTCATCCGCACAAGGAAGACGATATGGTGGGTACACACCCCGTGTCATCCTGTGGTTTTACCTACAAGACCATGGAGAGGACATGAGAAAATGGGATGGAAAATCTACTGTGACCATAGAGGCACGGGTATGTGAATTGCAAAAGAAAGCAATTGGGAAAAAGGGGTTCTCTGAAAAATTTGCTGCTCCAACTCCTAGCAGGCAGTCCTTTAAACATAGAAACGAAGAAGATTCTGATCAAGATTAGAGGGTCCTGCCTCCAGCCAGGGGGAGGAAAGGGATAATCGAGTTTACTGGACTGCGTGGATTCGATGGCCTGGCACATCAGACGCACAGAAGTATAAGGCTTTAGTAGACACTGGTGCACACTGTACTCTAATGCCATCAAGCTAGAAAGGGCCAGAGTCCATCTGTATTTATGGAGTGACAAGGGGATCTGTCGTGGTTCCGCTCGAGTGGGCAGCCGAGCTCCACCACAGCCGCTCTCTCACTCCCCCTCCTCAAAGAGGAATGGGGAGAAAATATGTGAAAAGGGCTCAAGGGTTGAGATAAGGATGAGAAAATCACGCAATAATTATTGTAACGGGCAAAACAGACTCAGCATAAGGAGATAGTAAGATTTATTGCCTACAACTAACAAGCGAGAGAAGTGAGAAAACAAAGGAGAAAAAAAACACAAAAGCACCTTCCCCCCCATCCACCCTCTTCCACCTCCTCCCCCCGAGCGGCGCAGGGGAACAGGGAATGGGGGTTATGGTCAGTCTATAGCACTTCTTCTCTGCCGCTCCTTCTCGGTCACTCTCGTCCCCTGTGCTGTGGGGTCCCACCCACGGGATGCAGTCCTTGATGAACTGATCTGGCGTGGGCTTCCCACAGGCAGCAGCTCATCCAGAACTGCTCCAGATATGGGTCCGTACCACGGGGTCCATCCTTCAGGAGAAAACTGCTCCAACCTGGCTCCCCTACGGGCTGCAGCTCCTGCCAGATCACCTGCTCCTGCGTGGTCTCCTCTCCACGGGCTACAGGTCCGGCCCGGAATCTGCTCCAGCAGGGGTCTTCCACAGGCGGCAGCCTCCGTCGGTGCAGGGCCACCTGCTCCACCGTGGTCTCCTCCACGGGCTGCAGCGTGGAGCCCTGCTCCACCGTGGTACTCCATGGGCTGCAGGGGGACATCCTGCTCCACCATGGTCCTCACCACAGGCCGCAGGGGACTTCTGCTCCGGCACCTGGAGCACCTCTCCCCCTCCCTCATACACTGACCTTGGCGCTGTTCCTCACTCCCTTGACTCTCCCGGCTGCTGTCTGGCGCAGCGTTTTTTCACTGTCTTAAATATGCTCTCACAGAGGTGCAAACAACATTGCTTATTGGCTCAGATCTGGAAAACAATGGGGCCCTTCCCAAACATGGGGCAGCTTCTAGATCTTTCTCACAGAAACCACCCCTATAGCCCCCTGCTACCAAAACCTTACCACGTAAACCCACTACAGGATCTCAGTAGTTAACTGTATTGGAGGCTAAAGTGAGTTTGACTGGGAATGACTGGCAAAAGCACCATATTGTGACTGGCCCAGATGCTCCGTGTATCCGTGGCATAGACTATCATAGAAGAGGATATTTCAAGGACACTAAAGGGTTCCAGTGGGCTTTTGGCATAGTTGCCTTAGAGACAGAGGGTATTAAACAATTGTCTACCTTGCCCAGTCTCTCAGAGGACCCTTCTGTTTTGGGATTGCTGAGGGTTGAAGAACAGCAAGTGCCAATCGCTACCACAACTGTGCACTGGCGGCAATATCGCACCAACTGAGACTCCCTGATTCCCATCCATAAGCTAATTCGTCAATTGGAGAGCCAAGGAGTGATCAGCAAGACTCATTCACCTTTCAATAGTCCCATATGGCCAGGGCGAAAGTCTAATGATGAGTGGAGACTAACAGTGGACTATCATGGCCTGAATAAAGTCACACCACCACTGAGTGCTGCAGTGCCAGACATGTTAGAACTCCAGTACGAACTGGAATCAAAGGCAGCCAAGTGGTACACCACAACTGATATTGCTAATGCATTTTTCTCCATCCCTCTAACAGCAGAGTGCAGGCCACAGTTTGCTTTCACTTGGAGGGGAGTCCAATATACTTGTAATCAGCTGTTTCAGGGGTGGAAACACAGCCCTACCATTTGCCATGGACTGATCCAGTCTGTGCTGGAGCAGGGGGGAAGCTTCTGAACACCTGTAGTACATTGATGACATTATTTTGTGGGGTGACACAGCAGAGGAAGTTTTCAAGAAAGGGAAGAAAATAGTCCAAATCCTTCTGAAGGTCAGTTTTGCCATAAAACAAAATAAAGTCAAAAGATCTGCATGAGAGATCCATGCTGATGTTTTAATTGTTGCAGTGCTTACACCAAGCCAAGGACGTCTCAGCTTCTTGCTCTGTCCTGCCAATGGGCAGGCTGGGGGTGCAAAAGGAGCTGGGAGGGGACAAACCCAGAACAGCTGACCCAAACTGGCCAAAGGGGTGTTCCATACCATCTGACGTCATGCTAAACAATATATAGGGGTGGCTAGCCGGGGTGGGCCAGCTGGACTGCTCGGGGTTAGGCTGGGCTTCGGTCAGCGGGTGGTGAGCAATTGCATTGTGCATCACTTGTTTGTACACATTATTAGTAGTAGTACTATTATCATCATTATTGTTATTGTTATTATTATTATTGTTATTATTATTTTCCTGTCTTAATAAACTGTCTTTTTCTCAACTCACAGGCTTCACTTTCCCATTTCTCTCCCTCATCCCAGAGAGGGAATGGGGAGTGTGACTGAATGGCTGTGTGGTATTTAGCTGCCAGCCAGGTTAAACCACAACACCATTATATTATAAAGGAAAGAATGACTACTGAATTTCCAAGGCATTCAGGAGACATGTACAAGCCTTTTATTAATACACGCAAGCGCTTGAAATTGCACCAATTTTAATATTAGATCATTCATTATACCTCACCTCTCTTTTCAGTATTTTTGTTCGATATTTCAATGTTAAGGTTTTTCAGGAGTAAGCTTTCCAGTTTTCTCCTAGTTCATTTCCTTTTATTGGAGATGGGGGAGAAAATACACCAGCTCAACTGGAAAACCAGCAGCTGTCAGACGTTCAGCATCCTCTTTGAATTATGACAATACTGAGACAGCAATTGACAAATCCCCTGACATACAAGGTCTAGTGATTTCTATCAAGGAGAGGTAACACTTAGACTTAGATCCAGTCAGTTCATATTAGATGACTGATTTTCATCAGTTTCCAAAGGATCCTTTTGATCTTTAGGGGTTCATATATTTATTTATTTATTTTAAAGTAAACGTATGCATTTGGGACATTATCTAATTGATAAGAAAGAATTTACTGGGTTACCATGATGTACCTGCCCATCTGCAAGCAAAAACTCAGTGTTTCAGTGAAATTGGTTTGTTGTGATGGTTTGTGTTGTTCCTCTTCTTATTTATAGGTGGGAAAAAAATAACCTGAGAGATTCAGAAAAAGCTGAAGGTGAATGAAAAATGGCACCATAACAACATTCAGGAATCTTCTTTAGCATAGTCTGCCCTGCTTGGGCTTCTGAGCAACCATTGCATAGAAAGAGATGACAGGCTGCATAGAACATTGCTGTGGTATCAGCCAAACCACTGCAATAATCTAAGTAGACCCTAGGATGCAATGTACACTGAGGAACCTAAGCCCCTGGTTCTCTGGTGAACACAAGCAGTTACAGGTTTTTTTGGTTTTGTTTTTGTTTGTTTGTTTGTTTGTTTGTTTTTGGTGCCTCAGATGCCTCTTGTTCTTGAAGAAATTTCTCCTAATTTCCAAACTAAACCTCCCCAAGTGCAACTCAAGGCTATTTCTTCTAGTCCTATCACTATTTACCTCTGAGAAGAGGCTGACTCCCAACTTCCCTCAGCTTCCTTTCAAGTAGTTGTAGAGAGCAATAAGAGAGAGAACAATAAGGTCTCCCCTGAGCCTCTTCTCTCTATCACATAACGTTGATCAGTTACATACCTGCGGGCAGGTTGGTTACCGAGACAGTAAGTTCCCAAACCAAACTTGGCTTGTCTGGTGTGAACAGAAGCCAAAGTCAATCAGACAGCAATGTGTTCTTGCAACGTCACCTGATTGATTTTCACATCAAGACTGTTCACAGAGGTCTCTTTGCACCATCAGATAGTTGGAGATTTTGTTACCTTTATAAATTTCATGAACAATTGTAGCACTTAAAGAAAAGGGCTGTGCAGGTGTGCAGAGCTGCACAGGGCCAGCATCACACCAAGGCCCCAGTGTGCCATTTCTATGAGGTGAACATACATCAGGAAACCCCAGCCACATTCACAACAAGCATTGCTCTTGCCCTAAGCATCTCCCAGGGTGTCCATGCCAGGGCTCAGCACAGTTCACAGTCCCCTGCAGCATGCTTCTAACACACCTTGATCGCTTCAGGAGGTGGTTTCCAGTGCCCACCACCTTGACTAAACCCAGAGCTCCACGAGGAAGAGTTTGGTGGAACATTTCCAGTTTGTGCTGGTGGAAATGAAGACCAGGGACTTGTGCCTCTGCTCCTCCCAGAAGATGAGCTTCACCTGACCTCTGTCCCCAGCTGATCTCCTGTTCCCATACAACCTGCTGTGCCCCACAGGTGCTGAGCCCCACAATTGTGGGGCTCCTGCACCCCTGCCCTCGGGCCCTGGGGCCAGAAACATCACTCCCCACTACTGGCAGTACCCACAGGCTCTGCCCTAAGCTCTGTTTTGAAGAAGAGCAAAATCCTCATGGATTTTGTGTTTATTTTATTAAATACATGGGCAGTGGCTGAGGGGACGCGCACTGAGAGCAGCTGCCAGCAGCCCCACAGCTGTACTGGGTCTGGCTGGGATGTTAACTTTCCCTGCAGCAGCCCATACAGTGCTGTGCTCTGCACTTGTAGCTGGAACAGCAGTGGTATCACACCAGTGTTGTGTCTGCTGCTGAGCAGCAGTGGCACAGCATCGGGCCTCTTTCTAACCCTCCTAGGGGGTGGGCAAAAAAGTGAGAAGAGAAACATCACTAGGGCAGCTGACCTAAACCAACCAAAGGGATATTCCATACCATGTGGTGTCACACTCAGCAATAAAAGGTGGAAACAGGAAGAAGAAGGGAGGGATGGGCTCTTGTGAAAATGTTGGTCCTCCTCCCGAACACTGGCTACGTGCATTGAGGCCCTGCTTCAAGGATGTGGTCAAGCATCACTCATTTGTGGGAAGTAGAGAGTAATTTCTTTCCTCTGCACTTCCACATAGCCTTTATTTTTTTTTTTCCCTTTCCCCCTCCCTTCTCCCTCTTCCCCCCTTTTTTCCCCTTTAGTTAAATTGTTTAGTTAATAATAATCTTTCCTTTTTTTATTATTATTATTGTTATTGTTATTATTGTTGTTGTTGTTGTTATTATTATTATTATTATTTCCTTTAATTAAATTATCCTTATCTCAATCTGTGAGTTGTTCTTTACTTTACTTCTTCCCCTCCTCATCTAAGGAGGGGGAGTGAGAGAGCGGTTGTGGGGTTTAGCTGCCCAGCACGGTAAAACCACCACAACAGCACAGCTCCACTGAAGCCTCGCTCAAAACTCCAAGCCTCGCACACATGTTCAACAGGAGTCCAGGCATGAGCCAGGCTGGGGTGGGCTCTGCCGGCACCCCAATATGAGCAGTGAGAGCCGTGACCACAGACATTGCTCGGTGATGCTGCTCCTGTGAGGGGCTGACCAGGCCCCATGTCCCCTGTTCGCTGTCTGCAGGGTGCTGGGGTGGCCTGGCCCTGCTCAGCCCCAGGCTCTGTGCCCACCGGGCTTTGGGCAGAGGGTGCAGCCCAGGCAGTCCCCTCTGAAATGGCCTCCTAGGCCAGGAGCTGCTGTACAGCTGCTCTTGGCAGGGCCCTTCAGGAACAGGAGCAAAGACCAGCTCCACTGCCAAATTCCACTGTTAAGCTAAAACTAAGCCTTAACAGTCCTCATTAGAACTACCTATTTATTTTTTTCAGTTACTAAGCTGTTCTGTACGCATTCACAGCTGATGAGTACTAGTTGTCCATGTCATTAATAGTATAGCCATGCTCCTTGAAGTGATTGAAGTTTCCCAATTTCACCTGATTTCTGATTGTTGTTGTTTTTTTGTTTTTTTTTTTTTTTTTTTTTTTTTTTTTTTTTTTTTAAAAAAAAAAAAAAGATTAAATTATACACCTACTTTACTCAGTGTCAGTGGAGAGGTGAAATTAAGGCCACGTTTTGCATGGACCCTAAATGAGATATATGCAAAATCTCTCTTGCATACCTCACACTGACTTCCACAGATACAAAATCAATTATCAGAAAAGCAAAATTATGATGTGTGAATCTTAATTATATTACCGATCTGGACCAAGGAAATATTGTGACAGTAGAGGGGAGGAGCTCAATAATCTCATCTCCTTAGGAAATACTTCAGTTATCATACAGTAGATGCTCTAAAGATTTTTATTATTTGTATAAAGAAGTCCATGTTACATAACTCTGTAAAAGACTATAGAAGCAGATAGTGATTTTACTTTCCAATACTTTTAGTAGGCACTGAGACTCTGGCTTTCTTTGTGTCCCAGGCTTCAGATGTGGGATTGTCGGTGTTTCAAGCAGTGATATCTTTTTGTCCTCAGCCACCAGCCTAACAGCCAAAATTTAGCATCTTACATTAACTTGTATTACCGGTATGAAGATGAATCCAAAGAATAAATTCTCACCCTGTAGCCTCAAATCTAGATGTTAGACAATGCCTGATGCCTTTGTGCCATAAAGTTGCTATATAATTTCACAAACCCATTTACCCAGGTCTAATAATAGAATCTCCTGCCAGCACCAGCTGTTTTTCTCATTCCCTGCCTCCTCCAAGGTACACTTTGTAGGATGGGTCTCTTGTGTGGGAAACTCAGGCAGTCCAAGGAGGGTGTAATTTGCAGAGGAGTGCCCTGCAACTCTGATGGAGGTGTTGCTATTCCTCTCCATTGCTGTCATTTGTAGAACTGTCCAGCTGAAAGGCATGTCCTCAGATCCTTGTGCCACAGCCACTAATAGAAAATTTGATACTAATAAGCCAATCACACACTTTGCATCCTGCATAACTCATGCAATGTCTGGCTTTGGGGGGATTTCTACCCCCTCAGAGTCTTTACAGTGCTTTTCTGGCTATTCAGAATTGACTGTATCTGGGGAGATTCGGTTTCCATAGTTCTGTTAATACAAAGCTGTGCCTTCCCCAGTGCAAACTGCCACAGCAGTTTCTCTGTTGGCCATTCCCCATTATGCAGTGACTGCCTTTTACTTTTGCCTGGGCATGGGAAAGATTTGCCCCTAGAAGTCATATGCTGCCTGTTTTTACTTGCACTCTTCTTCCTCCCAGACACCTTGAACAAAACTGTCATGCAGACTGTCCTATTCACTGTTCCTTGATGCTGATCTCTGTTTCATAGAATGACACTGGAGTAATGTCCGTAGGCTAGCCATGTGAAAACACACCCTCTTCAGTCTGGGTTTTGACAAATATCAATAAAAGAATAGGAAGAAGTTAATCACAAATATCTGTGTATGAAAACAGATTTAAAAAAAAATAAAAATCTTGGTTCTTTTTTGCTTGCATACAGGTGTGTCAGAGGTGACTTTTTTGTTTGTTTATTTGTTTATTTTTACTACATCCTATTACTATATATCTGTCCTTTATATGATATCTGACCTTTACACGTTGACCTCATACTATTCCATGCCAATGGTCTGATGTGGCTATATGCAAAATGACATGTAAAAAGAGAATAAAGAGAAAATAGCTTCTGTAGAAGTCAGGCCTTTTCCCTTTTACTGTTTTTCTCATCACCTACAAACTCTTTTGTAAGAGGGGAAATAGGACCTGCTTAGCTTTCCTCTCTTTCACAGCTGAGTCTAAGATATATTGAATGAAAAGGATTTGCTCCACTGAGCTGAACAGAACTCAACATCTGGATCCTGGTGCTGTTCAAGGTTTTTCATATTCTCCTGTCGCCTTCAGGCTCCAGCTATCCTAACACTTGCTGCATTATTGGAGTCTTTTCTCCACCCCGTGCAAATGATTTCCTCCTGTGGGAGAACAAAGTGACATGTAAGGGGGTATAATTAATAGGGCCCAGAAAAGTTTCAACTGTTACACATTTCCTTCTGCTGTTTCTGTATGCTGTTCATTCTTGCTAGACTTGACAGACATCCATATCTAATACCCAGTCAATCAGACACTTCTGAGACTGTTTTGTCATGTCTGTTAAAAGATCCATTACTTTCTCATTCAAGAGAAAGATATATCACTTCCAGGATGCCAAAGGATTTGGCTCTCTTTTTTAATTCCTTGCTGTGTGTAGTTTGTAGGAAGGCTCAGATGATGATGATTATTAATAATTATAATCATTATTAATTAATTATATTAATAACAATAACAATCAGATTGATTATTATTATTATTATTATTATTATTATTATTATTATTATTATTATTATTATTATTATTATTATTATTATTAAACAATCTGATTTCCTGAAAATCACAGAATTGTAGAGGTTGGAAGGGACCTTGAAAGATCATTGGGTCCAACCCCCCTGCCAAAGCAGGTTCCTTAGAGCAGGTTGCCCAGCTAGGCGTCCAGATGGGTCTTGAACATCTCAAGAGAAGGAGATCCCACAACTTCCCTGGGCAGCCTGTTGCAGTGCTCCATCACCCTCATTGTGAAGAATTTCTTTTGCATGACAGTGCAGAACTTCCTGGGCTCAATTTTGAGGCCATTGCCCTTTGTCCTGTCCCCACAAACCACTGAAAAAAAAGGTTGGCCAAATCCCACTGCCTCCCACACTTAAGGTATTTGTAAACATTGATAAGATCCACTCTCAGTCTTCTTTTTTCCAGACTGAACAGACCCAGGTCTCTCAACCTTTCCTCATAGGGAAGATGTTCTATGCCACATATCATATCTTTGGCCCTTCGCTGAACTCTTTCCAGGAAAATGAGGTGAGCTGGTGGTATGCTACATGATTTTGGACTTGTAAAAAGAAATACTAGAGAGCACTACAATGAAGCTGTCTGGCAAACACAGGCTGTATCAGGTTGAGCAAGAAAATAAAAGGATATCTGTAATTAAGCCAAACATTCACCCCATCTAATATGCATCTTGAAAAAGCAGATGCTGCTGTACGAGACAGATGAGGGGAAGGCAGTCTAGGTTCAATCTCTGTTCAACCAGTTTCCCTCAATGCACTTGGCCTTACGATAACCACAAGATTTCAAAGAAAGATAATGTTAACTTTCATTAATGAAAATGAAGTCCCTGAATAATTGTGTGGATTCACTTCTTAAATGCTCCATTTTTCTTCCTGACTTTGCAGTGGATATGTGTGCCTTCTGCATGTCCTTAATTTATCCCAGGTTAGACTGCAGGTTCTCTAAGGCTGGATTTCTTTTTCTTTCTCCATGTAAGTATACAGAAAGGTTACAGGAGAATAAATCCTCAACAGAGGGAAAAAGCCTAGCCCCTAAGGTCTAGTCACAAGGCAAGCAAAAGTGAGAGAACTGTAGTTTTAAAATACACAGCATTACAGACGGTGAAGGGTAAGGGAGCACAACTGAAGCTTGAAATAAGAGGCACATTTAAGCTGTGGGATCCTTTCTTTATTCAGACTGCTTAGCAAAAGACAGAAAGCAATATTGCATTGGTCTAAACAGTAGAAGATGTACCCAAAGTACCAGGCTACTGAGCCTCATAAGTTTACTATTATGCTGTGTTATTACAAAAAATTTAGGTTCATAATTCATTTAGTAACAATTTTTGTTCTTGAAAGTCTATTGATGTTGATCTAAAAATCAATAAATCCTTCTCTGAATTCACTTACTGTAATGTATTAATAATGTTAGAGAGCAAACATTTTGGGTTTCTTTCATGCCTAAAAAGTAATTTCCTGAAAAAAAAAAAAAAAAAAAAAAAAAAAAAGGTTAACGGAAATTCTGATAGTCTTTTAGCAGTCATATCAGAAAATACAAAACTTGCTGAAAATAAACCTTACAATTCAATTTCCAAACATGTTTCCCCTTCCCCTGTTCCCTATGATTTTGAAGAGCTGGAATTAATCAGTGGCCACTCTATCCTAGAGCATGTGCACCCCTGGAGTAGTGCACTACTCTCAGATAGGTTTTTGACTGCCATCTGCTGTCCTTTAGAGGGTGTTATAACTTATATGATCATGGTGGCAAAGCTTGCACTAGATTGTGAGACAACTTCAAACAATTAGCAGTCACCATCCATCTCTGAATTGCCTGATTCTTCACATCCCACATACACACAGGGGGAAGCTTTGGGAAATGAACCGCTTTAAATCAAACCCTTCTCCTCATCTCTTTCCCCCCCCGGTCTGTTTGAGTCTCCTTTCACACAAATGAATATATAAGATGTTTCCATCTGTGTTAACCCTCTGTTTAGTGAGCTGGTTTTGATGAAGGTAAAGCAGTAAACATGAAACAAGGGGTTAAATACTAAATAGGCTTAATGGGGTTAAATACTAAATAGGCTTAATATCAAACTCAACAGAAGGACAATGTAATGCAGAGTGAAGGTAGAAAATGAGTAGATCACTTCAGAAACAGCTCCTATGTTTGCAGTGTCATCTAAACATATATTCTGTTACACAACCTGCGGTTACAGCTTAAATTGAAGATAGAGGTGTAGAAGCACAATTCAAAGTGAAATACTTGATTTAATTTGTCATCCCTGTCGTGAAGACCTATGTGGACTGAAAGCATAAACAAGAAAAAAGTGAATGGTTATTGGGTTTCACACAAGGTGTAGGAGGATTGCAATGCTATCTTGGAATCTGGAAGTTAAGATGGACTTGAGACAGTTTTGCTGAGTCAGACATTGTCCTAGAGTCACTTCCACAAGCTTACTAAGGTACTTGAGACAAAAGGATTTCATAAAATCACAGAATGGTTTGTGTTGGGAGGGACCTTAAAGATAATCTGCTTCCAACCCCACTGCCATAAGCAGGGATGACACCCACTAGATCAGGTTGCTCAGGGCCTCATCCAGTAGGATCCTGAACACCTCCAGGGATGGGGCATCCACAACCTCTCCAGGAACCTTTTCCAGTGCCTTACCACCCTTTGAGTGAAGAAATTCCTTCTAACCTCTAATCTAAATCTCCCCCCTTTTAGTTTAAAACCATTCCCCCTTGTCCTGTCATTATATGCCCAAACAAAACATCGCTCTCCATTCTTTTTACAAGCCCCCTTTAAGTATTGAAAGGCTTCAATGATGTCACCCCAGAGCCTTCTCTTCTCCAGGCTGAAAAGCCCCAGCTCTCTCAGACTTTCTTCATCAGAGAGGTGCTCCAGACCTCTGATCAACCTTGTGGCACTGCTCCTCTGGACCTGTTCTAACAGATCCATATCTTTCTTGTGCCAGAGGCCCCAGATCTACATGGCATACTCCTCTAAAATGGGGAAAATATTTTTCTTTTTTTCAAAAATATGGAAAAGTATCTTTTGTTTGCATGCTGGTAACTAAATATGCATGTAAATTCACCTGCTGCCTTATCACATCTGATACCACCACCTGGATATCCAGCTTTGGGTTTTTAATATCATTGCATTAAACTGCATACTTGCTACATCATGTGGAAACAACCTTTCTTGTTGTAACATGTCTGTAAGATCCTGTTGGTGCAACCTTGATATCCATGGCTTGTCTCTGCATTGGCCCTGCTGTTTGGGGACATTAAGACAAGGAACAGCACTTACTACAGATTTTCTTTAATTTCACTACAGATTGATGGAGAAATCATGCTCAGTGGAAGAACAAACAAGCAAATCCAGCAGAGCTGTGTATGGTCTCATATTACAATATAATGTCAAACAGTTAACCCTAGTGTACAAATTTTGGAAGAATGGTGACTCTGGGTCTTTCATAATTGATTTTGTTTCCACTGTATGTTCTATCACTGATCTTTGTCTCAGGTCTGCTAAAGCTTTTTCTTATTGTCCTCTTCCTGGGGGATGTTAATTGAGGTTTAGGAGCTTGTATTTTACTACAGGTATTTGTCATTGAGTGCCAAGAACACACAGCGTAGTGGCCGGATTAATTTTCTTGGTCCATTCTGAAGTAAATACTTATCTCATGGTTAGTGCATTTGCAGAAGATGAGATTTGGTGATCCTGGTAATCCCTGTTTTGTGTTGCCCTGTTCCTAGGAGTTCTTTGGAAATGGATGCCTCTGTATGTTAAGGAAAGCATAGATTCACTTAAAAATCAGGACCTGAAGAGGATGCACATCTAGATGGTCAAAGCACCAGTTTAGCTCCCATCTCCTGGGGTCTCTTTTATGACTTTAGAACAACTTCTAGCCTGAGCTTGTTTGGAATTTTGGATATGCACCATAGGTATTACAAAGATTGAGGCTTTCATCATTATAAATATTTCAATATGACAAAAGCATTTCTGATCTTTCTGTACATAAACAACTCAAGTCAGTGAGAGTGTCAGGTGGTGGGTTTTATTCACTAAGCAAGAATCTCCTCACAACAATTCAATGTTTATTTATTTTTTTTTCTGGAAATGTAGGTTAGAAGAAATACAAGGAAGAAATAATATAGCTCCGGCTGTGATTTTAAGTTGTTGAAATTCTCACACTATACAGAGATATCACAATTGCAGCATATCTGAATGTCTTCTGATGCAGAATCTGGCTCTTGCCACCCATGGACATTAGTTTTCATTATACATTAGCGAAGAAGATGCATTAGCAATGCATTTATTCACAGTCATCCTCACTTACATGAAACTTTTCCTTAATGACTTCCATCACTTACTCACATTTTAAAAATTGATTTTTGTATCAAATGCTAATGTTAAGATTTATAACAGCAAAGTTTAATGCTATAGGCGTGAACTGAAGGTAGGAGGCAGCATCTCTGTCTTGGCATTCATGATCCTGCACTGATTTACATTTGCTGATATGTACGATTGATCCTATTTCTTTACACATTCAGTATACTTCTTCCTTTACTTTCTTGTCTAAGGAAGTGCATCAGTAAAATCAATGCTTACAGTCAAGTGCTCAGAAGCAATCCCATTTTATACCAGTTATGTATGCTCACAAAGTCATAAGAAGATGTTATGGAAAGAAAATAGATATCCCAGGTCAAGCCCTACAAAATCACTGAAGAATTCTGGGAAAGTGACAAGGGTTTTTCTTTTCTGCTCACTGCCGTGGTGGTGAGACTTTTGGCTGCTTACAGACTCAACATTCAAATACTGGAGTTTTAGAGTACAGTTTCTTTTTTTTTTTCTTTTTTCTTTCTTTCTTTCTTTTTTTTTTCTTTTTGAATATTCTTGCATGAAAGCATAGTATTCTGTAGGAAGGTGTTTTCAAAAAGAAACTTCTGACAAGATAAAACTTCATTTTGATGTATTGCTTTAGTTATGTTGTCATGTATTGTGCTACATTGTAAGTCATAATTGTTTATTACAGAAAATGAATTGTAATATTTTGACTGACATACACATAATTTACTAGAAACACTATTTTCCAGTGTTTTTCAAATAGCATTATTGTATTTGGAAATGGAAACAGATTTTAATCTTTGAGGTGGGTTTTTCAAGAGGATGGACGTTTCTCTTGCTGTACCACTCCACTTAATGAGGTATAAGTCAGGATGTGGCCCAGAGATTTGTAGGAATGATGAGATACACACCTATTTTCTTCCATCTGAATATTCAGATTTGTAAGGAATTTGTTTTAAGTGAAAAGTGGGAATGGTATGGTACTAAATGAAGGTTTTAATGTCATCTTTGATTCGAACTGGAAGGGATGTGTAGAATTGGCAGGCAGCTGACCACATCAGTTGAAAACAAGCATTGACAGTCAGAGCAGCATAGTCATTCTGGGATTATATCAGTATGATTAAAGGTCATTTTTATTTAAGCCACAGTATTTTAAAGGTCACAGCACCTCCTGGTAGTTACTGTACTCTACATTTCACATTCCCTTTCCTTAAGAGCCCACTGTTCTTCCAGCCTCCATCTACCATTTGAAAAATGCTTCTTCTGATTTCCCCTGGGGCAATTTTCATTGAATTCCTAATTATAGATGTGTCAATGTACACTAAGAAGAGTGAATCCTGGTTTGAGTTACAGCTGCTATTTGCAGATTGAGCTGCCTGTGCTGGGGCCAGTGCTCCCTGCTCCGGGACAAGGGCAGCAGCCTCTGGCGGCCACCCCGCCCATTAAGCTGGGCACCCCTCTGCCTGCTCGCCAAGCCACTCAGACAGGCTCCTCTCCCTGCTTACTCTGTCACTTCTGATTTTTCTTTCCTTCTTTTCCTCCTTCCCTCCCTTCTTCTCTCTGTCCCTCCCACCCTCTATTCCCTCAATTTCTTTCTTCCTCCTTTGCCTTCCCTCTTTCTCTTCCCCTCTCTCTTTTCTTCCTCTTCCTGTCCCTAATGAGGCATTTCCTTGGTGTCCTCTGAACACCAGGGCAAAAGGGATTCCTTTGCCAGAAAAGCTGTAGTCTCATAACAGTATATTAACATGTGCAAAGCCTTTCCCTGTATGTTTGGTTCCTTCAAGAAAGAAGTCTGCTTCTCAGTTCATGATACTCTGTGTGATGTCTTTTAAAAGTGCCAACATTATTTTTTTGTCAGTAATTTATAAAGAAACTTTGTTCATTAAGATTGGGCTTTAAAAGAAGTGTAAGAAACAAGCCTGCTGTCCTTTCTGTGTTTTGGAGAAACATGAATACATAAATTTCATACACAGACACAGGGAAATTGACCACATACCTACCAGGAATGTTCATACTTAAACCCAGAAATCCAAACAGCTTGGCAAGGATGACCCTGGTGTTACATATCCAATAGGAAGCATTCCCCTCCTGCTCCTTCTCAGCAGGACCTCAGGTCAATGAGCATAACAGGACATGCAAAAAAATCATAGCCAGGATGAACAAGAGCTGTGTACCTAGAAAGGAAAATAACTGACAATGATGATGCAACTTTACATCAAAACATGCCAGGATGTTGCTTTGAAGCACACATTTAAAGAACGCACTGCATTAAATTAAATTCTAAAGCAGTTATAAAATGTTATTACACTCGCAGATAATCCAGTCACATCTCTCTCTCTCACTCCCCCCTCCACTCTCTCTCTCTCTCTCTCTCTCTCTCTCTCTCTCTCTCTCTCTCTCTCCCCCACTCTCTCTCTCTCTCTCTCTCTCTCTCTCTCTCTCTCCCCCACTCTCTCTCACTCTCTCTTATTATAGCCTTTTACAGCTGTCTAGGTAAGTAAAAAGTGATGTCACTCATGCTGTAGGCTCATCTCTTTTCTTTGCTTTGTGACATGATCAGCCTTGAGCAAGATTTGTGAAGTTGGTGCAGTTTCTTGAAGAAGAAACTGGGAGGAACCACAGCAGGACCCATTCAGCTCTTCTGATCACCTGGGGCCATTTATCAAAACTGCTCACTTTCTGTTGAGACTGTACTAGCATCAGTGCTGGTACAGTGCTGGTACAAATTCATCAGACCCTTCAAAGCTGCTTCACCTAAAAGACAAAAGATTTGGCTTGTGATTCATTGCTGCAGTCCATCCCTTAGAAAGTCATTTATGGTTCAGACCTTACCCACCTTGCTATCAGAAAAGCATAGCTGAAAGACCTAACAGCCTCACTGGAGCTTTGCCAACTGTGAATTTGGCCTGAAAAGAAGGCAGTTAGGGGAAAAATAATAAGAATTATTATTATGTTGGTAGATCTGGTGTCAGGTGTGTGTGGCGGGGAGGAGTAAGAAAAGATCTGAAAATAGCTCAACTATACCAAGGAGGGGAAGGTACAAAGAAAGGATGAGAATGAAACATCAAAGGGAGGAAAAGAGTATGAAAAGAGGTTGAAAGTAGCATAAGGAAGAGTAAATTGATAAAATCATGGAAAAAAATGCATTTAGGCTGATATAAGAGAAAAATCTCCTGAGCTTCCATTCTGTTATTGTCAGTAAAGCATTTAGGATGAGAAGTAATCCTGCAGCATCCAGCACTTGCTTCTGTATCCCACAGAGTGTGACAAAGGATGTAACTTTCTGAGATAGATAGATAGATAGATAGATAGATAGATAGATAGATAGATAAATATTTATCTTGCTGCAGGTGTTTGTATTCCTGTGTGGGTGGTTGGGTGCATACATGTGTGTTTAAAACTCTGTTTCAGCCACATACTGAAGCACTGGAGAAGCCAGTTGTAAAAAGGAGTGACCTGCCAAGGAAAGGATTGAGCAATTCAGTCAGTTCCCCCATTTCTAATTCTTCTCATGCACCACAGCTGCTGACAGCACCAGTTCTTCAGCATTCTTGTCTGGTGTGTTTCTGTATAACAGAAGCAAATATCACGGCCATTTTCCCTACTGCATATGTCCTGTGGTGTCCTGGTGTAATTGTGGAGAACTTTCACAAGAGGGTGCAGAGAGCTAATATTTCTGCTGATAGTTTCAACAGCTGGCATGTTATACTGCAAAAGGAATCATGGCAGAGTGCTTTTCTTTTTTTCATTTTTTTTTTTCTTTTTATATCTGTCTGATTATTTCTCTCCCAGAAATCGGCATTTTGAACATAGCTTTGTGACAAAGAATTCTTTTATCGTTTTGCTGTTGCCCTGGTTATCTCTGGGGTGATTTAAAGGACCCCAGATATTTTCATGGGAGGTGTAAAAATTAACACAGACAAGTATACAGAATATGCCTGTTAATAGAAATCATCCCAGTACAGTGCAAAGAAGTAGTTCCCAATGTGAACCAATATTAAGCACAGGTGAAATTATTTGCCAGTTTACTGACCTTGTCTCTCAAATGCTTTGGTTTAGGAGAAGGGTCTTTTGTGTCCTGGAAGTAAGTGCAAGGGATTGCTTTCTACAAATGAAAGGTTTTCTAAATATTCTCTATTTATAAGTGAATCCATCTTCACAGCACATTTATGCTCTTATATGCATGGGAAATTTCTGCTTTTTGGGGGGAGGAATACAGAAATTACTGGTTTCAGCACAGGAAAAAAATGAAGGTCAGAGCTTCTTCCACAGGACTTTTTATTCATCTTTTCCAGCTAAGAAACTGTTGGATGCTATGGCTTCAACACCTTTGTCCCAGTGAAGAATTCAAACATCATCAATAATGTGCACAAATGCTGTGATCTGCCTAGCTGTGAGCCTGCAGGATGCTGTGGGGTGCTGACAGAAAGTGTTGGACAAGGAAACATGTGAAATTAAACTCTGCCACTCTGGGATTGTTTCTAGGTGTCATCCCAAGTGCAGGTCAGGATTTTGGGAAGTATCTGGTTCTGAAGTTCCATGATTTCCCTCTGGTGTCCTTTATGCTAGGATTGGCTTTTGCTAAGTCTGAGTAAGGAAGAACTATGGTCATAACAGAGAGTGAAGAGGTGATCATTAGATTGCTGTCTTGCTCCCCAAAGCATGATTTAGGGATATCTATTTCCATAATGAACTCCAGCCCTTTTTCCAGCACATGCAATGCTCACGGCAGTCACTTGCACCACCACCCCCATGAGATTGGGTAGTGCAACCTCCTGACCCTATTACTTGTCTATGTGTTCTCTGTGAATCTCAGCAAACTGTGCACATGCTTTTGGAAATTAATTGGGTAGAGGCTGATTTCAGGGAAAGGGCTTTGGTCTGGCTGTGCTGAGTGAGAATAACAGCAGTCAGCTTTGGTATTGAGTACTAATTGTCTTCCCATTCATCTCTGGCTGAGCAAGCAGAGTCCTTTCCTGCAGGCTGGGACAGATAAGTATGCACATTGTGCTCAGATACACTGAGGAACGTCATGCATGGAGATAAGACACCTGCCCCTCTCCAGAGGCATGGTGGATTGGGGAAAGCTGGCAAGAGGCTGAGCTGAGAGTGGTAGTAAATGTAGTAGTAAACAGCTGTTTGGTAGAAAACAGTAAGTCTGTGAGGCTTGGAGTCACCAAGAAAGAAAAAGAAAGAGAGAAAGAAAGAGAGAAAGAGAGAAAGAAAGAGAGAAAGAGAGAAAGAGAGAGAGAGAGAGAGAAAGAGAGAAAGAAAGAGAGAAAGAGAGAAAGAGAGAGAGAAAGAGAGAAAGAGAGAAAGAGAAAGAGAGAGAGAAAGAGAGAAAGAGAGAAAGAGAAAGAGAAAGAGAAAGAGAAAGAGAAAGAGAAAGAGAGAGAGAGAGAGAGAGAGAGAGAGAGAGAGAGAGAGAGAGAAAGAAAGAAAGAAAGAAAGAAAGAAAGAAAGAAAGAAAGAAAGAAAGAAAGAAAGAAAGAAAGAAAGAAAGAAAGAAAGAAAGAAAGAAAGAAAGAAAGAAAGAAAGAAAGAATCCACAGACCGAACTGTGAATCTTGAAACATACTCTTTCTCAGGACATTTCTTCAGTTTCTTCTACTTTGGCCAAAACCAATGTCTCCTCTCTAGAGCAGCAGTCATAACATGGTCATAAACTCAGAAAACATTGGCATAACAACACTTCAGCATAAATCAAATCCCATTTCCAGGCTACAAAGTGTCACTGTTTCCATACTCTTATTCCTTCCAAAGACATTTCCAGCCTATGGTGGGGACCTTTGCCAAAACATCACTGCCTAAGTCACCATCAGCTGCACAATGGAAAAAAAACAAAAACAAAAACAAAACAAAACAAAACAAAACAACAACAACAACAAAACAAAAAAAAAAAACAACCAAGAACTGGAGTCACTATATGCCATCCTACAATTCTGATTTCCCAGATAAACCTGAAAGCTGCCTGGAAAAAAAACTGTGACTGAGGAGTTTCCCAGGAGAAAAAAAAAATTATTGATGTCATAAACATTGTATTTAGAGTAAAAGGGGAGTGGGAGAAACAGAAACGTTCTGGCAATAGCAAAATATTAAAACAAACAAACAAATCAAAACCCATGTGAATATTATGTAATCATAAAAAGTCAAAATGATAATAAAAAATCAATACTAAATATGTAACCCACCTCAAATTTTTATCTTTTTATAGGATTTGTCTGATAAATAACGTTGACACTATTGAGTCACACTCAAGATAAGCCCATAATAATGTAAAGATCTGAGGAACAGTTTCTGTACACACATGCCTTTCTCTTAGTTGTACAGTAGAGGGAAGCACAAGGCCCATTATGAGATGAACATGCCCTTCACTGGTCCTTGAGAAAATACTGTGAAAACAGAAAAAACATCAATTTATTAAGGACCAAACATCCTTCCACCGTACCAGGTAGAACATGTGAAAATGGGTGGCAAAACGAAATATTTGAGATGGAATGTATGTGTCATAAATGCATGACAGGTTTGAATCACTGGCAATTAGTAAGTGTTATTGTTGCTGTTTTTATGTTTTTGCCTGTTTGTTTGATTTTCCCCTTTAGTACTGTGTCTTAGATGATAATTTAATTACAAATAGCATAGCTGATCTGATGCTGACAGAGAGTACTTGGTAAAGGAATTTTATTCAGCAATGACTTCTTTACTCCAATGTTGTTAAGATTTCCTTGTGCCTCAATGCTGAGGAAACTTGTAATTACAGGTTGATCTGAATTCTTCTGCACAAAGCTATGGAATGCAGTCTGTAAATATGAACCTAGTAAATAAACTTAGCTATCTGCAGATATGACCAACATAACAGCTGCATAATCACTGGATAGTTTTCTACTCCTCATATTAGAATAAAAGTTCCTGTTTACTGTGTTCTCGAAGTACAGAAATTATATAAAAATCTGTGAAAAATATTTTTTTTTTTATATGAAGTGGAAGCTGCATCTTCTGAGTGGGGAATATTAGCCATGTTGTAAGCTGAGGCCTTATTTCATACATTTACTTTGAACCTAGTATCAACAGTACAGATAAATAGAAGTAATATTATGACAAAAAGACAAAAATGAGATCTTATTGTCTGAAACAATTTTTTCATGTCCAAAGATATTCCCATGCAAAATCACCATTAGATGTTAAAATATGAGGAAATACCTGTGAGCTGAAAATGTGATCAAATAGACATAAACCAGGGGAAACAATTAAACTAATTCTGAATATTTTACTGTAATGCTAGCCTTTGTATACTTCTGTATAGATCCACCTCACTTTACCCGTGACAAAATAGCTATAACAAAAAGTTTTCCATTCAAAAATGTCTGTGCAAGATACTTCAACAATCTCAAATTCTGATTAATATCTTTAAATAGAAAGTGTATTAAAGCTGACTCTTTTTAGTTGAAAATGTTTAGTGTCAATGAATCAAGAATGACTATTAAATGAGCAAAATCAATGAGCAAAATCAGTCTCTGAATTTCTGATTTTTATTATTTTTTTTTTTTTACTTGGAATTATCCCTTATTAATCTGCATTATGGCTAATGGTAATATTATATGAGAATTAGGCTCATACAATGCTTATGGTTAAGTGATTCAAATTAAGATATTCTGTTAAGGTGATATCTACTTTGGGGTGATGACTTGGTTCTTTCTGTTGTACAATATTTAGTTTTTTTATGCAAATATAAAAAAAAAAAAAAGGTAGATATTACTTATTCTAAAAATCAATCAAACAAACAAAAAAAAGAATGAACAGAAATGGGAAAAACAACAGGAAAACAATGTTACTTTTATAATTCCAGCCATTGCAGTGGTGCCAAACTAAAATTATGAAATAAACAGGGTGCTGAAGTACAGTGCCCTCATTACAGCTGGTGCAGGTGGCAGCACTGAGGAGGGCACAATGGGCTCTCCCAACCCTGTGTAACAGGTAGTTATTGACTGTCTGCACAGAGAAAACACTGAGGGGTCCCAGGGCTGTACCAACACAAATGTGTCATGTGCTGTATCAGCATCTTACAGTATTATTTTCCATTTTTATGAATTTGTCAAGTCCCCCATTGCTTGGCTGGGCAGAATGCCTCCACAGACGAGAGCCCTCTCTTCATTCCCGTGTCACTCCTGCTGTACCCCCAGCGTCTTCAGCCTGTGTGAACACACTGCAGAAGTTGTGATGGGACCACCTCTGTGGCACCTGTGGTGATCAGTGAGGATAGTTTCCCTCCACACATACACTCTGTGAAATTCCCTGAACAATGATCTCAGGTTCTGGTGGTCTCATCCAAATACAGTATTTATTGTGAATGGAAAATAAAAGGATGATGTAGAATCAAAACAGTTTGCATTTTTTTGTCTATTCCCACATCTGGTCAGAGTTAAGATAGCAAGGTATGCTGGATTTAGTTACAGTCTATAAAAATATCTTGTTTTGTTTTGTTTTGTTTGATTTGATTTGATTTGATTTTTCTTCTTACATTTTGTCATTTTTATACCTGGACACTGATAAACAGGCAAATTCACAAGTGGGCACACTATTTTGCTCTTAAGAAGACATATGCTTCTGCAGAATCTCTTCTGTCTTTTTCTTCCCTTTACTTCTCAGAAAAAAAGAAGAATTAGAAAATCCAGACCCCAGGTCAGAAGTTAAAAGAAGATGGGTGTGTTTTCTACTTGTACGTTTTCCCAACTTACTCCCTGAGGATTTTTGGTTCTAATGTAACTACCAGCATTGACATGAAGGGTTAGTAAGTGCTTTGAATGAACCATGTAATGGGAAACATTTAACATACAGAAGTATTTGTAAAAGTTTATTTTTAACCGGAATACATCTCAAGGTTACTTTCACTTACTCAAGGAAATGCTATAGACTATGTCACTACAAGCACTCAACAGAGAATTAACTTGTATTTAATATTTGCATTATGGCTGGTTATGCATGCTCTTGTACCTCTAGCTTAATGTGTTGAAATTTTAAGGTGATATTCTGCTTGAATGCTTTTCTAAGTGGTATCCATATAAAACACCATCTTTCAGATAAATTCACTTTTCCTTAGTGAATTCATGTTTGCCATTGATGACATAAAAACATCTTTTTTTAGCACTGCATTACCATTACAGTTTTGGCAGGCTGCACGGGAGATACCTCCTTCTTCTACATCCTCCAGAAAGTGACTACATCCAGTGCTGGACCACAGCTGGTCCTGCTTGTAGGAGCACTGCAATACATGGCAGGATAAGGCAGCGGAAAAAAACAGCTTGCCCTTGAGAAGCCAGGATTTCGCTTGCATTAGTTAAGAAGAAAACAAATACTTATTTACAAACTGAAAGTAGAGAGAGGGAAAGCTGTGAGACCCTGAGCTACTCCACAGTATCACTTGGGGTGTGATACTCAGCCAAGGAGCGGTTGTGCAGGGAACTTATAAGAAAAGCAGAAAAAGCTTTTTTCATCTACTTTTTTCATCTACTTACTCTTATGATGGTGCTGAAAATGGTAGGTGAAAGGTAGCCTGCTCTTCCAGCATGGACAATATGATTTACTTATTTTTAAAATGGAATGCGTCCCTTTAGCCCTCCACTAGCTGAATGTTGATCTCTTGTTACATTGGGTTACCCCCTTCTTTTCCATCACAGCAAACTTCTCTAAATGGTCTTCACCAAGCTCCTTTACTTTGTATTGCCTTTCTTCTGACAGCCCATTCCAAAACATTCCTATCCCTGCAAAAATAATAATAATAATAATAAAAGACTAGATGACATGTAAAAACAGTAAAGCTATTATATCATTGTTTTTGCTGCAGAAGAAGAGTGGTTCTCTACAGTGTTCAACAACATACCTGTGAAAATCTCAGCCAAGAGAATATGATTCTGTTACAAATACAGGTTTTCTGCAAATAAGAAAATGAAAAATAACGAGTATATGAAAATAAAAAATAATGAGACACATGGAAATAAATGAAGGAAGGATTTAAGCCTCTGTTTAGCTGCTGTCTGAATATTGGCAGAAGAGCTGGAAAGGCTAACTGTGTTTTCTGGAATGTGTCACTGCTGAAATGATGTATTTAATCACACATGTGAAGAGGAGGATAAAAGAAGGAAGGATGTTAATACATACCAGGGGCAAAATACAGAGGAAATGCTCTCTATCAGGGCAGTTCTCATAGATTTGAAGTATGATTTATCTGGTTTAGCAAATTCAGAAAAACATCATGGATCAAAGACTTCAGCCACATTTTCATGAGAAAAACTGCCAAAATGTCATGCAGCACTGAAACATCATTTCTAAAGCATGTAGATAAGTATTTTAATTTTGTTTTTCCATTGTTCTGAGCTGATATGTGCAGTTAGGTGTCTCTTTCAGCATCTGCCAGTGGTTCTGCTCCCACGGCATGTGTGTACTTGTGGAGAAAGTTGGTCCAAACTTGCAGCATCAATATCAATAGCTGTCTGCCTATTAGTATGGACAGCAGCAAGGTCAGAGCCAACCTCATGCTTACTGTGTGCCTTGCCCAAGCAGCTGTCGATACACTCTGTGTGAGTAGCGATGCCCACTGATCTGTACCCATATGAAATCTCTTTTGGCAGCTCATCGATTTTGCAGAAGGTTTCCCAGAGGTCCCATTAAATCCACCAAGTAAAAGTTCAGTGAAAATGTGAAACCCGTGGAAAGTTGTGCTAAGCACAGGGGGACATCCAGAATCCAGGAAAAAACTATCAAATCTGAAGTCAGTATCACCTGAGTGACATCCCTGTCATTTACTGCTGTGATCTGAATTGGAACCAAAGATTCTGTAACCACTGAGCAAAGAAAACAGATCTCTCT
>NC_139080.1:75382050-75761617 GCF_965140915.1 Aythya marila | reverse complement strand
TTTACCAAAGGTGTCTTCAGTAGGCTTTAGCTAAAAGGTTTCTATATGCCATCTACACTGCTGACATTTTTGCAATGTATATGCTGCCTTCATCTCCACCAGAATCTCTTAATGCAGTTTCATCAGACATTCATGCTTTAGGACCTTGATTTAATATATTTATAGGCTGCAGTTATGTAGAAACACCTTTTGAAGAAATATTTAAATGCTAGTGGGAAACCCATGGGAAACTACAAATAAAAAATGATGGCTCCAAAATCTCTACAGCTGCAATGACAAATGACAGTTATACTCCATAATTCATTTTCCATTTCTGTCCTTCATTTCTCCTATAATGAGCCTTCTACATTCTTTCAATTAATAGGGAGAAAATAACTTTCTCTACAGATGAAATATTTTGTAAGAGATTTCAGTATCCTCTCTAAATTTGACATCTGTATTTCCTTGGCAATTTACTTTAGTAGAGTAAAATTTCACCATTTTCTTCCAAAATAGATTATTTTTAATCTTGGTCAGTTCTATTCTTCTCTGTGTAGTCAATACTTCTAGTAATTGCAGGGCAGAACAGATGACCTAGAAAAACATGAGGCAGGGTCAAGAAAAAGGTGGGAAAGAATTTCTTCAGATGGGTTTCAAGGCTGAAACCAGCATCCTTTGATATTGCTGTATGAAAACACATAGCAACGGTCAACTCCAAATGTACACATTCTTGAAAAGAAATCCAAGGTTTGTTAAACACAAAGTCAATTTCAGGCATGAAGGTACTGAGCCTAAAATTGGCCTTAGGGGTCTGGGACAGTATTTTGGAAAGCAATGCAACACTCTTGCATTACTCTTCTCTTCCTGAGGTGTATGCTGTTAAAGAGAGGACACCATCAGTAGGTCATAACCTAATGACAACAGTTTTTGCATTCATTATATATATATATATATTTATTTTTTTCCCATCTCAGCTTGAATTGTTTGTGGTCAGGCGCACCATTGGCAGCTTGCAGGGGGAAGGAGTTAGTGGGGGGTGGGAGTTATTAATTGTGCTGATACAAAACCTGCCAAGGCAGGACAAGTAATGAGAGACACCTAGCACTTAAAATGACCTTGATAAATGGCAATGAGGATCTTAGAAATAAGGAATCATTTAAGACAGAGTAAGGCAACATAATGTGCTTAGTAGGAAAGATGAGTTGTACAAATAAAGCAGAGGAAATTGGCCAGAGACTTGTTCTGCAGAAAAGAGCAGGGAATCCATGGTGGCTGAGAAAAAGGCAGTCATAATATTAACATGAAAAATGCAGCCCAGACAGGTAGGCTGGTGATGCACCTATCTACACATAGGTCTATAAAGCCCTTTCTGGTCCCTTCTCCTGTGCAGCAGCCTTCAACAAAGACAGAGGGAAACATCTTTTCCTAAGGGCTCAGACTGTTGCTGCTGAAAGTGCTGATGATATGCATAGGAATAGATTACTTCTAAAGGTCAAAGAAACTTCTCCATTAGTGATTTTTAAGAAGGTGGCAAGTACCTCTTGAGAATGGTTTATGCACCACTAATCCTGTCCTTCTGCAAAGCACCATCACATCCAAACTCTGCTCTCCGTTTATCTGGCCATGATGGTGAAATCTGTTTCTCCAGATTTCCAGTCATCAGCTCATGCAATATAAATAGCTACTGCATAAAATGTATCACCCTATAATTAATCAATATTTTAATTCATAGTTAATTTTTTAGCCTAATATATACTTTAATTTTCTTGTTGTTAAGGTTATTCATGCTTACATATTAGACTCCTTAATGTAACTTGGCTTACTGCAAGACAGTAGCTGTGAAGCTCAAGGTGCATAAAGCTTGATAGCTAATAAATATAGGAGTACAGAAACACTGCAGCACTTACCATTAGTGATGTACATAAACTGTTTCCTCTGCATTGAGGAAACACACCAGTGGTCATGATCCAGACAAAATAGAAAGATGCACAATGGATGCACTGTACATGAAAGGATGACTGAGACACAGGGGCCAGTTCTGTATCACCCTTTCTTCAAGCACATTCATGTCTGAATCCTTTTAGTTAGTGTGTCTTCTTATGGCAGGGAACAAGACCAGGTTTGGTAATGGAAGGTTTCCTCCTAGGCTGTAATTTGAACTGATTTGAGACTACATCCAGATGCCTTGAAACGTGAGTGCTTCTAGGTCCTTGCTTATATGCAAAAGTCCTGGGATTCAAAACCTTGAATTCCTGAATTCATGGTGGAAAAAGAAAGAACTAGGCAAAAAGGGAAAAGAAAAGGGTAAAAGTCTGCATTTAATAAGCCAGTTCTGCCTCTAGTGGTCTTTGCAGAGGTTCTTGTCTTGTGCTTCCTCATACAGCTTCTGGGGCTTTGTGTTGTTCTTTTAGTCACTGCTACACTTTGAGTGTGTTTACACAAGTGTATATAACATGTGTAAGAGAAATATACCTTCTCTGTGTTAGGGAACAGCAGATGTGGTCCACAAAGTACTCACCATGCCAAAAGAGTTAAATGGTGTGAGTTCTTTGTCAAAAGACCACCAGATCAGTCAGTGCCATGAGGCAGGGAATTCATCTGGAGCAGGTACCTACAACTGATCTGTCTCAGTTACAGACAAGCCTCCCACAAGCCCTCAGAGCTGACCACTGAAATCAGAGATAGTTCCAGTCTGGAGAAAAAAAAAAAAAAAAAAAGCGCATCAACACTAAACCTCTGGTTTCACTGTGGCAAACCTTATGTTATATTATCAATTTTTGACTGAAAAAGACTTCACAGTGAATTTCCCTTTAGGCATGAGTTTTTCTTTCTGTTTTTGTCCAGAGGGTAACTATGGCAACCCTAGGAAAAACTATCACCACCAACAAAAATAACAGTTTATTATTGCATTTTTGCTGGTGTTCATCCCATAAAAAGGAAAATAATTTGCTGTTTCTGTTACATCACTTTGCAGCATGCAATTTTTTAAACAGGTCTTTTATATTTATGGTATGGCTTGGCACTGGCTGCCTCTGAGTTCCCATTACACCAGTACATGCAAGAGTGCTCCAACACAGCTTGGAATTTTCCCCAAGTAGTGAAACTGGATGACAGGAGAGCAGCCACATGTGAAGGGGTGAGGAGCTCTGTTTTTTCTTGTAGTTGTTGTTGTTTGTTGGTTGGTTGGTTTTTACAATTTTATGAAAAAATGGAAAATCAGAACTTCAGAATCTTTTGCTATCTGCCTTCATAAGGTCAAGAGCATGAATTATGGTTCTTACTACTTGTACACAGATAAAAGACTCGTGACCTTGTACATCTAGAGGCAGTCTGAAAGCAGAGATCAGTTACATCCTTGTTACAGGCTCTTTGGCTTTAATTTTGCAATTTGAGCAAACGTTAAAACTTTTTATATTTTTAAAATAGTTGTTGGTTTGGACAGATCTTGTCGTACTGATCTTCTGAGTAGGAAGACCTCCTGCTTCTCTGTGGAGTTGCCTATGCCTGGCTTGCAGCACAGTGGGAGAAGCTGACATCTCAGATCTACAAGTGCAAAGACAGATTTAAGGGACAACTGCAGGACAAGAGCAAAACACAGCAAATTATATTTTCTTGGTGGAAGAGGAAAGTAAATTTATTTTTTTTTTGGGTGGGGGGGAGTGTGGGGGGTGGTAGGGAGTAAGCAAACTGAACTGTTAAACACAGAGAAAACAAACAGGCCTACGTGCCATACCCACTCTGTGGCAGATGAGGCGGGGGCTGCAGTAATGAGTCTTTCTCAGCAAAATGAAGGTTGCTTTTCACTAGGCACGCACTGAGTATTAATACTCTGAATTGAGACTGCTGCCGCTTGGGAGTGATGAAACTGGAACTGAGCTTTTCAGCTGATCATGAGCTTCTCAAATGACAGTTCCTTCTGCAGAGAGACAATTTAACCAGGCTGCCAATGAGGGGAGGTTTTGTATGAACCTGGGAAACTTATCAGCAGTAGCAGTTGTTACTGCTGCAAGGCAAAACTGATTGAGTTTGAAGAAGGAAATGAGAATCTGCAGGTTTTAGGCAACCACTGCAAAGTCAGACTACCCTTGTCTTTTGTCCCAAAGTGAGCAATATTTACCTCTATTTACTGAGCCAGAAAAAGTGATGCAGGTACTACAGTTTACTGAAGCTGTGCACAGCCCATATTGCTGAAATGCAGTCAGACTACTGCTCACTCTAAATATGCATTGCATGCTTTGCCTTTGCAAAGTCTCCTGTGATGTTTTGGCAGTTTAAAGCGAGCCCACCAAATTGTGAAGTTTCCAAAGCAGCACAAAAAGCTGTTTGAGTCAAGAGATCCCCAAAACCAGGAATAATATATTGGTGAGGGTGCCTGGCTGATGACTCTTGAAAACATAGGGTCTTAAGACAAGTTTTTCCAGTGGTTTTCACATCAAAACATCCCTGCAATACACCCCTGGAAAAGACAGTTGTGTAATCTCTCACAGGTTAAACAAATCTACCTGTCTTCAAAGAATTTTTGACCTGCAGGCAGCCATCACAGAGAAGAGGAAAACATTCCCATTTATCATCAGCATCCCTCAGGAGCCTTGCTGCCATTTTCTGTGGCAATGTCTGGGGCCTGGACGCTCTGCATCTTTCCAGATGAGTGCTGAAATGAATTACAGTCCTTTCAAATTGTTGCTCAGGATGTGCCATGCATACAGACTGTGTGAATTCCTTGGCTTTCATTTGTGTCCTGAGTAATGGTCTGCTCTTGAATCTTGTTAATAAATCAGAGATGACACTCATTCCACTGAACCTTGCACACAGTGGGACTGTCAGTGAGCAGGAGAAAAAAAGGTCCTATCGTGCTCTCCAGAGATCACATGAAATAAAAATACCGTGGAAGAAATTTAGGACATGGTAGAAAAGTAATACAGATCTTGTCCTGGGAAGAGGAAAATGTACAGCCTGAATCCAGCTTTTTGGTTTATGACATATCTTGCAATCTCACCCACAGACTGGCTGTGTATATCCAGCTATGAAGCAGATTGCTATTACTTTTTAATCTAGTTGTAATTCATTTGGGTGGATTTTAAAAATTGCTTTCTTTTGTGTGCCTTGTAAAGTGGAGAGCATGCCCATTCCAAAATAATGTAATGGTGAGGCACGGGAAACAGAAGGTTATACATAGTGATATTTCCAAATTTACAGCTGGTTAGGGCTGCCATATTTTACAGGGATACCCAGCAAATCAGGTTAAAGAGAAAATAAAAATCTTCCTTCCCTTTTCTGTACTTAACTCTTCAGCAGTCACTCAAGAGAAGAAATATTTGGTCAGAAGTTCATATGCTGTTCATCCTGCTAGAAAAAAAAAATAATTATATATATATATATATATATAATATATATATATATATGTGTATATATATATTAGTAACACTGAAAGGTTTTTGGATGGTGATATGGTGAAATGCTGCTGGCAGGAGTCTGATCTTCAATAGCCAGACACTTTTTCGGAAGAACCTTCACCTTTGAAGGTGGAAGTCCTTCAGTCTCTCTCTGCAGGCTGTTCCACCTTCTACATACCTACAACTGAACTACTCTTTTCTGCTTTTTGATTCCATGGAATTTCTACAGGAATTAAGGAGTGAACAGTGCAAAACACAACACTTAAAACATTATCAAGAATGTTGCTTTTTTAAAATATGGGAAAAAGAGTGATGCTATAACACTGCCTAGGATCTGGCCCTAACCCCAAAGAAAACAGGCAAGGGTGTTGTACAGGTACCTTCTTTCTCTCTTAGATGCTGAGCAGAAAAATCTGTAGTTAGATGTAGTTAACAAATTAATGGAAATATAAGTTCCACTGATTTGTGGATCAGGTGTCCGGTTAATATGGTCCCCATGACCAAAAATAAATAAGGGCTTTTGAGAATGTTCACATTTGATTGTTTCATTCTGGCAGCAGTATGGGTGAAACCTATGCAATAGGGTCCTGATTCCCATCCTGACCTCCACAGAAGTGTGCTTGATTTTAACCCTAGTGTGAAGCAAGCATTAGCATCATCTGTGAATAATTTTCAAACTGATATCCACATGTGAAGAATGACTCTTTTCAAACAACATCTAATGGGAGTAACAAGGGCAAATATTTCAAGGAACATTGTTTTTCTTATATGAAATTAAGAAATAGGTGGCTAGGTTTGTCTTCTTCCTGTCTCTTTTCATTAAGCTAGAATTTCCTGAGCAGCTATTTAAAATCTTATTGATGTGTATATTTGAAACACATATCCAAAATTTAAAAACATATTAAAATGAATACAACATACATGTTCATACAAATGAACATATCTTAAATACACTTTTATTTAAGAAGTGGCTTATATTTTTAAGTTTGATCTGAATTAATTTCTTTTCTCTGGATGTAGGTGAGAATTGTAAATCAGAACTCAAGATTTATTGGATTCACACTTTACAAATAGATGTCTTATATTTTTAATTTAAGTGTTAGAGACATGTGGAAAAGTTTCAGTAGATAGAAGAAATCTTCTGCTAATCAAAGAAATAATGCTTCTTTATTGCTTATGGAACCAAAATGCTTTAAATTCTTCCTCCTGAGGTGTTACTTCACTGATAAGGTGATAGGTGGTACATCACAATCTCTCACCTCTCAAGTATATAAATTTAAGTCACCGTGTTTAAATGCAATGATTTTTAATGGAAACTTTCATTTAACAGGTGCCTTGAAGCTTGCCAGACTCTGTTCTTGTCTACAAGGGAAAATCTTCCCAAACTGCATTTCCCCCAGGTTCTCATTGCACAGCATTAAATGAAAACAACCTCTTCAGGATCCTGCCTGAGGGAGGCTGGCTCACGTCAGAGCTTCCTTCACACACTCAGTGCTGGCTGCATGTATGGGATGAGTGGTGTAAATGGAGTTTGAGATGACAGCTCCATTTCTTGGTTGATTCTGAGGTCTCAGACCTTTTTTCTAAATTTGGTGGGAGGAGATTTTGAAAATTTTCACCAGGCAGCCTGATTCAGTAAAAAAATCTGTTTTCATTTCATGTATCTTTAGCTGATGTACTTGTTGAAAAAATTGTTCAAACTTGGTTAATTTCCATAGAATATTTCTGCTTTGAGAAAAGATGATATACTGATGCATACACAGTTCACATTAGCTGCCTCAGAACCTGCAGCATTTAATTCCAGCAGCTGGAAAGAGCAGTCCCCAGAATTCAGCTGCTCTAAGAGGATGGATAAAGAGAAGAGATTGCTAGGTAATGGAGCTCTTAGCTAAGAGCAATTAACACCTTGACCTGCCTCCAGAAATGGACAGCAGAGTGAGCTATATGCTATTAAAAGAGTAATCAGAGGAAAGGCTGTTCTGCTATTTTCTGCTGCAAAGTGATATTCAAGCAATCCCTAGCACAAGTCCCAGCAATTCAGGCTGGATGTGACAAGGACAGGGACCACCACGGTGACTCCCCCAAGCCACAGGCTGGTGGAGTTCAGAAAAGGTGCTGCAACTAGCAGTTAGTGTGGCTCACTGATGCTGCCTGTCTATAAACAGTTTTCCTATAGAAGGCTCAGAGAGGGCTACAGACTCTACTTCTGGATGTTTTTCCAGCATTATTTGAAAGGAGCTTGCTTTTGTTTCAGAACCAGATTTCTCAGGCTGAGGACCTTGCTGGGAAAGGAGTGAGAAGCCATCCTTGTGTCTGGGCAGAAGTGAGCACAGAGAACAGCTAACGGTGAGCACCAGTGACTTGCAATCTCCCCATCTTGGGCCCCCTTTTCCCAACCTGCTCCACTGAGCAGTTAGCAGCATGCAGAGGGCACATAGATCATGAATACTTCACACTTTTTTTGCTTTGCCTCATTAGCCTCTCCTTGCAGATGTGCCTTGTGGTCTCTGCTCTCTGGTTTGCCAAGTCCATTATCCCCACAGGTGTGAGGCTGATGCAATGTCAGGACCCAAGGTCCAATCAGTAGCAAGGCTGAGCAGTTACTCCTGAAAGGCGCATGAACACAAGATACAGAGAGCTTCTGCTGGAATATATGAGTTCCCAGGACCCACCACCCTGAGCCACTTGCTGATCAGGTCCAGACCTATGGTCACAGCAGCAACAGACTCTCAGCCCCCTGCTCTCTCAGCCTTACTCCTCAAACTACCCTGTTGAAGTCCACGAGCAAATCATGCATGCACACGTACACACATACCCCAGCAGTGGAAACCACATATTTGCTCAGGATACACACAGTTTGGTCTCTGTTGCTGCTGGCTCCACAGACATGTGGGTCCCTATGACTTGTAGCTCCTGGAGGTGAGCCCCAAGCCCTTCCCCAGCCTTTGGGAAAATAACACACAATTTAATTTCTTCTTCTTCTTCTCTATTTTTTCCCCAAATTGGTTTCATTACAGAAGAGAAAGTGCATATGTCCTGACGAGTTTATGAGTAAAGCATGTTTTTAGGAAAATTGGGAACAGAAGGCCTGTTTTGCTTAAAATATGGTTCTTGATCCTATACACCCATGAATGGAAATAATTTTGCCAGTCCTATTTCATAGTTCTTAGATCCCTTGAAGTCAACGATGTATTTATAGCTATAAAGTGTGGATTGTTGGCAGTATTAATTAGATTGAAAGGAAGCCTGTTTTTCTTCCCTCTAGGAAGGGTGATTTACTGTCTTGGAATACTCAGTGCTTGGCCTGAAACACAAGCAGTCTGGATGCACCTTTACCTTTCATGTGGATGGGCCAGTTCGCCCTCACAGAGCCTGAGGAGGTGGAAGAGCAACATGGGGCTGCTTTTCAGTCATTGCCATGGCACACCTGGAAAAAGCAAAAAGAGGAGCAAACAAAGATCATAAGTCAACTGTTCCCTTCTCTTCACCTCTTTCTCTTAAAGTAAAAATGTCAGGAAGTATGTAATCCCTAAAAGGGTGTGTTGTACCCATGAGACTGAAAAAAAAAAAAAAAAGACTTTGACGTTCTTGAAAAGACCTTCCCCAAAATCACATTGCTTCTGCCTTCTTTATCAGATGCATCATGATAGTCTTGTCCCATGTCACCACTGCTCCTTCCTCTTGTTCAACCTCTAGAGCCCAGCCTTCATTCATTTCTGTGTGAGGGGTGTAGATCTTATTTATCTGTTTCCATCTTTATGACTTTTGGGAGGTTCAAAATTTGGTCCAAATAAGGAGAGGGTAGAAAAAAACATTTTCTCACTGCCTCAGCACATTTTGAGCTCCTGTTGCAAAGCCTGAGATCATGACTGCATTATTTGATCTGCACGTGTGTTCTGCATTGGAGCCTGTGCCCTCACCAGTTCAGGTCTCAAGACATATTGAAAGGAATTCTCTAGTACAAGAGATAGGCCTATTTGACCTATGTGACATAACTGTCAAACTTATTTTTACACTAGTATAAATCCCCTAAGGATTCATAATCATATAATAAAGAATAGAATTGAATCCCAGTAACTTTAGAGTGAGAAGTAATATTTTCCACAGCTTCTATTGAAATTGAGCAGAGTTTCCCTACTGACATCCCACGTCTTAAAACTCTTACTGAAATCTGAATAGGATCCAAAGTCTGCTAGCAGGATTCACCCTCCTCAGGACGATAGCAGAGCACAATTGCTTTGTGTGATGTTCTCTGTAGCACCTTCCACATCATTGTCAGAAATCAGTGGCCTTACAAATCATGTCATACATATTAAATTTGGCATTGCTATTTTGATCCCTTAAATCTTGGCCTGCAGATTGTTTTCACAGATCTGGAAAATAAGTATCTTTTTTTTTGTTTTATTTCCCATCTGGATAGTTATGCATAAAAAGGGAACCAGAGAAAAGATCTGCTGTTTTGAGATGTTTTACTTGAAGTTGTAAAATTCAAACCAAGTTTTGCAGCCACCCACAAGCTTGCATGAGAAACTACACAATGCCAAAACAATTGCATCATTGTGGCCTTTTCCCCTGTCCTTAAAAGGTGTTCATATAAGTTACAAGTAAGGACAGGAGATTTTTCTCTTACTTCCTAGACTGACCACAGCTGTTTTGAAGTAAACACTAAGTGTCTCTGAATTTCCTAGTCCTACTACCATGTTTACTGCTGTTGCTGTTGACCTTGGATAAACAATGATAATGGTAGAAGTCAGAGAGAAGGTTTTCAAGTGCATGCAGCAAAGACTTAGATTTGTGTCTCTGGAAAACACCAGCAAAATGAGGACTTTGCCATTTGCTGTAATGTCATGCTGAGTGCTTCTGAAAATCTCACTTGAAAACCCTCATGTCAAATTCTGCCCTCGCTTATCTCCAGTGATTGCACTCAAAGTGAGTGCTGGACAGCAGAGCAGGACAAGTGCTTGAAGAAAGTTCCTTGTGTTGCTGTATTAACTCTTGAGTATCCTGCATTTGCATCATCCTATTATAGCACTGCTTCCCAGCATCATGCAGAACATTTAGTAAGTGAGCAAAAATAGACGTGAACACAAGCCAATGAAAATATAGCAGGCACTACCCGAAGAGCTGCTCTAACTCAGAAAGAGTGTGAGACATTAAGCTCTAGCTAGTTTGTGCCTGTACTTAAACAGCTCTCATTCCCACATGGAAACTACTTGTATATAATTTTAAAGCCTCCATCTCACAAACCTAGAAAAACAACAATATATTTATCTGAAGTGTTAGGCAACAGTTCTACAAGGGTCAGGTAAAGTGAGATGAAAAATGCAGACACAAAAGGTAGTTCTCACTGAACGTTAGGTGTATCAAGTTTTGTGTTGTTTGTAGATCCACCTTAATTCTGCAAGGGTGTGTTTTGTGTGGCTTTGGGAAAGCTCTCTCTGCAGGGATTACTGAGGGATAACATTTTGCAGAAGGCTCTTCTGCACCACTACAACCATGGCTGTGATTCTGTGTTTTTCCCTGAGATTCTTGGTTATTGGTTTGTACGAGTTATTGTTTACATTAATGACTCAGAATTTTTTTTTTTTTTTTTTTTTTACAACTATCTTTATTTGCATGTAAATAAGTGTATTCACTTACAAACAAGAGTATTCTTCAGTTACTTTTCTGAATTCATTTTTTGAATATTTCAGTGAAGAGAAACAATGACATCCCCTCATGAAGAGTACAATTACACATTACACATAGCAAACAATGAATGGAAATGTTCATTTCAATGGAAACTGCACTGGGTCAGAATGGTCAAAGGGAGCAAACAAATCATGAGCTTAAATTGGTTCACAAGCTGCACATGAAGCTGTGCTTTATGAATAAATTAATACAACTCAGAGCTGTTCACAAAACAATTCAGAACCAGAAAAACTTAGATTACTCATATATCATGTATGTAATGGATAACTCAGCTCTCAGACATTACCAAACTTTTACATGTTCTTCCTATGTTACTTTTTATGCAGGAAGTCTGAAAAATCAGACCGTATGTTTAAATGCCATGAGAATACCACAGGGTTACATTATAAATAGATCCAGAAACAGGTAGGAAAATTAGATATGTTAGCATGGATTGTTTCTGAATTTAATGCAACTCCATGGGAAAACCAAATCATCTCTTTTCCCCAGTTGAACTCTTTTTCAGTAAACCTTTAATAATTTTGAATGCACGCAGTGCATTGAATATCTGCACTAAAATGAACTCTGCAGTTACACTTCATTGCATTTCCTGAGAGCTAAAGAGCAGTCCAACTCAAATAATGATTTGCTCATTTTATCCTACTCAGATCCTAAAGTACTTATGTAAATTCTAATTCCAAAGTGGTGTTGTCTCTCAAAACAATATTTCAGAACACCACAGACATTTGCAGTGCTGATCACAAGGTATGGCCCCACTTGCAGTGGTCTGGAATACATTTCCTCTTCCCATCCCCCTTATGACAAAGCAGGGCTAGCAATTAGTTTTCCCCTGGATGAAAGCTGGGGTTCTCATCTGTTCAGCTCATCATTACATAAGCTGAAGAACTAAGCTGAGTTGAAGGAAAGACTAACAAGACAAAAACCATTAAGGTACTTAATAAGAAAGAACTCCTCTCTTCCTCTGTTCTCAGTCCTCTTTTTCTTCAGAAATGATATAGGTTGTTTGCCTTGAATCAGCAGTGACAAACCAGATTCCGGGTAAAGCAATTGAGCAGTGACCAGTAGCATTAGAAGCTCCACCAATCTGCATCCTCTTGGCAAAAAAGAAATTGCCAGAAATGGTTAGAAATGTTTATACACATAGTAAAGAACCAAACACTTGTACTAGTTCTTAACTGAAACAGTAACTTCTTTGCAGCATCCGATGGCAGTATGAGCCTGTAAAGCAAGCTTTCCGAACTTTCACACTAGTGTAGGCAGGTGAAAACACATTCTACATTGACAACAGTGACTATGAAGTACATGACTGGCTGACTATCGTGCTGGTGTCATGCTCGCTCCTTCCCTCCTCCTGCAGAAAAGCTAGGAGGTATACTGCAACTTGGTCTCATAGATACTCAACAAGTCTTGTTTTCTCCATTCCCTTTGTGTCACATCCAGAACATTTTCCTCTTTTTCCCCTATAAATATTTATAAGGACCCTTTTTATGTTCTTTCTCATAAAAGCTATGAGCAGTGTTTTTTTTGTTGTTTGTTTGTTTTTTCTTTTTTTTCTTTTTTTTTTTTTTTTTAAGTTATAATGGTCAGTGCAGCAAACATTGGAGGGATGACTCATAGCTTTTTCATACATAGTGCTAAAACAACTTCTAGTCTCCCCATGTTTAATGTCTTGTTTATATGAGGGAAGAGTCTCCAATGACACTTCTGAATACGTGCACTTGTGCATATTTAATTCAGTATATGGATTTTCTTGTTATGCATTAGCTAATAAATCTGAAATACAAAAATACAGCCCTAGATGGCAAAAGAAGAGTCTGTCTTGAAAGAAGCATACGTTAATCTGCTGAGAGTTGTTCACCCACATGCACAGGCCACAGAAGTTTACCCACAGAAACAAGATGAAAAACGTGTCCCAGAAACAAGACCTCAAGAAGAAGCAGGGCAAGACTCGTATTCAGCTACCTCACACAGACATCTAAAATGCATCAATAATACTTGAAAAAAAATAAAAATAAAAAAATCATGATTCTGGAGAGGCAAGCATATCTATCACCTGTGCAGTCAGTTTTTATTGAAATCAGAAGGTAGAAAGAGGATCTTGTTATCCCAAGAGGTGTGAACTAAATTTAGTACTCTGTTATGGATTTCTTATGTAGTTCAGGATAAATTACTGTGCCTCATTGTCCCTTGACCACGAAACAGGTGCCATAACCATTCCCTAGCCTATCACATAATTATGAGGATGCATACACTGAAGATGTGAGGTAGCTAGGTAACCAGGTAGTGTTTCACAAATTTTTAGCTATAGATCGCATACTATATTTGAAGGAACTACTATAATAAAGTCATAATTATATAAATACTACTTTTAACCAACACCCTATCTACAGGAATAGGGACTACATTTTTAACTGATTAACTCTGTGAACCTATTGAGACTGCACTAGTAGAAAATCTCTCACTTGGTCTAGAACAAGACATAATGCACTTTGAATGTTGAAGGACAAAAATATTTTGTCATTCTCAGTTTAGAATCATCTTGTTCTGCCACAAAACAACTTAGGCAATCTAATGACATCCTTCTTGACATGTACAAACTTAAAAATTGGCTCAATTTTTACAAAGTATTCACTCGAATATTATTTTAGGGAATATCACTAAGCACACAAAACTGTATTACTTAACAGGTCAACCAATAAACAAAACTAATTTGAGGTCATCTTATAAGCACTACTATAAACCATTAAGTAAGATTTTTTTTTCTCTGGTTCTGCTCCTTTTTTTTTTTTTTTTTTTTTTTTTCTGCAGCTCATTTAAGTATTCCTTTCTATAGGGCATTTCTGACAGCAGTTTCTCAGCTCTCTCTTCCAAATAGACAGTGATGTTTTTACCTTTGTGATTCAACGTCCTGTTTGGTCTGTTTCTCTGACAGAACTATCCACTTTCAATGTCATTGTCTACTTCAGATACGTGCTTCTTCAGCAGTAATTACTTGAGATTCCTTATTCATACTGCAGGAGTGTGTCTCCCTGGGTACAGCCATGGCTCAAACTGTGCAGGGGTAGTAGACCAGTGAACACACTCAAGTAATTTTAGTTTAACTACATGGTAAGTAGATATAAATCACCATGTTGAAGAAGGTGGGGAGAACGGAAAAAGGCTTGGATTATTCCTAAAGGAACTGATACAACTGATTTTCCTATGGCAGAAAACAAAATGTGGAGATGGGGGAGTCACAGAAGTATTTAGATCTTCATTTCTCCCAGTGTCCAGGAAACGACTTCAGGCAAAGCACATTTATTTAAGATCTTTGACAAATGAAACAATTCAACTCTTTTGAGGCAGGCACGGTTGAAGAAATTAGGTAGCGTTTGGCTTGGGAGAACAGTCTTGATGATTGTAAAATTCTTTTCTGTCCTTGAAATCAATGGATTTGCCCATACAGCAGTACTTTACAGAAGCTTGCTACGTGGCAAATAGCCATGCCCGCATTTTCTTAGGAAAACAGATTTTCTTGGGAATTAACCTGAAAAGCTTCAGCTGGTGGCTGCAATCTGTTATAGTCACTGATGAGTAGTGAAAGACCAGACTTTGTGCATCAGATCAGTGTATGTGCACATTTACTGCAGCATTGTGAGGAAACAAAATTGTGAAAGCCCAGCAACACCTACCAGCTAGAAGATAGAAATACACAAATTTGCAAATCAAGTGTCTGATTTTAATAGGGAGCATAACTAATTGTGAAAGCAAAGATTAGCTAGAGATCAGTTCTGGAAGATGAATCTTTTAACATATCTTCTTCACTGGGCATTCCTTGTTAACATTATTTTTTTATTTATTTTATCTTATTTTACTTTACTTTACTTTTATTTTATTTTATTTTATTTTATTTTATTTTATTTTATTTTATTTTATTTTATTTTATTTTATTTTATTTTATTTTATTTTATTTTATTTTATTTTATTTATTTTATTTTATTTTATTTTATTTTTTCTTCTGTTGTGTACTGCTTAGTGTTAAAGTTTTGAAATCAAGAGAAATCTCTCCTAAGGAAGAGACTTTCCAGCACAGTTGAGTTAGCCACCCTGGACTAGATGTGAGATTTCATGTGCCCACTGTCCTAACACACATGCATATAGGGACTATGAACTCCTCATACTGCAGAGACTTTATTAGCAGCATACTGCAGCTTAAGGTGTAGTCAGGAAGGAGAAACACCTACAAGTGGATAATATTGTCACAGAGGCCACCTCATCTACATAGTTTTCAGCCATATGTTGTTGGATGGGAGGGGAAATATCATATTTCCTTTGTTGACACACTGGCCTCTCTGTGTTGCAATGTTGTGTCCACTTCTTACAGTTCAAGTAGGATATCCTAAAATAGGCTACTGGCCAGAATATAGTTGCAGGAACAGATATTTGGAAGACATGCCAGTGAAAATCATGGAGAAGTTTATCTACTTGATGCAGAAGAGATGTCTACATCAACAGGTGTACATCCTTTCACAGGGAACAGAATTTCCTGTCACCTAGAAGAATGATACGACAGCTAGGAAATGAACATTAGTCTGTTCAAAGTAGAAATAAAACACATATTTTTAAGTGATGTTAATTAGTAGCTGATAAATTCCAGAAGATAAAAAGAGAAACCAAAATAAGGGAAGTTTCATACAGATTCAGAGATAAATACTGTATGGAATTGGACAACAATAAATCACAGAATTTCTAGGTTGGAAGAGACCTCAAGATCATCGAGTCCAACCTCTGACCTAACGCTAACAGTCCCCACTAAACCATATCCCTAAGCTCTACATCTAAACGTCTTTTAAAGACCTCCAGGGATGGTGACTCCACCACTTCCCTGGGCAGCCTGTTCCAATGCCTCACAACCCTTTCGGTAAAGAAGTTCTTCCTAAGATCCAACCTAAAACTCCCCTGGCGCAACTTAAGCCCATTCCCCCTCGTCCTGTCACCAGGCACGTGAGAGAATAGACCAACCCCCACCTCGCTACAGCCTCCTTTAAGGTATCTGTAAAGAGCAATAAGGTCACCCCTGAGCCTCCTTTTCTCCAGGCTGAACAAGCCCAGCTCCCTCCAGCTGCTCCTCGTAGGACTTGTTCTCCAGGCCCCTCACCAGCTTCGTCACCCTTCTCTGCACCCGCTCAAGCACCTTGATGTCCTTCTTGTAGCGAGGGGCCCAAAACTGAACACAGTACTCGAGGTGTGGCCTCACCAGAGCCAAGTACAGGGGGACAATCACCTCCCTAGCCCTGCTGGTCACACTGTTTCTGATACAAGCCAGGATGCTGTTGGCGTTCTTGGCCACCTGAGCACACTGCTGGCTCATATTCAGCTGACTATCAACCATCACTCCCAGGTCCTTCTCTGCCTGGCAGCTCTCCAACCACTCATCTCCCAGTCTCTAGCTCTGCTTGGGGTTGTTGTGGCCCAGGTGCAGGACCTGGCACTTGGCCTTGTTGAACTTCATGCAGTTGACCTCAGCCCATCGGTGCAGCCTATCCAGGTCCTCCTGCAGAGCCTTCCTACCCTCGAGCAGATCGACACATGCGCATAGCTTGGTGTCATCTGCAAACTTACTGAGGGTGCATTCAATGCACTCATCCAGATCATCGATGAAAATATTAAAGAGGACCGGCCCCAGTACCGAGCCCTGGGGGACGCCACTAGTGACTGGCCTCCAACTGGACTTGGCTCCATTCACCACGACTCTTTGGGCCAGTTGCTAACCCAACGAAGTGTGCGCCAGTCCAAGCCACGAGCAGCCAGTTTCTTGAGGAGAATGCTGTGGGAAATTGCGTCAAAAGCCTTGCTGAAGTCAAGGCAGACCACATCCACAGCCTTTCCCTCATCCACCCAGCACGTCACTTTATCATAGAAGGAGATCAGGTTCGTCAAGCAGGACCTGCCTTTCATAAACCCATGCTGACTGGGCCTGATCGCCTGCTTGCCCTGCAAGTGCTGCGTGATGACTGTCAAGAGGATCTGCTCCATGAGCTTCCCTTGCACTGAGGTCAAACTGACAGGCCTGTAGTTTCCCGGGTCTGCCCTCTGGCCCTTCTTGTAGATGGGCGTCATGTTTGCTAGCCGCCAGTCAACTGGGACCTCCCCCGATAGCCAGGACTGCTGATAAATGATGGATAGTGGCTTGGCCAGCTCCTCTTCCAGTTCTCTCAGTACCCTTGAGTGGATCCCATCCAGCCCCATAGACTTGTAAAGTATTAGTGTCATAAGACACTAATACAGAAAAATCTAACCTAGAAGCAAAACAGTATGTTTTTGCTGCATATGAATATTCTTGTTGTCAGAAACCAATGCCAGAAATGAAAGAGGAAACAAATTCAACTGCAATTTAAGAGTCTTCCTGGAGCACAGGCGAGTGGGGTGTTGCAAGGCAAAACATTGGTAGGAGACATTTAGATTTAATTAGCAGCAGAGGCAGTGGCATTCCAGATGCAAGGCTGCAACCAAACAGTGGGTGACCTATGTCTACATTTAAATGTTAATGGCCTGACACTCCATAGCATAGCTTGCAGAAAAAGCACAGGAAGACAAGTATTTTATTATTTTCTCCAGCTTTTTATTAGCTTGGTGGATAGATACAAGCAAATTAATGGTCTTGGTATTTGTCTTTGCCCAGTTCAACTCTTAATTGCCAGGCTTAGTAAAACTTGAACTCCTTCAAGTTTTATTTTATTTTAGTTGAGTGTGGGTTTTTTGTTGTTGTTTTGTGTTTGTTGTTGTTGTTGTTGTTGTTTTGGTTTCTCCAGAGGGACTCAAGAAACAACTTCAGAATAAGAATTTACTGCTGCATGTCATTCAGGATGGGCTTGTGAGGCAGCTATGATTCAACATCCACCAAAATCAATAACAGAATCATAGAATTACTAAGGTTGGAAAAGATGTCCAAGATGATCTGGTCCAACCATTCCTCTACTACCAAAATTACTCACTGAAACATTTGCCTAGGTACCATGTCTAACCATTCCTTAAATAACTCCAGGGATGGTGACTCCACCAACTCCCTGAGCAACCTGTCCCAGTGCCTGACTACTCTTTCTGAGAAGAAATGTCTCATCATTTCCAACCTGAACTTCCCCTGGCAGAACCTGAGGCCTTTTCCCTCCTGTCTTATCACTAGTTATCTGTGGGAAGAGGCTGACCCCCAGCTCCCCACACCTTCCTTTCAGGGAGTTGTAGATAGCAATAAGGCCTGCCCTGAGCCTCCTCCAGACTAAACACCCCAATTTCCCTGAGCTGCTCCTCACATGACTTTTGTTCCAGGCCCTTCACCAGCTTCATAGTCATGTTGGACATGCTCCAACACCTTGACGTCCTTCTTGGAGTGAGAGTCCAAAAGCTGAACACAGCACTTGAGGTGCGGCCTCACCAGAGCAGAGTACAGGGGGAAGATCACCTCCCTGCTCCTGATGGCCACAGTACTCCTGACATAAGCCAGGACGCTGCTGGCCTTCTTGGCCACCTGGGTGCACTCTTGGCTAGTGTGCCAAGCTTCAGCCAAGCACTGACCAACACCCCCAGATCCTTTTTCTCCACATAGCTTTCCAGACACTCTGCACCAAACCTGTAGCATTACATGGAGTTGTTGTGGCCAAAGTGCAGGACCCAGCACTTAGCCATGTTGAACCTCATCCCATTGGTCTCTGCCCATCGACCTAACATGTCCAGGTCCCTCTGCAGGGCCTTCCTGCCCTCCAGTAGATTGACACGTCCCTCCAGCTTAGTGTCATCTGCAAACTTACTGAGGGAAACCAGTCCTCAATAGAGATATTAAAGAGGATGGGCCCCAACACCAACCCCTGGGGAACACCTCTCATGACTGGTCACCAGGTGGATTTCACTCTGTTCACCACCACCCTCTGGGCCTGGCCATTCAGCCAGTTTTTAACCCAGCACAGAGTGTACCTGTCCAAGCCATGGGCTGCCAGCTTCTCCAGGAGAATACTGTGGGAGACCACATCAAAGGCCTTGCTGAAGTCTAGGTAGACTATGTCAACAGTCTTTCCCTCATCCACCAGGTGGGTCACCCAGTCATAGAAGGAGATGAGTTTGCCTTTCATGACAGGACTTGCCTTTCATGAAACCGTGCTGGTTAGGCCTGATCCCCTGGTTCTCCCATGCATACGGTGTGATTTCACTCAAGATGATTTGTTCCATCACCTTTCCTGGCAATGAGGTCAGGCTGACAGTCCTGTAGTTCCCCAGATCCTCCTTACAACCCTCCTTGTTGAATGGCATGACATTAGCAAAGCTCCAGTCATCCGGGATCTCTCAAATTGACCATAACCACTGATAGAAAATAGTGAAAAGCAGCTTGGCAATCACGTCCACTAGTTCCCTCAGCACCCTCAGGTGAATTCATTCCATCATGGACTTGTGACAGTCCAGGTGGAGTAGCAGGTCTCTAAACTTTTCCACCTGAATCATGGGGTATTTATCCTGCTCCCCATCCCCCAGCTCTAGTGGGACATCTCCTTGTACTGGGTCTGGCTGGAATGTTAACTTTCCCGGCAGCAGCCCATTCAGTGCCGTACTCTGTACTTGTAGCTGGAACAGCAGTGTTATCACACCAGTGTTGTGTCTACTGCTGAGCAGCAGTGGCACAGCATTGGGCCTTTCTCTAACCCTCCTAGGGGGTGGGCAAAAAGTGAGGAGAGAAACATCACCAGGGCAGCTGACCTAAACCAATCAAAGGGATATTCCATACCATGTGGTGTCACACTCAGCAATAAAAGGTGGAAACAGGAAGAAGAGGGGAGGGGTGGGCTCTCGTTGAGAAGACGTCGGTCCTCCTCTCGAACACCGGCTGCGTGCGTTGAGGCCTTGCTTCAAGGACGTGGTCAATCATCGCTCATTTGTGGGAAGTAGAGAGTAATTTCTTTCCTCTGCACTTCCATATAGCTTTCATTTATTTTGTTTGTTTGTTTTCCTCCCTTTTTCCCCTTTTCCCTTTTACTTCCCCTTAGTTAATTTGTTTAGTTCATGGTAGTCTTTATTTAATTATTATAATTATTTCCCTTTAATTAAATTATCCTTATCTCAACCCGTGAGTTGTTCTTTGCTTTACTTCTCCCCCTCCTCATCTAAAGGAGGGGGAGTGAGAGAGCGGTTGTGGGGTTTAGCTGCCCAGCACGGTAAAACCACCACACTCCTCCGGTAGGTTTCCTTACCAGCTGTGTCAGGAAGTTCTCTTCCACCCATTCGAGGAACCTCCTAGGCTGCTTCCTCTGGGATGTATTGTATTTCCAGCATATATCTGGGAAGTTGAAGTGCCACCCAAGAACAAGTACCAGTGATTGTGTGACTTTTGCCAACTGCTTTTAGAATGCTTCATCTGTCTCTTCATCCTGGTTTGGCTGTCTGTAACAGATCCTCACCTGAATGTTCACCTTGTTGGCCTTCCCCCTGATCTTTATCTGTAGGGTTTCTACCTTTTCATTCCCAGCCCTAAGTAATAAAACATCAAAACACTCATATGGAGAGCTATGCCACCAGCCCTCCTTTGTTGTCTGTCCTTTCTGAAGAGCTTGTAGCCAGTCATTGAAGCACTTCAGTCATGGGAGTGGTCCCACCATGTTTCAGTGATGGCAGATAGGCCATAGCTAGCTTGCTGCATGATGGCTTCCAGCTCCTCCTGTTTGTTGCCCATGCTGCATGCATTGGTGTAGATGCACTTCAGCTGAGCTATTGACCTCACCCCCAACCTTGGCATTGCTCCCCCAGGCTCATCTCCATTAAGCCTCATTTCATCTCTGTCCCCCTTCATACCCAGTTTAAAACCCTCTCAACAAGCCCTGTCATCTACTGGGCTAGGATACATTTGCCCTTTTGAAACAGGTGGGACCCATCTGCAGTCATCAGGCTAGGTGCTGAATAAACCACCCCCTGCCAAAAACAAACAAACAAATAAACAAAAATATAATAATAATAATAATCTTGTGATAATACTGGCCTCTCAGCCATGTCTCAGCTGGGTTTTCCTGGTCCTCCCAGTATCCCTCCCTGCCACTGAAGAAATAGAATAAAACACCACCTGTACTCCTATTCCATCTACTAACCACCCTAACCCCCTAAAGTCCTTTTTTGATGGCCCTCAGGCTTCTCTCAGTGACTTCATCACCACCAGCCTGAACTATCAGTAAAGGATCCTGGCCAGAGGGGTTAATGAGGCCAGGAAGTTTTCTGGTAAAGTTAAATACAAATGTATCCCAGAATCATTTAGACTTGTGAGAGAAAGAGCTCAGCTTTCTTGACACAATCATTCTGGTGTCTGATAACCAGTGTGGCACACAAGAGCTCAGTGAGAGGTGAAATTAAAGGTATGTTTCTAAACGAGCTAACGAACTAGTGCAAAAATTTGATGGCCCAGTCTGGTGGAGAAGCAGCTGATTAGGCTAAGGCAAGGAAATCCAAGTATGAAAGCCTACCATTTGTCTTTTTCCATGCTATGGTGAGAAGCAGCATTTAGTTAGACTGCGCAGCATGTAAAAAGGGGGCATTACTAAACTGTTACCGAGGCACTGTACGTTGTACCTCACCTCCATTTTTTGAAAAATTACTCTGTAGAAATGGACACTCATTCCAATGTCAGTAAGGATTTCTGTCAGTAAGGATTTCTGCATCATATACATTTATCCAGTAGAAGAGACTTTGCTTTGTTTCCAACTCTTGGTAAGACAGGTCTGGTGCTTTCATTTAATTAGCCTTAAATACATTTTGCTTCCATTTTAGCTTTGGAAAGATACAAGGCCTATTTCTATTTTTTATTTTTATTTTTTTTTTGATTTTTCAAAACTACAGCCCATTTCTACTTCAAAGAAAGAAAAGAACAGAAGAGAATTAATTTCCTCCTGAAGTCTCTTACTTTTCTAATCTCTCTCTCTTTTTTTTTTTCACTACAGGAAAGACAAAATAGTGGCAAGGATATGGAAGAAATCACTATATAAAGAAGCAAAAAGTTTTGTTTTGTTTTGTTTTGTTTTTCAGATATATAACAACGTTCATTAAAGCATTCATTCTGAAGCACAAAAAGATAGGTATTTCTTTTTAATTTGAAATATAAATAAAGAACAAAACAGGATGTTTTTCTGCCTCACCCATATTTCTGCAAACTGATTATCTCCAAATCTTGCCATATTGACATGTATAATGACCGCTGTATTTTCAGTCACTTTTCACAGATGTCATTAACAGTCATTTACTTTTCTTACTAGGAACGACAGTTCTTTTTTTTTTTTTTTTTTTTTTTCTCTTTCATTTTTTGTAGCCCTGTTGGTTCTGCTGAGTTTTTAGGAGTGTGCAGGAAAACACTACCATACCCAGTGACAGATATGTTGAGTAAGAACTATATTTGGACATTTTACTGACAGCAAGATAAGTGATGTGTGCACTTTTCTCTTAACCTTTCCTTGTTTTTTCTTCCTCTGCCTCTTCTGTCCCACCTGTCGGAGACAGAGAACTTGTCATGACTGCCTATAAGACATAAAAACCTCCATTTAGTCTTCTGTGCTGAAGTGAATACAATGGGAATTGCTCTAATTTGTCTCTCTATAGCTGCCTGAGCTCATACAAGTGGTATCGTCTGGTTTTGATAAAAATCAAAGTTTAAAAACATTTGTTAATATTATTGGTAAAATGTTCAAAGAAACATAATTTATATGAAAAATAATTCTTTTCTCCTGTGTCAGATGATCCAGTGAAAATAAATCTCTCTGTTAAAAAGCCACTTTGGTGAAAACCTTTATTCTCCTGAAAGTGTTTCATCAGCAGTCAGCACTTTTCCATGCTTTCTGAGATCAAACTGGAAGGATGCTTTTGTTTGCTCCTCCTGATAGTGCAGTCAAAGATATCTGTCCCATGCCTGCCTTCCATCAGCATATCAATACGCCTGGGAGCAAAGTCCCTGTGGTCAATAGCAGACTTTGGGCACCAACAGCCCTAGGGGAGGACAATTCCTGGTGATGCACGCCATCCTCAGCAGCTCCAGACCCAGCCATAGTTCAGCTCCTCCAAACAAAGATCTTACCTCTGCAGTGGTCTTGACAGAAACAATTTTGGAAGGGTCAAAGGTTATGTGGTAGCTTGAAACCTCACTGCTGAGTAGCAGGGAAATGGCTTTTGCTGGTAACCATAGCCACATTTCTCAGAAGCACACAATGCTTGCTACATATGTCAATATTTCTCCTTGGGTCACAGTTCTGTCCCACGCAGTGGAAAACTCCATGTTAAGGTAGGAGCTCACCTTCAGTGAAGAGTAGGGCAAGGAACTGTGGGGGCTCAAAAGGTGGTAAAAAGTCCTCTCCTTCCACTGCAGCCAGCTCACCTGAAGGACATTAAGTTCGTCTAAAGCCTTGCACAGCATCGGTCCCTTGCAATGGCCCAGATGTTCAGGACACATCCATGCTGCTGAGGGGGGTTTTGTTTTTCTCATTGCAACCTCTCTGCATAAAGTCAGGAGCCATGAAAAACAGAAATAGCTAGAGAAGAATATCCACATACTGAAACTGAAATATTCACACACACACACACTCCTCCCCACCAGGTTGCTGGTTAAGTATTCCTCAAAGCTCCAGCTTTGGGGGCAGGGGCACAGGGCAGCCACAAAAGAAAAGAGCTTTATGTTAGTGCAGCAATGTTTATGTTTCATTTTCAACCTTGTTTCCTTAACCAGAGGTATGTTTGTCTTATATGTGTATTTTGACCTAGGACAGTTTAATTCATAGGCTTATCAGAAAGCATATTGATTTCTAATATATTTTTATAAAATATCCTCAGAATTTTGAATCTTTTCCCAGTATTTTCCTTACTGAAATTTGTTTTCATTATTTATCATATTCTACTTTGAAAGAAAGAATTTCTTAGTGAGTAAATAAACAATATTGATGATACATTTCAAAGCAAAATCTTACTGTGATATTCAGCAGAACATTCTATTTTACAAAATGGGAATTGTCTGACATTTATTTTTATTCTCACTATGCAGTGTGTTGCCTGGAGCCTTGCTTACTACACAGCGTCCACATAATTACAGAACAGAGAACAAATGATTTCCACTTTGGAGGGAGGAGATGGGATTTTTTTCTAAAGCAAGTCCAATTCTGATGCCTCTTCCTCCCTTTTCCTTCCAGAAATCTACAACTGAATACATAAATATGTCAAACAATAAGCAATCTGCATGGGTGCAGAGATGAAGGACAGAACCCATGCCTCCCACATCTTCCCCAACATTCAGCAGATAAAAACAACCTCATGTCTCAGTCACTGGTACCAAGCTACCCTATTATTCCCTCATTCAAGATAAAACTGACATAGAACAAAACTGCCTTGCTTCTGCTCCAGCAGGACAGCACAAATGCATTCAGATTACTGTTGAAGGCCAAAGAGACGTCCTCCCCATCACTGGAATAGATAGCATCTACCTCTGTTCCTCAGAGCTAGACACGGTTAATTGCACGGATTAGGATTTCCCAGATTGCTTTACTGCGGATGGTGCTTTCTCACCAGAAATAAGATCTGTATTTAGATCTTATGAAGCTGCAGAGTAAGATACAAAATCATTGCTGAAGGTACACTTTTAAGTGTACCTTTTAAGTTTTTTTTTTGTTTGTTTGTTTGTTTGTTTGTTTTTTTACCACAAGTACTTTTAATGAAGTACTGATATATCAAGTATTTTTCTTCAGTAAGTCCATCCTTACTCAACAGAACTCTTAAGCACATGTACAGTTTTAAAGTCAAGGCTATGCATGCATACTTTGTTGACCACAGTCTGTGACACTGAATTTAATTTATTTTTTTGAGAGCAGATTTTATATTCTGTTATCATGCAGAGGGAAGGCACTAGCAGAGCAGGAACAATGGCAGCTGGAAAACCAGATATACATTTTAATGCAGGAATACACACAAAATACTTATTGCATGTCATAAACATCTAACATGCTTTAATATATGTATTGTTAAGAAAGATCTTCAGTTGATGGTCACTCTGGATGCAAACATACTGCAGATAGAAAGGGATAAGGAGGCACTGTGTATTTATTACACTTGTACCATGGTACACGACACAGACTTTGGCTCCCAATATCAATACCAATGACAAAGGTGGAGAAACGTTAGGCAAAATTACATGTGGGAGTTTTATTCTGAGAACACTGCAGGATTTCACCAGTGGCAACATGTTTCACTGTCAAATCAAAAACACAACTTTCTTTATATCACTGAGTTACCAGAAGTGTCAGAGTTTTTCTTTGTTCAATATCCAGAACAAAGCTGGGGTGTATTTTAGTGCATTTCTGTCCAGCACAGGGCAAAATGGTCAATTCTGGTGACCTTTAGAAATGCTTAACCTAAACGTTAGTTTTCTTGAACTGCTGAAGCAGCAACTGAGCCAGAAGTGTCTGATGAGTCCTGTGGAACATGGCATGGGACCAGCTTTTGCAATGCTGAACCAGTTACAGGCACAGTGTTTCCCCAAATTGCATTAATGTCTGATGGCAGTGTTGTATTCAGCACTGTGAAAATGAATTTCAGTCTAAAATGTTTTGGTTCTATGGTAACTGCTAGAAACTATTATGAATATAGCTACTTACAGACCTGGTAATGTCAGTGGAAAGATTCACAGTGACTTTAGTTTGCCTATAAATCTTTCTCTCCATCTTAGAATACATCTTCCTAAAATGGATGTAAAGGCCATATTTTCACTCTAACTTTTTACCCTGTCCCTCTGACTGTGGCATTTTCTGCTATGAGGTGGTTCAAGCACAAAATGTAAGGACACCCCCATGCTGGAGGCTTTTAAGAAGGGCTTAAATTTCATGCACTTGAGTCAGGAACTTCAGTTCATTCAGCCAGATATATCTTGGAGCAGGAGACCAGAGCTGTTAACATACAAGGTCCTCACATGAACCTCCAAAGAAGAAATGCTGTGCTTCTGTGTTGTACCTCTCCCTCTGAATTTGTATTTTTTTTTCTCCTGAGCACAGCAATGTGTGCAATCAGCCATGGTCCTCCTTCATGACAGGCTGCACGTATAGTTTCTAGACCATCACTAAAGAAAACATCATTAAGCAAAGTAAGCATTTGACACTCTCTTTTGTTGTGCAGAGAGAAAATCATTCCCTTGGCCTCAACAGAGCTGCTGATCTTTGGTCCCTGCTGTCATCCACTGCATGCAGACAAGTCTGCTGATAGATGACTGCAGGCTCAGGGCAGTTTAAAGTTCCAGGTCCACAGAAAATGAGGTATGTGATTGTGCCTCACAGCCCTCCTCAGATGTTAAAGCAGTGTTTTTTTCCCCCAGTCCCTGACACATCTGGAAATATGCACTCTCTCTTTATTCTCCTGTGTTTGCATCAACCCAGCAGTGCAACATGGCATCACTGTCACATTGCAAAGGAAGACAGAAGCAAGAAGAACCATAATTGTCCACTGGACAGGATCTACAATGTCTGGTCTGGGACATTTAATTCATTTCTTATCAAGGGAAACTGAGGCATGGAGAGGTGGATTGACTTGTAGAAGGACACCAGACAGATGACCAACACAGCATCTCAGAAATCATGGATTTCTGTGCCTGGGAAGCCCTGCCCTGAAAACGTGTTTTCTTCTGATCTCTGCTAATAGCAACAGGGATTGTCACTTCCAGACCCATTGGCTTCCATATTACAGCCAAATTACAAATTCCCCAAATTAACATCCTTTCTGTCCCAGATGGAGTCCACTGAAGCTCTGTCTCTCAGCCTGAATAAGGGACAGTGTCAGTGTGTAGAGATATGGGATCACCTTCCAGGCCAGTGCTCGTGGAGTAATGTTCCAGCCTTTGTTCCCTATTTCCTTACAGAGCAGAGCTACAGTGTGCCTTATCTCTGTCCCATACCCAGCAAAATCTCTCCTATATGACTGATCTTGAGCCTGCTTTATGAGACAGAGGGTAGCTGCCCAAATGATTTAGTAAGGAACAGGTAGGGAAGCTGGACATCCCGCCCTCAGAAGGAAACTCCAGCGTGTTTGCTCTTCTTTGCTTTTCCTCATGCTGTGTCTATTGGGCTGCCACCCCCTTCATGCCTGCAAATGAGAGACAGCTCTGCTTGGACCACTGAACACTGCACAGCTCACCTGTTTGGCCACTCTGTGGGCTGGCTTCATAGACATCTGCTTGTTGCCCTCCTCTTACACAACTGCAGGACCCTGCACTAAGGCTACAATGCAACATCTCTCCTACTCTTCAGTGGGAAAATAATCCAATCACACCCTCAAAACCAAATTGATTGTATTCAGAAATGGCATAAGGCCTGCCCTTTCTTCTAAGCATCTGTTTCTACAGTGAACAATTTTGATTGATGGCATGATTGCTGGACTATATGGCATTCATACCATATAGTCATTAAATACTTGGCCAGCCACCCATCCCATGCCGTCAACATTTCCAAAGACAAATCCAGCACTTTCATTTGGCACAAAACAAGCAGGAGACATGTCATACAGTCAGGTCAGCTCCAAAATGTATGTGAAACAACAGAAGATTTCTTGATATGCAGGTGGAACAAATCACTGCCAAAACAAAGAAGTAGAGCTAAAATGGGAAATTCCTGTAAGTGAGAGACAGATTATAACATATCATTGTTATTTAAATAAACAGAAATGAACAAGTATATATGCTTGCATTTGTGTAAACAATACATATAAACATGCATATGTATAAATATATTCCTATATCACAGCTTTCATTTATGTACTTTTTGGCTGTCAACTGTTTAAACTGTATTTGAAGCAGAAAAAGAAAACAGTGGGAGTGTGTGGATGTTGTGTGTGATACAGTATTTCAAAAGCCATATTTCAAAGTAGTTTGAAAAGGGTGAAGAAAGGGAAAACAAGAAGAGAGTTCATCATGATTCAGCAAATGGAGGCCTGAATGCCTGAGACATTGATGGAGCACACGTGTGCTCTGCTCTGGTTCCCTCCCATGAGCTCCAGAAAGATGCCAGGAGGTCAAGGTCTGAATGCCTTTGCAAAGCTCTTCTTATTTTGTCTCTCCTGCAGTTGCTCACATTTAAAATCTCTAGCCTCTCCATCTTGCCAGCATGTCAGTAGTCTTTCTGAAATGGCAGTGAATAAATAAATAAATTCCTGTAAAAATGCAGTTATTCAGAGGTAGTGTCTTGTTAACTACTTTTTACTCCAATTTAATCCTAATGAAGCACTTCTGGTCAGCACTCCTGACCAAAACAAATCTGTTCTCTTTGCATTTTACACTCCTCATATAGTCAGGACAAGCTAAGAGAGTGGACTTTTTCCTGGATATCTTGCAAGAGATGACATGGGCAGACATCTGAAAGTGTCTATTCACGCCTTCTGGAGACAGCAAATTATTGGTGTTAGAGGAGCTGAGGCTTAGTCCACCACAGCTACCTCTGCTAGTCTAGGAAGACTATTTGTCTGGAATTATTCAGCCTAGCCTCTCTGAGTAGCTGGGCACAAGCTATCCATCTCAAGACTTTTGGCTGAGAAAGGCGATTTTATGCTTTAATCAAATGGAGAAACACCCTTGCTGTTTTTCCCTCTAGGGACTTAATACACAAAGAATGTTAAATATGTGAAGTGTAACAAAGTAATGTTAATCACTTACCTAATGACTGTTATTATGGGGATTAAATAATCATTTTCTGTGAATTGGATATAGATACTAATTATTATTAATCAGCATCATTGTACTGTAGTTGATTGTGAAAGCTCTGCCAGGTTTGTAATTTAGAAAAGCGTTTTCAGTACTATATTGAGAAGTAATATGGCTTCACCTATGAATATTTTAGTTAAGCTTATTTTTTTTTTTTTATGGACATGAATAAACATATGAATGCTTGAAATACTACATATATCCTCATAAATAGTAGGCATCATTAATTGCAGGCCTAATTTCTCTTCATATTCTATTCAAATTTTATTTTTCAGTTCTTTTTGATAAAAGTGTCATAGATTGTGTTTTTCTCCAGGGTGATGCCAGAAGTTGCATTCATAAATGACTCTGCTTCAGTGATAATCTACAAGTGAAAATCAAAAGTTAGACTTGGACAAGCACTACAGGACTTGGAGGAAATCATTACAGTCCATTTGATGAAATTTAATGTGCTAGCATCCAGCAAAACGGTAGGGATACAATTTTCCTCTCCTCCTCGTGAGCTATGTTACTTTTCCCACTGTAGTGATAGGCTGGGAAGCTCTGGCCTTTTCTCTTTCTTTCTTGTGTGATAGGAGGAAATATCTAATATGCACACTTCTTAAAGCACTTATGAGGTTTTGTCCTTAATTTTGGGAATATGGATATCCTCATCTCTCACAGCTCCTCCACCTTTAACACTGTACAGGCAGTTGAGAGCCAGAAGACACACTCAGACCCTGTGAGCTAGCACCATGGGGTTAACCACAGGCAGGAACCAAGACCTTGAGAAAAATTAAAGCTTATATAGTACATGTTTTAGGGATAATATACTGAACAAATGCCTGTGACACAGCATTTAAAAATCTGTCCCTGAGAAAACAGCACCTGTGATTTTTTTTCTTCGTAGAGCCCTGTACACACGGTACACACACAGTGCAATAACATGTTTTTGGCCACTTCTTTGTTCCCTCTTTGCAGTGCCGCAGTGTTTGTGCCTAACAGCTTGATACAGGCCCCCACAGCAGTACCCAGGGCCGGGGGTGGTGTTGCAGTTTCCAAGAAAGCGCATTGCCCATGTGCCTCCTTCTCTGCCTGGAAGCAGCAGTGAGTGCACCCCAGCAGTCTCCAGAGAGAAAAATGGAATCGGGAGAGAGGAACAAATAAGAAAACAGCGAGGGCCAGGAGGTCCAAAGGGCAGCAAGCACAGCCCGAGTGCCCTATGCTCGGAGGCAGGCAGAGGGGGAGATCCCCACCCGGTGAGTAGCGATGCTCCGTTCACAGGGCTGCATCCATCCATCCAGCCCTTTCCTTTGGCATGTTTCCATGGTGACCAGCACAGGGTGCTTCATCTGGCGGTGCCAGACCTACCCCGGGAGCCATGGTCTTAGCCCCAAGCTGCCTGGAGGCTGGCCGCCCCACAGACAGCCTTTCCCACACCGCTGCCTGGGGAGAACCCAGCATGGGACTGGGAAGGGCTGGGCACGCAGGTGGGTGTTGCTGCACACAGGTGGTTTTGCTCCGGTGTTGAAGGAATGGGAGTGAGGAAATGAGCTTGAGGGGAGGAAGGCAAGGGGACCAAAATGCTTAAGCCATCGAGCTGTACATAGGTGCAGTAGAGACCTTAGCCTAGCACCTGGGAGAAGGGAGGAGCTGCTCGGTGCAGAAGAAATACCAAAAGCCAAGCCACTGTTTTCTGAGCATCCCTGTGTGGCATGAAGGAGACAGGTAGATACGTGAGCAGAAGAGGAATGAGGAGCGAGCAGGGGTGAAGAGTGCTTTTCCCAAGCAGGCAGACAGCCTGTTGTCCTGACACTGCCCTGCCAATGCAGGCAGGGCAGAGTTGCCCTGCCCTGGGTCTCACAGCAGGTCAGCCTGCATCCAGCACAAACCTGTCCCAGCAGCACACCCTTCAATCAACATGGAAGCCAGGAAGGAAGCAGAGCTTAATGCAGAAAGCAGTAGGCAGCTGCCTCAAGTCTCTGCTCTGCTGCTGGTAAGCAAGCTGTACATGCTGTCTGTGATTCAGTTTCCATTTCCAGAGCAGGAATTTCCAGAGCACACTCTTTTTCCCAAGAACACCGTGAGAAGAAAACACATCATGTAATCTGGAAGGCTCATCACCCTCCAGTAATGAGGCTTGTTCATACACAGACCTTCTCACAAGGAGCCTCAGTCCAGCCAAGAAATCTCTTGTCTCCTTAGCATTTACAGCTTGTGGGCATAGAGGGAAGAAGTTATTTTGGGAGCTGAGGGGCCTCCTACTGCTGGCAGCGTTGATGGTCTCTGGAAATGTAGTGAGGCAGAGCAGCACACGGAGGGAAAGGAGAGGCGTCCACAGCACAGCATGTACTAGGCTATGGAAGTCACTGCCACTGGGCGTCACTGTGCCCATGAATTTAGCAAAACTGAAGTATTTTCTTGCATGCACAGAAGAAATATCTGGCTTTGTGGAGAACCATGGTCTTGTTGGTTTCTGTTCTGGAAGTCAGGTAGAACCCTCAGGGCCCTTAGAGCTGAGAGGTCACAGACAGGTGACAAATTTTCCCATTCCTTCCTTCTTATAGCTCTCCTTCATGTCTGGTGGGCTGTGGTTAGAAGCAGGACCATGGAGCAGTGTTCTTGAGTCTGATGTGCTCTGACAGTGTCTCTCTACAGACACTGCACTGTAGACTGCACTGTTGTGCAGTCTTACTTTAATGTTGTCAGGATCAAGGTCTGAGAGACCTTTTCTACCTGCCCTGTCTTCTTCCCAGTCCCAGGAAGAGGGACATGGTTATTGACTTTCTAATCAGGGGAGAGTTCTCCACAATTTGCCTGCTTGTTTGTTTGAAGGGAAGACTTCTGCAAAATAACAGAATCTTGAAAATTGTTAGAGTATTGTTGCAGTATTGTCTGATATGGATTAAACCTGAATAAATCTGTGCCGAAGAAAAGTGATGAAACCATAATCCAAAGTGAGGAAGTAAGTGGAGAAAACATAATGAATTAACAGCAGTGTCATGGCAAGACAGCTTTCTTTTAGTAATGGAATTAATTGTATAGCCAGGCTGTCATACTTGTGAAAAATGTTGCCTTTGCAAGCACTGCTCTTGGCCTTCTTTCCTCTCCTGGATCCATCTGTGTCTCCTGCATTGCCACATACTGGTGGGAACCAGCCATATACAGCATAACCCACCCATAAACCACTCACTTTATGTGCCCAAGCTTCTACCATGAGGATCCTAATTTGGAATCTCCTTGTCTACCACCAGCCACCCACCTTTCTACGCATGGCTCATCCCACTTCCTCCTGTTCCCTCTCTTCGCCGTTAAAGCTGTTTGACCTGTGCCAGCATTTTTATGCCATACCAGGGGCCAATCCCACACCTCATCAGAGGTCAAATTTTCCTGCAAGTTACCTGATTCCAACCTGATTCCACAAACATGGAATTCTGTTACCATTGCTTGTCCAGTAATGATAGTTTTTGTATGATAATTTAGGAATTTCTCTTCCTCAAACAATGAAGACAGTGTCAAAGCCCCACACATCACGCAGACTACTGCAGCTTTTAAGAGACGAGGCTTGGTCTGAGCACCCAGCTGAGACAGCAGTCAATACACTGGGAGAGGGAGAACAGAAAAAATGATTCTCAGTTCATTTTCCCAGCTAAACTGTGTTTCTTTCTTGGCCCTGGGTGCCACCACCAGACAGCATCCCGAAGTAGGACCCCAGCCCACCAGCATTGCTGCTGGGGATGTGCAGGCTGCAGCAGCTGGAGGTGTGGTGGACGTCTGGGGAGAAATGCAGCGGCTTGAGAGTGGTTAGGGAAGAACATAAAAAGCAAAACAAAAGGCAGCAGTCATTTCAGAAAAATTATATTTCTTGTTTTCAGGGTCAGTACTTAAGTAATGTTAAGACTGCACACAAAGCTGTAAATCTCTCCTTGAGCATAAGCATATGGAAAGTATTGTGGGACAAATTAACTTCATAAATTAAGGTTTCTCTGTTTTCACTCAGCCATTCCTTCACTTGTTGATTAATACTTCACTTCTACCTTATTTCATGTGCTTTATGCTTTTGCCATACTGGAGACTTGACAGGAATGAATCTCAGCGGATGCAAATTCCTCCGCTAAAGGACTTTGTGGCTTCCCAGGTATCATCAGGAACAGACAGAAAACAAACAGCTGTGCTCAGACAGAAACGGATGACCATGCTGTAAAAGCAAGAGCACGTGCTAGCTCCTCTTCAGATCTGGGACCAGCTCTGCTGCTTTCTCTTGGGCCAGTGGGGGTGAGGCATAGAGACACCATTTGCATCCTCAGACCTCAATGATGACTTCAGCAGTGGGTGGGAAAATATTAGCAACCACATTTGTTTATTTCTTCATTTGAGACAAGGTGCAGCTATGGATTGCATTGCCTGAAGGCTGCCTTGAAGGTCTCCAGTTCCCATTTTTTGCCGCAGTGTCCACACATTTGCTCCTCAATCTTCCTGTCCCCATTGTCAAGGTGTTTGTCATGCCTGTGGCTACAGCAGCTTAGATTCATTCTGACAGGCACTTTCCTTATTTGTTTTGACAAGGAGTATTTATTCTGATTTGTGCTATGCTGGTGCTTAGATCTGCTCAAGATCCCTCTTCTAGAGCAGGTCAGAAAGCAGATTTCACGTGCCATGAGAAAATGTCAAGATTTAGATGCATTTATTATAAACTGGGCAGAAAAAGGCAAATATTTGTTTGTTTGTTTGTTTCTTCTTAACTGGTGTCCCAGGGAGACAGGCTCTGTTTTGATCTTTTTCTCTTTTCTTTCTTTTGGCTTTTTCTTTCAATAAAGTAAACATTACTGTGAATAAAATTCTTAGTAAAAGATAACTTCAGCTTTGAAGCTTTGAATACAGGGGGTAAAGAGGTGTGTTTGATATCCTTTTAATGGTAAAATATACGCAGGTGTTGGAGAAAATATTCAGCTGTATTGATGAGATTATGTTCTTCCACAAAAAAAAAAAAAAAAAAAAAAAAAAAAAAAAAAGATGTTTAGATGTTTTCAGGCATCTGTGCTCTAACTTCTAGTACACACCTTGGCAATCAAGGTGATCCCCAGTTTGTGTAGGAGCAATCCTGGCTTTGAGCTGGGGTGGGACATGAGGGGAATGTTGACTTTCCCTTGGTTTAATGAAATCACTTTTTCTTCCTGACCAAGAGGAAGGTTCAACCCTTCTCCCATCAGAGAGAGGAGACAGAAATGGATGGGAAGGGAAAGGGGAAGCGGCATGTGGGATTTTCCCACTGCGGTCCCAGGAGGTGCATATTTCTGTAGCCATGTTAAGTTACAGACAGAATCTGTCTGAAGACAGGAATAAATTTTTGAGGTTTCCCCCCTTAAGAGATTCATATTTTCCATGCAGAGAGACGGGGTTGGAATATTTCCCTTTGGAGGTCTGTGGGTCTTTGAAGTGGCTTCTTAATTTTAAAGTGGATATAAGACAGACTGGAAAAGAGGCAACTTACACTGTTTTATTAAATATGACAAATAATGCAGATTCTTCTTAATAACTTATTGCCCCATCAATACAATTCTTGACCAGTTGGGCCACATAAGAGTTTCTGCGTTGGCTTCAATAACACATTATTTTGCACTCTTTTATATATTTCTGACTGTTTTGTGTCCTTTTAAAATGTGACTTTTGCTTGGCATATGGATAATAGGAGCAGGCAGAGAAGCTGCTTGAAGAACATGGCTTTTGTTGAATGTTACATATGATTTAGCAGAACTATACCTTACTCACCTATTGCTCCCATCAGGTGGCATTATTTTCACAGCAGTCACTGAATTATCCATAGTAGCAGAAATGAGGGTCAGGTATTTTTCTTTTTCTTACCCCTGAATTTCATTTAATTCATTGATCAGCCAGAGGAGCCTCAAACAGCTGCCCTGCAAGTGAAAAATGTGTCAGCTAAAATTATTATTTTTGTCCTCAGATTTTAAACACCCAAGATCTAAAAACATTTATTTTTTTTAGGCCAAGTGCAGTTTTCTTATTCCTCATTTCATCTGAACGATCTGAACCTCCTATTTAAAACAAATAAAACTTTGCTACTTTATATAGGAGGCTTTGCCCTGCTGCTGCTATAGACACATTCACCTTTTCACCAGAAACCTTGATAACATAAAATGCTCAATTCTAACATATTTCTCCCATTGCATTAAGCTTTAGATATGTCCTATATGCAGAGCCTGCACTTCTCTTGCAACAGATCTCTTGCAGTCTCTTTTGCACGGGATGCCTGGTATTGGGATTAGCCTGTTAATCTACATGGCAAACTGAAAGCAGCAATTTTTTATACACCATTTTTAACTGACAAACTTCCTTTCTTCTCCTTGGTAAGCACAGTAAACCTCTGGGTTTGCTTTTTATACTTGAAAGGAGTGTGTTGCAGAGTAAAAAAAGATTAGTAAAGATTGCTGGATTTTAATGAAGAGGTTAATTATTTATATCACTGACAGTGAAGTTTTAGAGATAATAACAATAAAAAATCTTAATGTTTCATCTTCTGTAAAGCTTATTAAAGCAGAGCCTTTTAAAAACATATTTGTGAGAAAGGTCTGAGGAAGGCATTAGGGTTTGTGCCCTTCACTTAAGTGGTGTACTGTTGGAAATATAAGAGTAAAAACTAAGCAACACTAAGCAAGTTTTTTAATCATATTTTTAACAGTTTATTTTATATCTGCTGGTATTGATCTCTATTTACTTCCAGTGTACAAAGAACATTTGGGTGAAAGGAAGCATTTGTTGAATATTTAAACTGCCACTTTCTTCAAATAAGCTGTAAAAGCATCAAAACAAACATGTCTGAGACTCCTAGGAATCTTTCATCAAAACCTCAGATAATTTCTGTTTAACAGGGTTTGAGAAAGAGTAAAAATAAGTACAAAGTTTTTTTTTAAAAAAAAAAAAAAAAAAAAAACAATAAAATTATTTTCTTAGGCTTATGGAAAGGAAAATGGACTAATCTAAAATAAATAAATAAATAAAAGAAATTAAAAGAAAAAATATGCTACAAAGTTTTGGCACTTTCAGTTGACATAAGGGCCTTCAATCTGTTGAAATGAGAATTGTTCTGAGTTGTTTTATATCGATAACAAGCTTTTTTCTTTTTTCTTTTCTATTGCATGCACATTTATGTTGGCACTGGAATATTTTCTCGTCTCCTTTAAGAGGGGAAAAAAAGCAGTACAAATTCATTGTTATGTCACTTTATATTGATGACAAATGGACCATCAAATGTATGACAGTCACCAGAATTTGGCATACTTTTTAAAGACGAAAGGAGGAGGAGGTCAGGGTTAATTTAAACACAGAATTTTATCTTCTAAGCACAGCTGATCTTATCTTGAGAGAAATTATTTAATGCATTGTTTCATGGAAATGGAAAGAGCTGGAAAAACCTTTAAAGTCATCTGACACAGAATTGAATTTCCAGCATATTTTTGAATGTCTGCCTTGCAACAGAATGAAACAGCTACAATTCCAGTCCCTGAACCTCAGAGAAGAGAAATATTTGTACAGTGTTTTGTTGCTGATTAATGGGAATTGCCTCAGAAATAAGTTTAGTGTGTACAAACGCCTTGCACTAAGTGCAGTGAGAAGGATATTCTTTAGTAACACAGGAAAAAAAAAGCACTGAATTAGCAGTAGGACATCAATGGGAAGCTCAGACGGTTTTGTTGTTGTTGTTGTTGTTGCACATTGACTATGTCAGAATGCCAAATGAACTTGTGTTTTGTACTATCTTTCCTCTATCCCTCTTTGGTTACTCATGGCGCTAACCTCCATTCCTGTATGGGTATTATTCTCCCAGTGATGTTCTTCCAAAGGAAGATAACCCAGGAGAAGTGCACAGGATATCCAGTATTCTTGGCAGAGTGGAACCATATATTCATAAGGAAATGTATGCATATGCCCTCTTTGCCCTTCTTCTACTGCAAAGAAGAAAACAAAGTGACATGGGGTGTATATTACAGGAGCAGTGCATTTCTGCCCATTCCATAAGCGACAGAGTAGTTATTACTTAGAGCTTTGGCTGAAAACCTGGCATCAAACTACACGATGCTTTAATTTACCCTGTTTTTTGTTTGTTTACTTGTTTGTTTTCTTCTTCTGAATATGACACTTTTAATCCATACAGTTTTTAGTATCTTCCAGTCTTCTGCTTAAAACTATATGCCTGCCACATGTCAAAGCATACCTGATGGCTCCTAAGCAAATAGGTTCTTTTGTATTTTTTCCTGTCTGCATAGCTGCTTATTGCTAGATCTGGGAACTTCTTTGCAGCCCCACAAATCTGCCAGGTTTAAGCACGATGGCAAAATGGCAAACTCCAGGTGTCAGTACGGGGATTTTAGTAAGTTCTGTCAGCTTCATATGTGCCTTGCAGCACCAAAATCCTTTCTTATTCTTATTCCTGTTTTGCTACCCAGACTACATGTTGACACAACATTACAGTCTTTACCACTATCACCATACTCATAAAATGTTTTGTTTTGTTTTGTTTTGTTTTGTTTTGTTTGTTTTGTGTATGTTGATTTGGCCAGTAGATTGCAGAACTTCAATCTTTAGGGGTAGTTTCTGCTGAATGGGGAGCAGGAGAAATACTGCTAAATACTTTTAAGCAGTGCAAAGTCAGGGAAATCACATTTCAGAAAATGAAAGAGAGAATGAGGTTTTTAGTTGAAATGTGTTTTTTTTTTAGTTACATTTGTTCTCAATTCACTGAATGTTCAACAACAAAAATAACATTTATTTTTGTATCTCTTTATTTTTTCTTATTCAAATGTGATCGCTCAAGATAAATACACTTAATACAGCTTTTCATCAGCCTTCCAGTAAAACAAGACCAGAATCATATTGATATTTTGAAAGTGGCAAATGGGAGAAAAAGTCTAAGCAAAGTTCTAAGATCTTTTTTAGCATTATAAGTAAAGGGGGTTGGAAATGTCCTTTAGGACTTTCTTACGTATGTATCATTAGCGATACAAATTGCATGAGATAACAAAAGTCAAGAAACGCCTTTTAGCTTTTACTTGAAATGGAGACTTTTAGAGTTTCCACATTTTTTTCCCAATTGTAATGTGTTGTATTAGCCTAATTTTCTTGAATCTTGGCTCTCACTTTAACTGTCTTTTGACTAGATGGTTGTTTCCAAATTTCTTAGTTTAATCAATATCCAACTCAGTCTTGCTTTCTTATTAGCTCAGGAAATGTGATTTTGTCAACTGGGCAAGCTATGATCCAAGCATGATTAGCAAACATAGTACAGGGCTTTGTTTTATTTTTATCAGAAAGCATTCAGAACTGTTATCAAATCAAAACAAGTTGATTTTTCATCCATTTGATACTGTTATAAATCAGAAGGCATGAGACTGTCATGAACAGGAGTACATTCATGTCATGTCTTTCCAAGCAAGCAGCAGTCCACAACAGCAGTCTGCTTTGAGGAAGCAGTCTTTTTAATACAAAGACATACTTATGAAATTGTGATTTTACAAAGTTTGTCTACTTATATCAGAGTGCACAGGGTGTGTGTCTTTGGCAAACTCAAACACACAGTAAAAAGTGTGGAATTTTTTAAGTATCTATCTGGATGAAGAGAGACACTCTCTGGTGTAGACTACGTCTGGTGTGGTATAAATATATGGATTTTTGCATTGCATGCTACTAAGACCCTGATTTTAACCCCTCAGACAAAAACTTCTTACTGAATATAAGGAAGTAAACAAGAAATCCTCAGCAGTTAAATATTTGGTCTAATAATATCATTACTAATTAAATACTGTTAATGTTACATTTTCTAGGATCACATTGCAATTTTTTTGGCTTCTGAAGTTTTTTGCCTGGTATTATCACATTTTCTTCAAGAATCATAACTCAAAACAACATCAAGCATTTTTCAATCAAGATGAATGCTTACAGAAAAATGTCTTTGTTACTGACATTGCGTGTTATAAACAGTAGTTACTTTATTTCAGTTGCAAAACCTTTTAGAAAAGTATTAACAATCTTAACTTACTGTGAATGCTCTCAAAAACTAGCAAACAAGATTTATTCTTAATAATTTTTAAAATAAGAAATTGGGGGTGAGAGAATTCTTTTAAAATATTCCTGTATAAAATTCTTGTATAAAATTGTTTAAAAATATCCCTGCATAATTTTTTTTTTGTCTACCTTACAATATTTCTATTCTTTACAATAAGAGATACAACTACCTAACAAGCGGGAACAGTATTCATTTTGGTATTTCTCTTATGAGAAAAGAACAAATTTAAAACAAAACAAAACAAGCAAACAGCAACCTATAAAGCAAAACCCTTATGCTGCAATGTAGTAATAATAATACAAGATCTGGACTTTAGATAACATACCTCCATTCCACCCCCCCACACACACCCCTAAATAAAAATAAATAAATAATCAGGAAGCCTGCTGTCTTTTCTGAATATTAAATCTAAAGGAAATCTGGTTTCTTTTCACACTATTTGCTATATCTTCCTTTATATTTCTTCATGTAAGTCAGGCATCCTGTACTCCTACCTGCCCTGTTCAGCCCTCCCATCTGTACAGCTGCTTAATTCCTGCCCCGCAGGTTCTAGGACACCTTGCCTACCTCAGAGGTGTCTGCTAATCACAGCATTTAAGGAGGTAGAGTTGCAGTGCTGAAGAAGGGGTGCACGACTAACTGGGTGGGTAACACTTGCCTCCCCTGACTAGGGTGCATTTACAGAGGTAGTTTACATGAAATCAGGCTGCACACGCTGGAATTGCTGCATAGCAGGGAGACTCTCTGTGGTGTTCCTGGGAGTAAATTTCACTCCTGATGGCCAAGCAGTGGGGCATTTCAATCAGCAGTACCTCCGTGGTTCTTGGCTATCAGCAGAGAACAGCAGCCCAGCAGCTTTCACAGCTGGGCTGGGCTGGGCTGGACTGGGCAGGCAGCATCCCACCTTCTTCCAGTTGGTCAAATACAAGCCACCACATTTCAGTTTCAGTGTTCTAACTAACTTCCATTTCAACCTTGCTAAGTCTTTGGAGTTGTGCAGATGTGGAGAGAGCCAGAATGAACTATTTGTATTACTAAACCACTTCACAATTGTTTGCATAGAGATAAACAATTCCACAGCTGCAAAGTACAAACAGAGCACGGGATGTAAAACAGACCATTAGGAAATAACCTCGTCAAGGTAAGGTTCTTCCTCTCAGAATACATAATATAAGGCTTTTTCGGTTAACGTAATCAGACAGAAAACACAGAGCCACATGGCACACAACTTTGTGTGACCTGACCCATACCATTGAGAAAATGTAAGACTGAGCAATGTTTTTGAGCCGATATACAGGAAAAACATTTAAAAAATATTTAATTTAATATATGTAAAGGAATAATATTTAATAGATTTAATGTATTATTTCATAAGTCATTAGATATTTTATGCAATATATTACTTTTGGTTCGATAAATGTTATTTAAATAAAAACTTTTAAAATGATATTATTTACTCAAGACTGTCTAACTAGCTCTTAATTAGCAACTTTGCAGATTCTAGGCTTTAAAATATTTTAAAATGCATCAGGATTCCTCAGCAGAGACCAGTCTGAAGCAGGATTCCAACCCTCCTGTGAGTAAAACACAGGTTATGCTGAGCCTCATCTGGCCATCTGTGACACTGAATCAATAGCACTTCAACTACCATTTCCCACAGAAGCAAAAATAGAACTGGGGTTCTGCTTAACGGGAGGTAATGTGAGCTGTCCCACTGCCAGAGGTGGGGACAGTTCACAGTGCAGAGTTAATTGCAGAGTTTGCTGCATTTCTGTTCCTCTGTCATGATTCTTGGTCTTCCCACAGTCAGAAATGAACTCTTCCACCTAACATGTCTGTATATCACTTCTACCAGGAGTTCTGTGCCTGTGTAATTTAATGATAATAGACAATGAATCTGACATTTCTTATTGGTAAGAACACTTGAGTAAACCTAACATTGTAATTTTTTTTTTCCTAAGTAATTCTCCAAAGCTTCTTTATTAAAAAAAAAAAAAAAAAAAAAAAAAAAAAAAAAGGATTAATGATGTTGGGTAATCCAATATTTTTCTTGTATGCTGTTAATTTCCTTTACCCAGTTATGTCAATTAAATGCAAGCCATTAGTGCAACTGCACAGTTTGTTCTAATGAGGTATGTATTGATTTATAATGAAGACTTTTTTTTCCAAGATTAAATGTAGCTTGGGAAAAAATGGTTAGAAAGCTCAACAGAGCATACATTTCTGTTCTGCTTAAGCAATCCATTCACTTTTTCCCCTCCATGGCTGCTGCAAATATCTGCATTGCAGCTTAAAAGTTGAGATGGTAAATTACAGTTGTGATTCAACAGCTGGCTCCACACAGGATCTCTGCTGAGATTCTCAAAGGTGAGGGTGAAGAACAGGCCCGAGAGTGCTGCATTTTGAGAACAGCCCAAAGAGAGAGCTGCTCAGAGGTCATTCACTACGCACTTGAAATGCTTTGGTGGACTGTACAGTCTTGCAAACACAATATCCAGTCCATGTGCACAGCAAACCACAACTTTAACTTTATGATCTGTTACCCTTCCATGTGCACAGATCATGATGCTGAAAAAAAAAATAAATAAATAAAAATAAGGAATAAATCGTAAATATCAGAAAGCAGCTGTCTGCTGGGACACATACTTACCTCAAAACCTGGGAAAGGAGGGTAGCCCTCTGATCTTGGAGAGTCAGTTCACACACACACTGTCATTCAATCTTGTTTCTGAATTCCCATTTAGCAAGCCACAGTTGCTTTCCAGAGTCATTTTCAGGCCTGTATAGCAGGCTGGTAGATTTTATTAGAGTGTACATGGCACAGATGGGATGTACTTCAGAAATACTTTCTAACATCCAAAACCACTAAAAAAGGTTTGCAACAAACTGAATCAAAATCTGGGTATGTGAATAGAGGGAAGGGAGGTGAGGGGGTTGGGGTTTCAGCTAAATTCACATCTTAGTTAACTTAGGTCATAGGCTATATAACTGATTAGGAATAAGGAATGTAGTCTCTTGGAAATTAACAGGTATGAAAAATCACAATATTAAAAGGGACTAAATCTAAATCATTCCTGCACCCTTGCCATGTCCCAGCCAAGACCCTCTGGTGAGACACCAGCACAGCGCCACAGGATTATGCTTCTTCTCAAACACTTGGCTTTGTCTAGGACAGCCAGGCTGGACTGATCAGCTGAAACACCCCATCGCTCCACAATAGCACACAACAGAGAAAGTGGGGGAAAGTGTGTTGGGGACAGTAAGGCTAAGGCAATCCTTTATGCCAACGGATTTCCAACTTTGTTACAATTTCTGGACACAAAGCTGCCTCCAGAGAGCCACCTCCCTTCAGTTAATGAAGGACTGATTTTTTCTGGGCTCCATCTTAACCCTCTGAAGATAAGCTTCAACCTCAGTGTGCTGCCTATGTCAGACTTTAGAACTTTCTATCCCTTTCTCCAGGTATCCAAGTTTCAGACATGTGTCAGTCACAGATGCTAAGAACAGTGATCACTACACTAAGGCAGGCATTTTAGAGCCAGCACTTCAATCTGGAGGCAGCTCCACGTCAATAGGAAAATCATACAAACCTTTGCATGTGCTAAAATACAAGCCATGAGAGATGCAGGTGACATAACGTACAGAAAGGTGGCTTGAAAATAAGAATGTGAAAATAAATAAATAAATAAATAAAATTAAAAATGTTTTTCATCAACTGCAAATCCATGAAAACCTCTACTTTTTAGAGAAAATTGTTTTTTTTTTTTTTTTTTTTTTCTTTTCTTTCAAAATGACCATATTTATTAATTTTCCTGATGGGGAAGAAGGTAAAACATTTGCAGTTTTTTCTCATAAAGCTCAGTTTAGCTATTATTTGGCTCTTTGCTCTTACTGAGATAGTGTTTTTTCTCTGATAAAGCGTAAATGGAATTAATTTGCAGTCAGTCTAATTTGCATTTGTGCCTGAGCAGAGCTTGACAAATGGCTCTGGAATTTAATGATGGTTGGGTTACCTTTATAGCATTTGAACAAATCATGGCTTGTTTCACGCCCTCCCTGCTGCCAGGAAAAAAAAAAAAAAAAAAAAAAGAGAGAGAGAGAGAGAGAGAAAGCAAAACAAGCAAAGCCACCTAAGGCTTTCTTCCCCTCCAGAGCTGTATGTAATCTCATAATACTTGAGACACTGTAACCACAGTAAACTGCTGTTTTTTGAATAGAAGCCCTGCTTTAATGTCTTGCATAAAAAACCATTGTGTATGTGCTCAAAGATTTTTAAGTCATGTTTTTCAACTGATAAATGAAGGAGTTTCCTATACTATGTGTCACAGTATGAAGGATTTAATGTCTAATATTAAAGACTTATGTAATTGGCATTTGGCTTAAACAAAACCTCAAGTAAACCAGAAGTGTTATTTTAAACTCTGTTCAAGCTTAATAATTGAGCCAACACTCAATCTGTGCCAGATTTTATATGTGCCTGCCTGAGTAGGCCATCAGCTCTGATGCTGACACACAGGTATCCAACGGGCCAAAGTTGTCTCCTAAGAAATCACTAGCAGATAGCTATTTAAAAATTCTGAATGCCAGAAAAAGCTTTTATGCTCATTTAGTCCAAATTTCCATGCAGTGTAAGTTGTTGAACATAAGTAATTTCTACATCATGTGTTGATTCATTTTGACTTAGCTCAAATCCTTTAGAAAGATACCTTTTCTTAATGGCTTCACTGAAAAGGAAGGACAACTAAAAAAACAAACAAACAAACAAACAAACAAAATAAAAACACATGCACTTCTTTGCAGACGTTGATATTATAGACAGATTCAAGCATTCAAGAGTTGGATTCACAGTAGCAGTTATAACTATTCTTTTAATCTTTTCTGTACTGTATGTTCCTGGACAGTATAAAAGCTTTCTATATCTAACTCAGTGGAAAAAAGAAATATATATATATACATGTACATATATATATATTTAGCTCCTTATTTTGCTCTATTAAAAAAAAAAAAAAAGGCAAATGACAACCTTTAAAATATAAAGAATCATTTATTTCTGGCAGGAACACAGTCTAAAATATGTGATAACATTGAAATATTTGAAGTCATAAAACAGGCTCAGCTTCATAATCATTCAAATGTAGACATTTTATAGAACATTATATTCATTATATTTAACATTAGACCTGTTTCAACATATACAGACATATAAATTGTATCTATCTCAGAAGCGTGATATTTTAAAGATCAGTTTGTGCCAGTGAAAACTATTAAACTGACAGCATTGGAGGCCAATAGCCTAAATTTACATGGAGGTCTGCTGTAGCTTGGACAAAGATCATTAGAAGCATGTTGTCAAAGAAATTCTAACCTGAAAAGATCTGGGATATGATGGACTACTGCCAGAAACACAAAAGTTAAAACAGTGTCAAAACTAAATAATTGCAGACCTACTTTCCTCTTCCTTCCTGCGGTTTCACCCTATTCCTTTTCTGGGAGAACCTCACAAATAGCAGCAATTTCTTTAAAGACCATATTCATATATTTCTCCAGAACTTTTGTGCCTTTGGAGGCATCAGAGGCTTCTCCAGCATGGACCTAGCCTGCCCCACTTCACTGAAACACTAGTTCAACATGCTGCAGTATATATTTTTCATTCATACTCCCTTAGCTATTAAAAATGGTAGGCTTAGGTCATAAATGCACTCTGTGCATCAGCATGTAATAGCCACAATGACAACCATCCAAACTGGCTAGCCTTGCTTTTTCCTTCCTAAATGTGTTGTTCAGTAGGAAAATATCCCCTGCTACCATTTATTGGCAGAGATTCCAACTTTTTTTTCATCAACACTGATGACTTGAGACCATCTGAGGAGGAGCCTGTTCGTCCACTTGTGTTTGGAACACAGAGTAGAGAGACCTTCAGTCTGATGTATTATAGCCACTCTTGTACTCCTGTGTTGTGACCTCTCATGGAATTAAGGATCAGACTGAGTAAGATGAAGGATCAGACTAGGTAAACACAATTGCAGCAAAGAAAAGAGAACAAACCTAAATGAGAGAATGTACTTGAGAAACTGAATAAATGTACTGTTCACATTTTCTTTGCTTCACTGCTTAATTTCCAATGTTAATTCTGTCTTCATCACCCATGTGACTTTTCTTTTGCCCAGTAAAGTTAAATAGTTCTTGATATTTTCATCTATATACAGCTGTCCAGGTACGTCCTTATCTGTAGGCGTGAAAGTCACTGCGTGGTCCTGCAAAGCACTTCAAGCCCCAGAGATCAGCAAGCTCAGCATTTTGCTTTCCAAGAAAGTGCAACAAAACTCATGTTTTTTGCCCATGAGACATATGCTTTATGTAGGAAAAAATAAACATTGTGACAATAATAATAATCAGTTTGGTAGAACAGGAGGGCAAAAAAACCTTTAATACAATAAAATACCCTTGAACTTTATGCTGGGCAAACATCTGTACCTAGAAAGAAAATGCTTTCAAAGGAGGCCATATCCAATGATGGGTATAGAAATACAGAAATATAGGATGCAGCAGAGGAAAAGATCCATATTTTACCTTTGCTTCCTTTTGAGTTCTCTTGAGTATCTCTCTGATTTCTTTTGTTGCTTTAACAGAAGTGGGTGGGCATTGACATCTTTTGGACAGCTTGATCCAAGCAGTCCTATAGTTTCATCCCTCAATATAGAATTAATCTGCTTAGTTTCACCCAGTTCTGTGAGGTTATATTTTAATGAAGGACGGATGATTTAGTCTTCTGAGGTGTCCAGTATTTTGCACTTCTGCACACTTGAAAAAAAAAAAAATGAATTCAGAAAGAGGAGAACAAAAATCACTAACTCTGTGAATGAATTCACCATTGCACAAATGTCTGCAGACATCTGTCTTTGCAATAATACTGCCTTTGCTCTAAAGAGGCCAACTTAAAACTGCCTGACCAGCCAAGTTAATGTCTATGGGTGAAGTAGGTTCTTCTGTTTTTACAATAGAAAATATGTCTGGTTTCAGAAGAAGTGAGCTGAAAGAGTTCTCCAGTTCTCATCTCTTAACCTGCCATATAATGCTGTTGTTCTGTGGCAGTCCTCAAAAGAAAAAAAAGGCATCCAAACTCAGAAACACTAATCAGACCTTTATATTATAGGTTGAAACAGACATCCAGGAAAACTCACACAAGTATTCAGACACAACATGGAAAAGCAACTAATATATTTCATGTTCTCGACCCTAACCACAGGTCGTTGCTTCTTTCTGACCACAGCTATGTGCATAAAGGCCAGCCTTCAAAGTCTCTGTTATGACTTGTCACAAGATTTGAGTATAAAATCTTTCATCTCTCATAGGCATTTATTTAGCCTGACAGCCACCTTGTTTTATTTTTCCCATTTTTATCATGAGAATACCTTATCCTACAATTTGGTATTCGGGACTGATGTTGCTGGGACAGCTGACAGCTGGCTGTCTCGAACAGAGGCACCGGGCCAGTTTATTACTGTGGCCATCTAAAGCAGGTTTACAACTTCTGTATATGCTCTCAGAAGTGAATTAGGACTGCAAAGTGAAGGTCCTTCACTTTCCACTTCACTGTAGAAGAAATGTGAATGCCTGTATACTGAAGGAACTCCCTCTGTAGGTTACTTAGCAGGCAACCTTCCACCATCCTTCCCTGCTTCCCCTCTTTTGCCTGAAGTCAGTCATCTCTTTTTGGAATTACTTCTACCACAATTGGTAAGCTTCAAGGGCAACGTTTTGTAATTGGACATCAGCCAAAACAGCAAACACGTCTAAATCTCTCAACTCTCCACCTATTGCCAATTTTACTGCTGCTTAACCTCAAGGAATTCAGCTTTGCCTTGAAACAGTTCATTGTTTTGAGTCAGGCTTTCTTCTGACTGCCTTTCATCATTTGAGTGAAAGTTTTGCCAACTCCACACTGCTGGTGAAGATCATAATTGTAATGGATGACAGTATCTGATTTCCTCACTTACATGTACATTTTCACTCATTGTGTCTCAAATTTTATGTTCTGCAAAGTCAAGCTTGTATAAACTTTTCGGTTTAACATGTTGTAAGGAATCTTAGCTCAGAATTAAGAACAGTTAAGTGAACAGGATATCATGAGAGAAAAGCTGAGAAACTGTGACTGGTGAAATCAGACTCTTTCTTCTTGACTTTAATGGATGTTAGATTGGGTCAGCTTGAGAAGCCTGTGTCTTCCTTTAGGACAAGTAGTATGAGGTACACGCTCAGACTGACAAGGGAACCATGCTCAGGTTTGCCCATACCCTGTCCAGAGATAGCTTCCATTTTGTGTCAGGGCTTTAATTCCCACTGCTTACTGAAAACGGGCAAAGCAAGACAAATAAGAGATTAATATCTGCATGAAAACTCATGAATTGTTTATCTAACTCAGAAAGGAAAGCAAATCTCACACACAAATCATTTCAAGGCTGTTTTAGTTCAAGATATAATGTACTGGTGCAATATGAAATTGGAGCAATTTCACTGACCAGTGCTGACAATGATCTCTAAATATTTATTTCCAAAAAGAAATGGGACTTAGTGGAAGTAGAGACTGTCCAGAGCACCATGCCATCAAACCAGTCCCCTCTTTTTTATGTACATCCAGTTGTTTGAAGAAACCCTTAATTCTATACACCCAGTGAAACATCTTGGACTCCTTGGACAAAATGCTGGCAACATTAATATGATCAATGTTTGGGTGGAGCTCCCAGAGGAACAACTCCCCAACAGAAATGCTTTCTGACCCTCAAGGACAGCATGCCTCTAACAGCAGGAAATTCCTCCACTGTTACAGCAGTCCTGTGTCCTTGCTCCTCTTCAAGGCCTTGGCTTCAATGGAGAATGTCACACTCCGACAGGTGTTTGTGCTTAGAGACCCATGGCCGCACACAGAGGGATCTGCCCAAGCATGCCTGCAATTTAATTGCTATGCTTTCTTGGCATGGTGGGAAAGTGACATGTGTCCTTCCTGAGCATTGAAGAGAAACTTGTACTCGATCTGACACTTGCTTGATGTTATGGTAACCATCTCTGTAATATCTAAATGGCTTCTAAGATTAAAATCTCCCTTAGTTCAGAGTTCCTGGAACAGCATGTTCTCTTTCATCGTGTTCACTCTCGCAATGTGCTTTACTTCAGGCACTATAGCTAAGTGGACAGGGTCACAAGCAGAGAGAATGCCAGGCACATTTTCTTTTAAAACATGGGGGAAATAACTTCCATTTTGACAAGCAAGTGAAGAATCTATCCATAAATAATTTTAGATTTCTCCAATCCTCCCCTCTCTCCTTTTTTTTTTTTTTTTTTTTCCCCAGAAGTACATTACAGCTGTAATCTTTTAGGGACTGCAATTGTAGTCTTTTACTGATGTGAAGTAAATAGAAAGAGGTCATTTTGACACTTTAGTAGTGATGCTTCTTAATTCTCCGAATCAAAAGCTGTGTAAGCTGACTGATTATGTTTATTGAAATTAATATTAACTATGCAAATCTTAAAATCCCCATTCTGGTACCTGTTGCTTCTGTGTAATAAGCACATACAAATTTGTAATATTATGTAATTTCTTGTATAAAAAAAGATCCCATTCAACATGAGAAACGTTTAATATTTCAAGGTTATCTTTGAAGCATATAGAAAACAGATATTGGAAACAGCATTTTTCTCATACCTGTCTTGAACAATTTTAGAAAAGTGCTTGTTACCACTGCCTTGATTCAAATATGAGAAATTTGTTAGGGAGGAAATATGAATTAACCATAATAATTTACTGGCAGGACCAGAATGGGAGCACAGGATGCATGGCGTGCCCATGAGATTCCTGGAAAGCTGCTCCTAAGAGGACAATGATGTAAGAACATACACAAAGACAATAAACGGCTGAGAGAAAAAAAAATCCTGAGTACATTGTCTGGACCTTCAGAAGAAAGTCTCAGTCCCAGATAATGCTACAAAGCTCACCAATACCATGAGGTTTGCTCTGGGCTGGAAATATCCACTACGATTGGTTACCACTACTGTTCCTCCAGTTCACAATAACACTAACAAAAAAAAAAAATAAAACAAATTTAATTTATCTATGCCAACAGAAGGCAATTCTTGTCAGTGTAGCTTACCTTGTCTGAAAGCTATGCCTTGTCAACAGAAAAATCTCCTGATGACATGCCCTGTAGTCCTAGCAGGGGGCTGATAATACAGCTAAACAGGTTAATCACAGGAGAACTACCCTACAGCAGGGGCAAAGCTTGTAAATGACTCTTACGAAAAGGCACCATGGAGGGTGATGATTAGTGATAGACTTGAGGGGAGAGAAGGGGAAGCAGGGAGAGATGGCTGGGGGAAGGGGGGAAGGGGGGAGAGCTTTGTGTGTTCTGGTGGTGGTCGAATGTTTCGTTGTTTGTTTGTTTGTTTGTTTTTGAGTAAACTGATTGTTGTTCTAATTTAATTAGCTGATACTGGGGTTAATTCAAGTTTTAATTAGCAAAATGTTTTTACTAATTATAGTTCACATTATCAGGGAAGGGTGTTAATTGGTGTAATTTACAGCATTATTAATGTCCACAACTACTATAGAAAATGTTCTCCATGGCTAATGGGTGTATCTTCTATATTAAACTGACAATCCACTCTTCTTCCTACAACCTTGGCAGCATCATCCAAGTTTGCCTGTCTGCTACACGTTGGCAGGCTTGGTTGCAGAAGCTTCAGTGGTGGGGGAAACAAGACACAGTTCAAACTACACTGTCTGCACATGAAGCAGGGGTGCGGAAAGGTGTAACAAGCAATAACTTTGCTAGTGCATTTGAAGGGCAGGACAAGACCATTTCTTTCCACAAAGCAAAACAACATTATGTTTTTCCTCCAGCTAAGACTCAATCAACTTGCAAACTCCTGGAGATATTTGTGCAGTGGTAGTTGATTGTTGGCCCACAAGCTGCTTTCACAATCAGCTGGGTAAGGCTGTCTTTAACTCAATCAGTGCAACATTTCCAAGAGTTTCCAATACAATGGACGCTTAAAATCTGCTAAGACCTGCAATTCCTGCAACATTTCCCCCCTGCCTTGTTTAGTTGGGTATTTTCATAAAAGAATGAAGAAACATAAAAAACATTGTCCACCTAGGGTATACTTTTACATATAAAATGTACTCATCATATGAAACATTTGATGAACTCTGATCCAAACAGAAATTAACTAAACTATTCCAAAGTTTTACTTGTATTCAGAGAATACAAAAATATTTAAACAACAGTTTACTTCTATTCATAGAATACAAAATATGAATATACAGAATGATTATTTTCTGAGCACCAGTTTCATATTTTGATAGAGCTACAGCCATGGATCCCAAGATCATCCTAAGAGTTATTTCTAGAGGAGAGAACAAATGTGTCTACAAATCTTTACATTTTTTTCTCCTTTTTAATACGGTTCTGATGACTGGGAACAGAAGAGGAGACAGACTTTTAAATCTTTTTCCTGTTTAATCCTGCATTATGAGTGCTCCTTTTCAGTTCTTGGTACTGAAAAAAAATGTTTACATGCTAAATCCCTTGTAAATTTTGTATTTGAAAATACAAATAAAGTTTTAAATGATGACTGCTGACTGTAGAAAATAATCCTTAAAATGGCTTTTCTGCTAGAGATTATCTGTAAAAACAAACAAACAAACAAAAAACAACAACAACAAAACAGACAAACAAACAAAAAAAAAATGGGAGGGGGGGGGTGTAGATAGTTTTAATGAAGTACGGTATTAACGGGCAATGCCTGAGGAAAAAGAATAAACTAATTGTCTGTCTTTCGGGAATATGCTTTATTAACTGGAATTGCAGTTTATCATGGAGTTTTCTGTAAGAATTAGAGGTTCCTTCCAACTTGTTCTTTGCATGTTTTCCTTTTTCACTACTCTAATGCATTTATTGTGATTAGTTTGGAGTATGTCATCCTTTCCATTGTAAAAGGCTTCTTTCCCAAAATGCATTTCCAGTGCCTACATGTGTGCTTCAGTTTAAAACTTGGCCAGCAGATTGTGGGAATTTATGTGGAGAGTGAATTTTAAAATTATATTTGTGACTGCTTTATCTGTTTAGTAAAAATATCTGAGAAATTTACAGAATAGATTTTCTGCTAGTGTGAATCAATACAACTCTTCCAAAAATAATCAAGAATACCTGATCTTGCATGTTTTAAATTTATTGACTTAGGTATAGAGACTTTTCAAAACTTCTGTTTTGCAGGTAGCTTACTAGAACTTCTATAGCTAACCAGGATTGTTGAGAAAAATAGAAGAGTTGGGTAGATTAAAGTTCAAAAAAAAACGTATTTTCCAAAAAAAAAAAAAAAGGTAGTCTTCTGACTTCATAAAAAGAATTAAATAATTATTTTTTTTTAATTATTATTTCTTTTTTTTTTTTTTAAATAAAACATTTCTGTTTTCTATGGAAACTTAGTTAAAAGACTATTTTCACTGAAAACTGAATTCACATCAAAGTTCCCATTTCAAATTAAGAATTAAAACATAGATGTAGTGCACCTCTGAAATATTAACTTAGATTCCTCCTCAGGGTATTTTCATACCATTCCTGTAATGGGATGCTAGAGCATAGTTAGAAAGACTGACAGAGTGTGAAACAAAAAAAAGTAAATAAAATAAATAAAGGTCCTTTTCAATATGATCAAGTTTAAACTCAAAGAGTTTTCAATATATTTCCTATTAAAATTCCCATTTGTCAGTCAAGACACCTTCTAGACTCCTAAGCTTTTTTTTTTTTTTTTCTTTTTTTCTTTTTTTCTCCTGATAAATAGCTTGAAAGCAAGTTTCATCATTTTATATTGGACATACCGCTGAGATAACCATGCAGTGACAATAAACACAGACCTCTTTGTGCATACTCCAGCAAGCATCTGGGATTCATCTGGAATCTGTAGTTTGCATCAGGAGGTAACAGTGGTCCCTCCACATGACTCTAGTTTGGTCAGCGTTTTGTTTTCATTTAAGTTGTACGTGTCAACATCTGTCATTTCTTTAATCACCAGAAAAAGAATTCAATTACTATTTCATAAATGAACATTGACAAATAATTTTCTCTTGAGCAAGAGAGGGGGGAAGCAAAGGCTGAGGATGCGTCTCCTTGCTTGCAGAACAATGCAGCGCAGCCTTGTAGGGGTTTGTGTAAACCATGTGGAAGGAGTTTATGAACTGTGCTTCGGAGTCAGGGATGGTAACAGCCTCACCACATGGTAGTGGTGGCTAAAGGGAGAGATTAGAGCCTTAGGGTTGAAAAGCTTTCCACATATGCTCTGCAACTGTCCCGGGTTGCAGTCATTACTCTCTGCTTCTGGGTGAGTGGATGGGCTATAAACTAAACAGAAGGCCCATTAAATCATCATACGTGTGTGCTGCAGAATAGACCAAAGAGGTCAAAAGCCTCAATATTCACTCTGTGGAAATCCACCTGCCTTGTGTAAATGTACAAAATCAAGAACATACCTAAATGCAGTAGGTGATTCTCCAGGAGAATAACTCCATTCTTGAGCATCTGCATGTTACTGTATATGTGAAGCTACCTAAACTACCATGAGTAATTTTTATTATTTTTATTAATATTTCTGTTTTCCAAAGAGGAACAAAACCTCAATAAAACCTTATTTCTGACATAATGCCTGAAACCACAGAATTTTGAATGGCTCAAAACCAGGTAGCTGGAAGCTTATGGAGGTATTGTGGAAATAAAAGTGACACTGGGGAGCCTCACAAGAAATGCAGCCCTCATTTGCTCTCTCCATGTGCTTGGTGCTCTTTGCAGATGTGTGCAATACCTGTTGGAGTCAGATAGGTCACTGGGATCCTACTTGAAAGAGGTCAGTGTCAAAGGGATATTGGGCTCCTTGCATTCAGTATGGAAACCCCAACACCCAGAGCAATTTCTATCTGTAAAACATGAAGGACACCAAGGCTTTGTTCTTGAAATGACACATGGCACTGTTTGTTTTTAAAGAAAGTCTATTTTGTAGTCCCTCTTCAGGTGTTTTACATGACTGCTAGCATAAGTTATTCAGACTAACATTGTTTAAAGAAAAGAAAGTAAACTATTAATTCTTTTAATTTCCCTGTTTCTATGGAGGTTCAGAATTCAGCAGAATGATTTCTGAGGTGTTTTTACTAACATTCAGAAAACTCTGAATGTAAGTAAAAGATGATAAGCTGCTATATGTTAAAACATCATCAAGCTTGCTGCTTGCCTTAATTGTCATTGAAAAGAAATAGGAGTTATTCCTTGGACCTTGCATGTAACATCTCACATTTTAAGGCAGTTGAAAGATGCAACTGTATGATAAACTATCTGTGTTCAATCTAGTTCAATCTGTGTGTGAGCAGGAACACAGAACATTCTGTGCCAATAATTCAGAAATTATGTAAAAAGAAAATGCCCAAATTTGTGATGAGGCAATCAAGACAAAGACAAGAGTCATTAATCACTGTGGTTCAAGGCTGTTAAGATGAATCAGTGAAGTACCTATCTGGCACAGCTATACAGATATTCTAAACCATTTTATTGGGTTTTACACAACTGCTCTGCCAATTCAGGAAGCAGAAACTTAAGTGGTTCCCAGGCCAGCCACAGAATATAATCAGGGATATAGCTTCAGCTGGGAAAGCATATGAACCTTCAAAAAGAGCTAGGAAAATGAGGTTGCTTCAAAATAACTGGCATGTGTTCTGTAGATTTTGATGAGCTTCCTTTTGAATTTCTCAGTTCCTTTTTATTTATTTCATTTGTTTTCTGAAGGAGGAAGAAGTAAGGAATGCAAAAAGTGAGGCTGCAGCTAAAGCTGGAAATGACTCTTATTTCTGCTTCAGGTGTCACCTCCCATAGCAGAGGCTGCAGGTCTTAGGACTTAGCTAGGAAATCCTTGTCATGAGTTTCCTCCTTTCCTCTGATGTGCAATACTGGGACATGGACAGGATTATACATATGAGTGATGATCCTACAAGGCAGGCAAGATCCAGGCCCACCATGGAAATAAGCTGAGTTTTCCCATTTTGGCTCTAGAAGTGCCCGGGATGCTGGAGCCTTTGAGAAACATGACCTTAGTTCCTCTTAGGAGTCCATGCTGAAAAAGATTAAAGATAGAGAGAAAAGGAAAATAAATAAATAAATAAATATTTAAACAAACTAAATAGAGTTTTTTTGTTTGTTTGTTTTGTTTTGTTTTGTTTTGTTTTTTTCCTGGAAGAAAAGTAATTCAAAGGCAGAGTCACTGTGGTCATTTTGCAGTGATAACACACCTTACTTCATTTCAGTGAATCTGTTGTATTTCTGTTGTTTCTTAAGTATAAATTAATACCTCGTAAAGCTGCAGTTATGTCTGCAATTCTTTCTGATGATTCAGAAGCTTTGGGGTAACTTAAATGCCTATACTTCTGCTATGAATCCACTGCATATTCAACCCTTGGCATACCACGAGGCAGTATAACAAAAGATTTTATCCTGATTAATATCAGATGTTTACTCTTCTAAAACAAATTTAAATGAGAAATTGTGGTACCATTTGGTTCCTTAGTATTTTGGCATTTTCACCTACTTCAAAAAAATACACACTGCACCCACCAGATTCAGGATTAATTGCAAAGAAAATTTCAAATATCCACCAAAAACCCATTTGTTTTAAAATATTTTTTCTGAATTCCTTTGTTTCTGTTCTTGGGCAAATATTAGAGTATCTTTCTTAGGCTGATTTCTTCCCAAATCAGTGAAAAGAGTGTATTTTAATAATGCTGTGTGAAAATCAAGAGCTTAGCCTGACATTATGTCTTTTCTGCAGCTAAAATCTACTGACTGCATGTGGACTGCCTGTGTAAAGTGGTGTAGGGGAGGCAGAACTTTGGCTAACAAGATTGATTTAAGCACATTTTGTCACAGGTTTTCTGTTCGAGAGACATGGGTTTATAAGTCTGGAGAGCTAACTTCCCCAGTATTCACACTCAGAATGGTAGAGGAATGTGAAGTACTTTTGTTGCAAGTAGTCAAAAATTCCAGAATTTAAACCTGTATGTTTTATTTTTGCTGAAAAGTTAAAATTTTGCAAGAAACACCTTCCAGCTATTTCTGGGCAAGAATTGCAAAAAGAACATTCTTAGAAGCATCAAAATGTTGTTTTTAAAAAAATGGATTTTCAAAAGATTGTATTCAAAAGGAAAGCTTTAGAAAGAACATTTTTTTTTCCCCCAAGTTTGATTGGATCTCAGAGGAAATTACAGGAAAATTAATCTTGCCAGGATTAGGATCAAGGCCTCCTTTGACCCTTTTGCCTCCAGTCAGGAGCAGTATGTTTTATTGTGGGATCCTGTTGGTGTTTAGTGTTATTAGTCCTGAGAAGCATTGCTCATGTCTGCTCTGCAGACTGCCTGGTTTAAAGGAGGGTGACGCAATGCGGCGTGGGAGCGACCAGATACTTTCCCTGCAGTAATCCTATCCCTCCTTGCAAGAGGGCCACTTTCTAAGAGATACTCTCTCCTCTTTACCACCAACACCAGCTTTGCACCTTTTATTTTATTTGCCTTAATATTCCACTGGAAAGGCTGATTCTATGGCTGCATTTCAGGACTGGGACCAGCATGGTCTTTTCCAAAGTGACTTCTCAGCTAATCAGGAAATGGAGCTGGCTCAACATCTGGCTCTTATTTGCACGTAGCTTTGCATCTGAATGGTGAGCTCAGGGAGTGGAGACAGCAGCAGGACTTTGATCTGTCACTGCCTGGGTTTGCTTGGATTACCGAGGTCGCCATTAATGTCATGGGGGATCCAAGAGCAGCCTTGCACTAACGGCATCCTGTTTGAGACTCCTCTGTCTTTGATGGACTTGCTGGTCACCAAACCATGGTAATGATGTATTTCTGTGTCTGACATAAAGGTGTCTGAGGTAGTCTTCCGGACAGCTGGAGGCATGGTTAAGTGACTAAAATGAGGAGTGAGAGATCCACCACCTCCTTCCACAAGTCTTCTGTACACACACAGGTGTGGAGGATGCTGGAGCACTTGTCAGTGGTTGTGGATTTGTGGAAACAAAGCAATGCTTATGCAGGTAAAGATATCAGGCAGCATTTCCTTTGTTTCATCCCATGTTTATTGGATGCAGTGATAATAAAATGCCACCACTTGCACTTCACACTAAAATGTCATGTCCTGCACAACGGGTGACAAAACATGTGCAGAACTGTGGACTGTGTTGGCTGGTGGCAGCAGAGACCCATCTATTGGTCATCTGCCCTCAGTATCAATCTCTGTCAACACCACAACACAGGAAACCTCAGTCTATCCTGAGAGCATATAGAGTCCTTTTTTTTTTTTTTTTTTGTCTCGGAAAGTTTAACTGTGGAGGAACTTTCTTCTTTGCTCAGTGGAGAGCAAGCTGATAACTGGAACCTCTTCGTTATAATAATGATTTAGCTATTTTTATTTGCTGAAATTGCTCTTAAACAGGCATATGTAGAAAAGCTGAAAGTAATCTACTAGTTACAAAAGAAATGTTTGGTTGAAATTCAGGCATTCATATAATATTTTTCTTTAATCTCTCACCTGCATGATTCTGATTTAGAAATGGGTAGGAAACGTGTATCTAGAGAGCTATGTATCATGTTAGAACCACTGAGGACATTGGCAGTAATTCTGGGAAACAGCCCGGACCTCTCACTGTCACAGCTGAGCCCCTGGCCTCAAACAAACCTTAACCAAACTGTGAAGAGGAGAAATCAAGATAGAGGCCTTGGAAGAGTTTTTCTTAGGTGGTTGCTCCACTGGTCTTCAGACCATAGCAGGACTTAGTCTGAAAGTGTCCTGGCTCCTGGTAGCCAAGCAGGCCTCACTGTCTTCTGCTGGGGGACAGCATGGGGGCAGGTCAGTAAATAAGTAACTGTGAGGGGTACCATGACCTCAAGCAGTGTCTAGCAGTAGTTCTGGCATCAAAACTTTCCACAGTGGAGTGAAGGAAAATGGGTCCTGGGATCCCTGGGCCAGGAGCTGAGATGTTCCCAGGGCCCAGCACAGTCAAGTTGGAAGGGATCTCCTCCCATCCAACCTCCTGCTCAAGCAGGGACACCCAGAGCAGGATGCTCTACACCATTATGTCAGGTGCCATGAAAAGTAGTCTGGAGAGCAATGGGCTAGGAAACAGTCCATCATACAGAAAGCATGGTTCAGGGCTCTGGCTTGCTGTCTGCTTTTGCAATGTCTAACATGGATGTAAGATAGAGTTGGTACAGCTACTAAAAAAAAAAACAACAACAACAACAAAAAAAAAAAAAAAAAAAAAAAACAACACACACACAAAAAAAAAACTTCAAATAAAAAAATAATTTCTACAGAAATCACTTTCATACTAGTGTGCAGAGCCAACTTTCATCAAAGCCAGGTATTGAAAACACAGGAGATGAATAGTTAAGCACGTTATAAATCTTAAAGGAGACGTCATGATAAATACAGGCATTTTACTTTTACTGAGTGGCAAGAAGTGTAAGTTTCATTACAGTACACATGGGGCAATGGACAGGAAGAAAGAATAGCTCATCAGGTTATTAAATTAAAGGACTGAAATATTTTTGCCAAAATAATTTATTTTATTTTTTATTTAGATTTATATGGGAATTTAACAATGACATCTAATCCAGTGCTTCAGGCATTTTTACTCCATATTAAAAGAAAAAAAGAAATAAAAATTAAAAAAGAAATAAACACAGCTGTCCTCCCTGAAACTGAAACAAAACTGTTGGCAGTGCCATAGTTCAGCAGCAGTTTAAAGTTAAACACCAAACCAAGTGCCTTGCTGGTTCCGAGATAGAACCAGAGTTCTGATTTTCAATCTTTAGTGAAGTTTATCTATGCTCAAAGTGTTCTTTGAAAAGAATTTCCTTATGTTCACAGCATTTAAGCACTTAAGAAAAATAAAAAATGAGAAGCTGTCCATCACTATATCAAGCCTCAGAGAAGTATTTCATTATATTTATTGCCTTTGGAGTTGTTTTCACCTCATTTCTTTGACTTTTTTTTTCTTTTTTTTAAATTCCTTTCCGCTGAGGGGATGATAAGCATCCAGTAGCCTGTCTTAGCTTGCAACAAGCACATGCTAGTGAGTGCACAGTGTCCAGGAAAAGCTTATTCAGTCACTTACACCTAATCAAGAAAGAGAGCTAAATTTAACAAAGCAAATATGGAATGGAGGGCAAAGACAGGCTGGGACTTTATCTGGCAGGCAAACCAATGAGGTCCTTGGAATGGTTTCAAAAGGTTTCCATTAGCAGAGAATAACAAGTTAGAATGTGTATAAAAACTGTTCTTCAACAACGCTTTTAAAAGCATCATCGTAAAATGGATGGCTATGATAAATAACTGGGGAGAAATTCTGCAAGAGGAGATATGAGCAGCAGTCTCACCCCAAGTGCTGCCATGTTGGTAACAGAGGCAAAACGTTCAAGAATATCTTACTGTTGCAAACCCCCAGCTAACGTGATTTAGTGGCAGGGGAACTGTCTCACAGTGGCTGGGAGCTGCCGCCAGACATTCAGTACTGTATATTTTTCTTCATGTTATTGAGAGTGAAAGGTTAGACAGAGACAGGGTTTATAAAAAGCAGACTTTACTCCAAATATTTTGTTTAACCTTCATAAAATATCCCCAGCTCCAGCACAGAGTTCCAAGACCAGAGGAAGGAGAGAATATGAGGGATATTTGCCTTTCAGTTAGTACATTTATTTTGCCTTAATTAGAAGTTCTGTTTTGCCAAATGACAAAAAAGGTTTTAATTTGGATGTAGCAACATAGCTATAATCCTTGGCTTATCAAGGCAGGCAATCAATGTGGTAGAAGAGCATATTCCAGGCTCTTCAGAGCTGAGGTAATGTTGTTATATGTGGCTGCTCTGCAGCAAGACATACCCAGAAAAAATTATTTGACTATTTTATTACCTCACAGCCAGTGGAATTTGGCCACAGCGAGGTGCTGTTGCCAGCTTTTACACCTACTCAGGCAAGCAAAATCACCACCAGTGGCTGTTAAAAAACGGGAAAATGGTGAAGTTATTTTCACTCTATTGCTTTTCAAAAGGAGCTTTCGAGTTGCTTACCCAACAAAAAATAATGTGGAAAGGGCCTTCTTTGTTGTTGTTGGAGGTGTTTCTGGTGCTTTTATATACAGAAAAGTAAGATGAAAGGCACTACGTGTTGTCTTCCAGCTTCAGACATCATGCTTAGAGGAAAAAAAATCAAATTTAGAAATCGTGTTTGTGGCCGGACATGAGGTTTGCTTTCTTGATCAGCTGCAAAAAAAATGCCATGGGCATCGTTGTTCAACAGAAAGTGTCACCACGTTCCTTCCTTGCACTGGTTTGGGAGCCGCTTCATCTCCCAGTCTCACTCACTCTACATGCACTCCCACCCACTGCGTTGCTCCTCAGGGTTGTTGCCCTCCTCCACACATCCAAAACCAGGAGGTCCAACTCCTTCTTCATGCTGCCATGTGGATGTTCTCTCAACAGCATTCCTCACCCTTCAGGGTTCCCTGGTCACCCAATGAGGAGGAGTGCGGGGATGCAGAGATGCTCATGATAATGGGACTCATGTCCCAGAGCAGACTGGGTGAAGTCACCAGACTTTAGCAAACAGAGACACCTGTTCATGTCAAACACATGTGCCATGCACATTTCTTAATGGTTAGTAGATGGAGCCACCACTGTGATGGTGTAAAACAGAAAGCAAGACTCACAGAGAGATCAGTCTGTTCTCAATTATCTGGTGGCATATTTCCTCTGAACGATATCACACATCTTATGAATTCATTAGCTACTAAATTCATCTTTAGATTTATCCAGGATTCTTACAGTTCCCTGGATAGAGACAGATTTATTATTTATTTATTTGGGGGGGAGGGAGAGGCAGGGTTGTGTGTGGATATTTCCAAATTTAACCTCAAAATTCCCTGTAAAAAAAAAAAAAAATGAAATCACAGCACTGCTGATATTTGTTTCTTGAGATTCTTGTCTACCCAGACATAGCTAATTTACAGTCCACAGTGAAAGAAAGATTGCTGTTGTATTATTTATTCATGAAAATGGTGATATAATAATATCCAGAGAATGAAGCAAATATTAAATTAAGTCCCTGAATTTTCCCTCTGCTATTAAATGCATAGTTAGTGAGGATGTACAAAGACTGCACTGCACAGCAGATGAAGAGTGCAAAAGAGACAGAAGAAACAAAGCAGAGATTGCAAGGCAAAAATTATTTCTCCATCACTGAAGTCTGGCATATAGGAGACCATGTAGGTCATCAGAAGGTTTACATTAAGACTGTTCAGCTATGTTGCTGCTGCTTAAAAATAGACACCTCACAGTTGTGTTGGTCACTTTGGTTGCTGTCCTTAGTGAAAAACTCGCACAATCTGAACCCATGTGAGCTTTGTGGTAGGCAAGGGGCCCACCGCAAACCAGGGGAGAATAAGGAGTCTTCCTTCAGACCAACAGCAGCTGCTGTCCAACTTGCTAGATGTAGCAAGACTTGAAGAATGGGATAGACAACATTCCTTCCTTTACAAACCACTTCATGTTTATAGATGGAAGTGTAAAAAGCAAAGTGACACCTGAGAATCTCCATTTTCTGCAGCTCACAAGACCATCTATCATGTAACAGGAGCATACTGGGGATGGTGGGGCTTACTGGAAAAACCTCAGTGTTCAAGCCCTACCTGCAGCCCCAGACAGCCAGGTTCTGTTGTGTTTGGTCATTTTGTTGTACTCTTTTGTAAAAACTCACTAGAAGCAGACACACAGGGAGAAGAAGACCCTCTATTGACAAGCAAGGGCATTGAGAAGAACCCTTTGTTACTCCACAGGTCACCAACTTGTCAGGGAAGAAATGATCTACCAGTGATAGGAAGAACATGAGGCATAAATCCTGTTAGCTCTGTACTCTGCTACTGCAAACAATTAATTTTACCTGTTGGAAAAGTTAGCTTTTATCGTTTTTGTTTTTTTGTTTTTTTTTTTTTCCTACTAGAACTTGTATCCATTGTTGTTTGTTGTTGTTATTGTTGTTTGTTTGTGTGTTTATTTGTTTGTTTTTCATGCCTATGAAAGGGCCTTGTGACCTTCTTTGGGGAGGGTGCTGGTAGGGAAGGCATGGGCAGAGCAGCCACAGAGGCCTCTCTGACTTGGAAAACCTTTTCCAGAGCACATGCTTCAAAGCACTTCGCAAAGCTCTGCACAACACTAAGTCCATGGAAATGACTAGAATGCACAACTGTATCCTGCTGCAGGCAGATAGAAGGAGTTCATTGCCAATGTACCTGCACCAACAGATGCTTTCTGAGTGTATAGGTTGTATCCTGTGCCTCAGGAGAGGACAGAAAAACAACAACAAAACCAGACAACAGTCCTGACTGAAATGAGGGAAAAGGAGGGATGTTTCTTAGTCTCAAAGCAGTCTGTGAGCATAATTCTGAATGCAGGAGGAAGATGTGTCAGAAAGCTACCTGAGAAATCTTTGTATCCAGAAACATATATTGGGACCTCACTCTTCTCCTCTCTCTGTGCTGCTGAGGAAGGAGAAAATTTTCTCAGGAAGAGAAGGAAAATCTCCCAGGATCTGGGGGGCAGGAGAGGAAGGAGTGGCTTGGGAAAGAAGGAGGGAGAAGGGAAAGCTTTCTGTCACTCAGTAGCAGAAAGCAGAAGTTGTGCATTGTCTTGCAAATCTTCTCCATTTGCTCTTCTCACGTGTCCTTCCCTCCCTTCCCCCCCACCCCCCCTTTTTTTTTTTTTTTTTTTTTTTTTGATTTAAAAGGAGTGGAGATCTTTTTGTTCAAGACAGAGTGAAGGCTTTTAAGGGTTTAGATACCCTCAAAAAGCCGTGTATGGTAATGGGTCTCAGGTTTTCAAGACATCTTGAATACCTTGTTCATTCTCATTATCATATCAGACAGCTGTTTATTATCAGTGAGGTATTTGGAGTAATGAGATGTGTGGGCTGTGAGGTGTTATCAGGGACATGATCCCCTCCAGGTCAGATGAAGGCAGAGGGTAAGAGGGGTACCTGTATACCATACAACACCTCCACTTTAACACTTACATAAACATGCCAGGATGTAAAAACAGATGACAGTGACAGAAAGAGTGTGATTTAACTCAGAGAAACATTTTCCATTTGGGGTACAAAGCTTTCTGGACTTTGCTGTGTCCTTTAAAGATATGCTATCTCAGAAAAGTTTTTTTCCTTTCTGGTTCTTCATAACAGTAATCATGCGCAGGGGCAGAGGGAAGGAAGGGGTAGTGATAAAAGAAAAATTGTGCTCAATTTACTCTCAGGAAGGATTTTGATTATAAAGTAATAAAATGAATGTTACCGCTGAGTGATTTCTAGGCAAAATTTACAGATTAGCCTTATTCCCTGTGAAAATATTGGTGTTTGTACCTAAGCCTACAATAGTTGGAGATTGGGAGATATACTAACGTGCTGCTCTTGCAATTTCATAAACCTAGCAATCATCAAATTTATGCAAAGATGCCTGATTTGTATTTCATTTTTTTCATCCTGCTTGTGTTTTGCAGTATGAATTGGGGTGTGTATTCCCAAGGGCGTTTCCCAAAATATAAATGAAAGGGGAAAAGGAAAAAAAAAATAATATGGACCTTCTTGTCTTGTATGTCTCATATTTTATGTCTTACATCAATTTCAACAGCCTTATTCAACTTCAGCCTTCACATTAGGGCTCAGTTTATCTTCCCCTTCACCCACAATGCCCACAAAACCATGCCTTTCATTTCTCTTCATAGTATTTTCCTGAGTTGTCCGTGTCACTTGTTTCTTCCCCTTTGTGATGCCTCCATTTCTATTTCAGACATTGCTCATTGAATGAATCTGGTAACAGCTAAAATCAGATATCCGTTGCTGTGGGACCTATACAGTCTGTGATGAGAACTGTCGCTTCCCAAATGCCTTGCTAGTGAGTGAGACAAGTAAAGTCTGTACCGGGGAAAAGACATTCTAATGTGTTCAACTAAGGATGCATGATTGTTAAGCCAATAGCTTGGGGTTATATGGAAAATTAGAGCAGAGCCAGGAACCAAATTCTTCTTTCCTTATTCTTTACTAGAAACCCATGATTCTTTCTCTGTATTAGCAATTTTCCGTGAGCTGTCTTTTAAAACAAATAAAATGAGTAATTGAAAATAATGCAGGAACTAGATGTTTGGGGAATGTCTCCACAAGAATGCTGTATTTTTTTTCCTGAAATACATCTAGAAATATTAAAATATACAGTGCTCATTAAATTTATTTTTACAGACCTCTTCTGCAACAATGAAACCACTTCTCCTGTATCGACTACTGAGAAAGACATGATTATGTGATTTTATACTTATATCAGAGAACACCAATTTATGATATATTTCCAGAGCACTTGAGTGTATTTCATAATAGAATAGGATACTAAATCCCTTCTTTGTAGCCACTCAGTGTTTTTTCCTCTTCAAAAAAAAAAAAAGAAAAATTACTGATTTGATAGTGAGCTATGAGACTATTCATTTCTAAAGGCTAAGAAGTGATTACGCAGCAATTTTGCCTATGAATTTAAGTTTTGTCCTCTCCTGACATACAGAGGCTTTGAGAGTGCAGCCTATGCTTAGTTAATCATGAAGAGAAGATTTGCCTCACTACATCTTCAAAGAAAACAGTTACAGAATAAATATCCAGGATTTACACTAGACAGTCATTCCGCACTTGGCATCATAAAATAACTTACGTTTTCTAAGATTGGCTACTTTCTTGGGATATTGAGCTGACATTTACAGTATCCACTTCTGCAGAGAAGTCTGTATTCCCTGATGCATTATCCTCATGTGCCTATGTGATCTGATAAACTTTGCTTTTGTATGAAAGCCAAAGGTCTTTCCCTGATCTTGAGACATCCTAGCCACAGAAAAAAACTAACCTCATCCCTCCCAACATGCTATGGTAATTCAGATTGATGTTTAGGGAATTGGTCAAATTTAGTGCCGACCTAGTTAGATCAACTTGAGTTCTGGCAGGAGAGTAAATGCATATGTGTTTTTAATTAATCCCCTGCCTAAATCAAGGGAAAGGATATTGCATTTTTCAGCAGAATTGCTCCACACGGTGCTGACTGCATATATTTGAAAAATCTTACTCATGTAACAGAGAAAACCCATTGGAAACCTTCCAAACCTCATGCAGTTTTTGCCTAATTTGTTTGAACTCCACCTACCTGGCGTGGGGCTGGGTCACTTTTTCTGGCAGCTGCAGGGTGTCAGGGAGTCCTGGTAACAGCCTTGTTCAGTAGGGAACTTAGCACTTACAGAGTACATTCCCTCGGAGTACAGCCCCAGAGCAATTAAGCTCAGCACAAAACATCAAGAATAACCCCATCCCATCCCCTCAAAAACATCTAGCATGTGTTTAATTAGGTATATGTTAAAGTACGTCATTGAAATCGTTACCATACAAACTCATTATCAGGTGTTGGCAGAATGTGTACTTTACTTTAGCTTTTTTCCATATAGCTTTGTCATCTGTCTTTCCAGACAAGTCAGTCCTTCTCCATTTAATTCCCTTTCCCTTTCCCTTTCCCTTTCCCTTTCCCTTTCCCTTTCCCTTTCCCTTTCCCTTTCCCTTTCCCTTTCCCTTTCCCTTTCCCTTTCCCTTTCCCTTTCCCTTTCCCTTTCCCTTTCCCTTTCCCTTTCCCTTCCTACCTTTTATTTTCTTTTGAACAGTTTGGTCTAACTTTGGTTTCTTCTACTTCCTGATCTGTTTAGGAATCAAATGACTCTTCAAAAGTGAAGGTTTTCAGGCCTTTTGATTTGGCTAACCACAGAGGTCAGTTTTTCATTTATAAATTAAATTATTCCAGATGCTAGCACAAACAAGAATTACAAAGATATCAGTTTTGACATGGCCTTTAATACAACATGTGGTTACAATTTATGATGAAAAGTCACCTTTCCCAGGATAGTTTGGATTTTGGAGGTCAGAGCGGGTAAAATATTTCTCAGTTAAGACAGTGAGAAGTGCTAAGTGCTGATTGACAGTGTCTTAAAGTATGTAAATCTATACTTAGGAAGAGCAAGAAACACACTTATTAAGCAGGTAGGAGTGCTATCAGGGATGATTTCCTGAGCTCTCTCACTTTTGCAGACCAGTTGTACAGAAGAAGTATTAAAGGCCAGACAACCTTGCCAGACTGCATGAAAGGTAAAACTTTGACAATAGCAAATGAGCTCTAAGGGACAGAAAAGCTGTTTGAAATCTCTTCCTGATAGGTAAAAGTTTGTGAGCCAGATGAACTATTGATGTTATTAAATCTACGTAGCCTTTGCTTTATCAATTTACCTTTACAAACCTCCAGAAAATAATATTCTCTATTCAGAGAATAATCTTTTCATTTCAACCAGCATTCACTGAGACGATTGAGGCACAGACTGCAAATAACCAACAAGACTTTCTCCATGACTCTGTCCTTATCCCTTGCTTATCCTGGATTTGATCCAGCTGAAATGCGGTCATTTTTCTTTGCCAGATTAGCTTTCTGCCGGATCAGCTCCTTCAACTGGCTTACTGCCCAATTGTACAAACCCATGAGGCAGACAGAGAGGGAAGGCTTTGCCATAAGGGAAGAGAATGGGCAGCCTGTGGTAGCAGCAACCAAGGATCAAACTGATTTCAAACTTGCTGTGGAAGTAGTTCCTCAGTTCCAGCTTTGATGTTTCAGGGTACTGTTATGGAGAGGAAATATTGCATTCAATATTACTTAATTTTCCAGCCTTCTAGAGTTTTTCTGAAGTCTGCATTCTGTGCTGAGGCACTGCTTAGGATGTTTTTCATGAGCCTTGAAAAGTTTTCAAGCTTCTTGCCATGCCATAGTAACAAAAACTGAAATAAATAGAATTCCCATCTGAAAAGAAAACTAGCCTGTTCTGCTCAGGTGCAATAATGTACAGACTCATAAGGGTTCTTTCAACACAGTGTCTCTACACATGCTGACCAGGTATGTTCCTTGGCATTATGTCATGATGGAGGGTATCCCGTGGGTCATCCTGCTATGGGCAGAGGAGCACTTTCTGCTTCTGCCTGTCCTTCTAAGGCTAATGTTGCTCAGTTTCATGGGATATGTACAGGGTTGGGTCTCAGAGATGCACTCCCACAGGAAAAGAGTGGTTATTTCACAGTGATCTTTCAGAAGAAAAAAAAATAATCAAAAACAAACAAACAAACAACAACAGCAAATGCCTTGCACCAGAAACATGAATATTGGCTGGGATGCTTTTTGCATTGAATGACATTTAGGGACTTTCACAGAAACCTGATGAGAGAGCTGTATTGCAGTGGTTTTGTTTGTTTGTTTGTTTTGATCGATTGTTTATTTGTTTGTAATGAACAGTTGGCTTGCTTTAGTTTAGATTTAATTTGTGCCAAGCAGCAGCCTAGAAGACTGCTATACAGCATGTTTCAGGTGGGGGCACACAGACCATGGATGTGGTCTGGCACATTCTGATCTCTCACTACTGATGCCCCTGACAGCTTTCCCAGTGATTTCAGAACACCTCTAAATCCACCATGGTGTTCAGATGCAATAAAAGGTAGTCAGCCTTTATTACCAAGGGATGAAGGTCTTTGTGGGTCTGCAGCACTTCTGCGTTGATTATGTGTGTGCAGGCATTGTTTTGGTCCTGTCTCTATTTCCTTGTATTTCTGGAAGCTTTCACACACTTTTGCCACAGTCTGTGATGTTTACTGTGAGGACACAGTGCTCATCTGTGAACACAAATTTTGGATCATTTATGTTAAATAGGTACCATGAAAATTACATAACCTGAGTGAAAAGTAAATTGGGAGTCCTTCACAAACTGCATCATATTCCTCTGTGTGAGAAACAAAGTTGTGTTTTTTGCAATAGAGAGTGTTTTTTTTTTTTTTTTTTTTTTTTTTTTTTTTCCAGTGGAAAATTCCACTAACCTTGCATATTCAAAAGTGATTGTGTGGCAAAGCAGTGGGGAGTACGTTAAGCATATAAAGGGAACGTCCCACTGTCCAAAGATAAGGAGGATAGCTAAGAAGAACAGGATGATCACTGTGAAATCGGTAAAAACAAAAATCACGATCCGTCCAGTCATGAGAGAATAAGGGAAATAAAAGGAAATGAGAAATCAATGGTTAGTCAAATTAAATTGTACATATATGGTACAGCAGAGCATCGAGTAGGTTGTGTAGCACTCAGCCTGTGAGGAAACAGAGGAGAAATCAGGTGTCAGATAATAGGGAATATAAGATTATGATAAACTTTTACTGCATGTTCCTGCTTACAGGATTCATGACATTGCAATTACAAATAAACTATCTTCACAGAAGACCCTGTCTCAAGAAAATTATTGAGATTTTCACTCTGTAAATTTACTAGACATAAAGTAAATTTACTAGACATAAAGTAAAGACACAATATTTTCTAGTACACACCAAAGTTAATACAGGAAGATTAAATACAGTCAGCAAACCAAAACAACATCTGGACTCAGTGGTTAATGGAACAACGCAGCAATGCAGTATAATGCAGTAATGTTAGGTGATTTTTCACAGTGATGTTTATATATCATTAAAGTTTTTTCATGCCCTGATCAGCAGCTCTGAGTGCTGCTCCTGCTTGCAGTCTAAGATCAACCATGAATAAAATTGTTTTTAATGTTTCGACTAGCGGAGTTCATTTTCAGAGGACAAAAAGAAAACTTATAATTGAAAATAGTAAAAATTCTGTCACAGCTTTACTCTAGGTAATGTATAACACCACAACACAACTATTCCTTCCTCAAAAAATAGCTGCCTAGAGAGTAATAGCTTTTCCTTTGGAACGAGAACCTACCAAGAAGGACTTTAAAACCTAGTCTTTGTTCATTTGTCCTGCCACAAGTCAAGCCCTGCAGCAGAGCCCAAGAGTCTGTCAGGATAACCACTCCTCAGAAAACAAGTCATGTAAAGACTAAGCTAGCTGATCCCTTCCACAATGCCTTCTATGAATTCAAGACTAGATTGGATGGAGCTTTGGGCAACCTGGTCTAGTGGGTGGCATCCCTCCCCATGGCAGGGGATTGGAACTGGATGACCTTTAAAGTCCTTTCCAACCCATGATACTATGATTCTGTGTGTTGCTGCGTATTCATAGAATCACAGAATGGCTTGGGTTGGAAGGGACCTCAAAGATCAGCCAGTTCCAAACTCCCTGCCATAGGCAAGGACACCACCCTCTAGATCAGGTTTGCTCTAGGCCTCGTCTTCATTAATTCATGCTGCAGTACCATTTCAAGCACTATTTGTAGACGGTCTTGGCACTAAGAGGTTGTAGAGACGCTATTTACAGTTTTGTGATCAAATATCACCAAGATGGACTTGCATCATGAGTTTTCTTAAAGAAAACAATATAAGATTATTTCTGTTCCATATATGAATACTTCTTTATCTGATAAGTGGCACCTCTCCCCATTGAAGATACTACCCTCCATTTATACACTTCAATGCTCTGCACGCTTTACACATCCTTCCTTCATCTGTGTTTGGGTCAGCAAATTAATGCCAACAATACATTCCTCATGTAGTTAGGTGAAGGAAAGATGACAAGAAAATTGTAAAAGAGACTGAAAGGTTCAGTATTATTTTTTTTTCAGGAAGGACTGCAACTGGGACATTAGGCTGTCTCAGAAGCATTGCTGTCACAGAACTGAAGTTAGCAGATATTACCTATTTTCTATTTTTTTACATACCTAGAAAGGTTAAGAACAAAAAGTAACACTTTACAGTAACATATGAGGATGCTGGTTATTTATTATTCCTAAATAAATAGAGAGGAAAAGCTGAAAAAGCAGAAATCTGTGTTTTCTTTTGCTGGATGTCAGCACTGTTAATCTGCAGTAATGCCTTCAAAAATGCTTTAGTTAGCTGCAACTGAAACAATAGGACCTTAAACTGGTGTGGTACACAAACGTCTTTCTTAGCAGATGCCCCTTTGTGTCAACCATAGAATCACAGAATATCCCAAGTTGGAAGGGAACCATGCAGATCCTCAAATCCAACCCATTGTTCCACACAGGTCCACAGAATAATCTGACCTACATTTCTGACGATGCTGTCCAAGCACTTCTTGATCTCTGGCAGGCTTGGTGTTGTGACCACTTCCCTGGGGAGCCTGTCCCAGTGCCCTACCACCCTCTGGGTGAAGAACCTTTTCCTAACACTCTGCCTGAACCTTTCCTGATACGGCTCCATGCCATTCCCCCAGGCCTTATCACTGATGGATCCTGTCACAATACTGGTACCATAATACTGCTACTTTACAGTCAGTCAAAGCCAAGTGGAACATGTTAAAAATTAATATTTTTCCCTATATGGCCCCAAATCTGCTTTTCTTGAGCACAGAAGCAAGTGTTAGAAAGTTCCACAAGAGTTACTCTTTTCCTTCAGGATCTCAGATAGACTATTTTTTAAAATGGTTCTTAAATCTTATGAGGAAAGCATGATTATCAGTGTGAATATAGCAGGCTACTTTCAGTCCTGATGTAGATCTGAATAGTGTAAGAAAAGGACACAAACAAGAGGGCTGTATTACACCAATGCAGCCCCCTTTTGGGTAGGGCTGGGGCTCCACATCTTCTGCAGAAGCTGCATCATGTAGCCAGGCTGCAAGCAGAATGCAGACCTCCAAGGACACCAAGCAGACCTTCATGGGCTTCACGTATCCCTGCCTAATGGGATTACTTACCCGCTGTTAGGTAAGAAAAAAGCAAAAGGAAAACCTTGCTGCTTCAGAGCACCAACTTGTTTGCTTACATACTCTAGACACAGAGCAATGTAAAAAAAAACAGCATCTGAAAGAAGTTACTCATATGGAAATGCCAAGATCCCATGGCACATTTTGTAAAGATATGTGTAGGTAGCCTGTGATTAAAAATTGGAGGAATATTGCCACTAATTGGAGGAGATTGAAAGAAGGCTTGGAAAGATGACCACAGAGGTAGATTTTTCCTTGCTGGGATTGCTTATTTGCCTGGAAAAAGATGAACTGGGGGAAGAATTATACAAGCCTATGAACCATAAATCACTGGGAGAGAATGGAAAGGGAGAGCTTCTACCCTGGCTTTTCTAGCATGAGCAATGAATGCATCAAACAAAGCCTGTAGGAGCAGACTCAAATCTACCGAGCAAGTTCTCACAGATCTGACTGTCCTTTTAATACACCTCTTCTTCCCTAAGTGCCTGCTATGGCCCACCAGGCTACAGCCCTGGGGGCTGACCCAGCACCATTGTTCTTGCATTATGTGACTCCCTTGGGGATGTAATTTTGCCCAGCTGATCTGACTGCCCTTTCCCCATCAACAAAATGGTTTCTTACATGAAGAGTGCTGTGGAGAAACAAGGATAAGAGTGGGAAGTAATAGTTTTAATGCTTTTAATATTGCAGATACTGGACATGGAGTATTTAATTCTTTATTAGGCACCGTGCTCTGGGGCTGTTGTCATATGCAAAGCTGCAGAGAGGACTGAGTCTCATTGTATTAAAAATAGGTCAAGAAAACAGAATTTAACCTTTTAAATAATGGATTCTAATCAGAACAACGGTTTTTGTTATCAATGTGGCTTTAAAGTGCAAAGAACCCAGTGAATTCTTGCAAATTGAGGAATTTACAGTTAAAATGGAATGCCTTCATTGGATAATGTCAGCATTTATTTCTGGAAAGAAGATAAACATATTTCTTGGTAATAAACAATTCTACACTGAACTAAATTGACTAAAGTGATGAGAAAAGACTTAGTGTGACTAACCTGAGATACCACAAATGACCTAAATCTCCAAAATACTCTAAGTTGCCTCATATTACTTGTTTCTATTCTGTATGCTCTAAAATACTGGCTTATTTGCACTTTTATTTTTAATATACGCTAAGAGACGTCTTTAAGAAGAAGAAGACATAAGTTTATTTCCTTTGGGAAATGTGGATATCATATTCATTTCTAAGAAATATGCCAAAAGAATAAACTTCCTTCTCTGCTTCCAAAGCATGTGTTGTACAATTATTTCAGTAAAGCTGATGGGCTAGAACAATTATGCACACAGACTTTATCTATCCAAACAAAAATTCTTCTATTATAAATTCAATTTAAGAATTTAGTGTAAAAATCACAGCAATATCTTGCTTCTCAGAAGTCAGGAACACCTGAATTCAGAAAAAATAAAAATAATAAAAAATAGTAACTTAAAACATCACAGGGAAGCAGCTCTGAAATGCCTCAGACAGTGCTGCTTTTGCATCACATCAGAAGCAAATCAGAACGTAGGAAAGGGGTATAAGTGTTTGGCTAAAATGATCAGTGCTCACTTATATTTTCTGAGACATCTAAAGGGTCTTCATGTATTTAAGACCTGACTCTCTCGCAATTGCTTAGCCTTAGATAGCCCTAATTGGGGAGCTGCTGTGTTCAACAAGAAATGATGTAACTGAATTTTCTTTTGATGTTTTAATGAAGATGATCTCATGGAAAAGGAGCGTGGATGGGACTGTAAGATGTCCTTTGCAAAGAAGCACATTTGCTACATCCTGCTTGGATGTGGAACAATGATGTACCCAGATGTTGTAGCCGGGATCGACCACCCTCAGCCATCCCAGCTGAGAAACTTGGAAAAAGGAGGCTTTCTCTTAGAAACTGGAGCAGGGATTTTAGGCATCAGGTGGCCGTATTGCACTGTCCAAAGTGTGTAGGTTCCTATAAATGAAGGGGAAGGATCGTTTCCACAGGTCCACTTGAAGACTCAGCAGCAACACCTCCCAGGGGACAAGTAAGAGCAACCCAAGTCAGTACTCCATAGAGTAACATAGGCTGATCCCGAGCTTCTCACCAGATAGTGGTGAATTCATTGAAGGGGTGGTGAATCAGTATGAGAAAAACACAAAAAAGCAAAAGAGGCCAAAGAACCCTTAAAAAATCAATAAGCATTTCCTAGGATACTTGGCTGTGTCTGAGAAGAGATGTACATAGAGGAAAAGACCACAGTCATTCTGATTAAGAGGATGAGGCCCCAGCCATAGTTAGATGCAGCAACTTCACAAAAGTTTCGAGGAGTCTTAATGTTCATTCATTAAATAGGATAGATTGTTAATATAGAGAATTTGCTACGTTGATGTGACAGGAAGGGAGAAACATAATTACACATTACATGACTGAACAAGCTGAAACAAGGAATGAAGAAAAAAAATGTAGACTGCAAAAGTGCCTTCCTCAAGTTTGATTTGGACTAGTGTTTCAGCCACTCTACTAGCCCTCAAAATAACATTACCCCTTTCATCAGGTATTGAACAGATGTTTTGCTTGCTTTTTACTATGGGCATTTAAGTTCTTAATTGCTGTTAATGCCAATCATCTTTGTTTATCCTGACTGTCAAGTATTGGCCCAGAATTTTACTTAGAAAACTAGAAAACTTTTACAGTTCTACTTGTGGTCTGACATACTTCAGAAACTTCGGATTCTGTGTCCAGGGAGGACTTCTACAAATATCACCATACCCTGTTAACACTGTCTCACCAGATTTGAAGAAGAGATTTCAGATGCAGTTTTACAGCTTTGCTGTAGGACTGGCTTTTGCTGTGAGTGATGCTTTCTAATTAAAGATACTTAAGATCAGAAGCCAATTTTGAGTAAGAAGGTGCCTGATAAAACTGCATATTAGGCACTTTCATGGATCCCAGTTTAGGCACCTAAAAAGGAAAGGCGAGAAACCTTTATCCTTGGCATTACCCACATAAGAATGTGCAGACAGCTAAAGCGATGTATCTTCAAAACCACACTTTTTTCAGATTATACATTCACATTTACATAACTTCTACATGCTTTCTAGGTCTGCATTCAAAACATAATTAATACAAATGTTCACATAAATTGAATTCATCAGCTGTGATGTGAGATAATTAGGAAAATGGAGTTTTTCTCATTCAGTGTTTAGAGGCTGTTATAAAATCATCACTTCATTCCCTTTCCTTTTCTCTATACACTCCTTCCTCCTCTAATATCACACAATATTCAGGGAATGGCAGTGCTGTACAGACATGACTTATTTTATGGAAATGTTGAAGCTACCAGGAACACTCAATAAAACACAATCTTTAAAGGAGTTATGGCTGGGTGGTCTTGCACTAGAAGATGTTGCTAGAACTGCTCTGTTAGTAACAGATACGGTTGCTCTGCACAATTGTTGTTCTAGTAAAAGCCCTTATATGCTTCAGCTGGTCTCATTTCATGCACTGATACTGGTGTAAATTTTTCTAACAGTTTTGCCAGGTACAGTCACTGGCTCTAGATTTTTTCACTGGCACAGGTTTGCTGATTCAAGTCTATGAGCAAAGCAGTGCTGGTGTGGATTTGTTATAGCATGGACCTGACAATGCTTTGATCCGCAGCTGGCAACATGCTGCTTTCATTAAAACCTACTCCAAACTAGCTAACAGTTCGTTTGAATCCTGGACTTGGTAGACTACTGAGTCCCTGCTGTTGCTCTTCATTCCCACTCACTTTGTTGTCACCTGAACCACAACTGGAAGATGGGGCTGCAGCATAAGGATCATGCCCACAGTTTCCTTGTGTTAACTGTTCTGGGTAAGAACAGAACATCTGTGCAAAACGATGCTGAGCTGCTTGGCTAACTAATGCTTGAGACTGTACTGCAGATGCCTTGGTGTATTATTGCCCAAGTTAGGTGTATTTAAGCTAGCACAGGCATGGTTTTCCTTGCTGCAGAGGAGCCCCCTCCTTAGACTGAAAGCCTTCTGGAGCACTTCATTCAACATGTAGGCAGTGCTCAGCACACTGCAAGTATTAATTCACAGCTGGGCTGCTCCTCGGATCCACATAATGCCAGCTTTTTCTTAATCAATGAAGGGATGGCATGAGCTATCTATACAAAGGTAGTGATGCTTATATTTACTCTTTCCTCCCTCCCCATCCCTTCTCTTCTTTTTCTCCTCTCCCTTTTTGCAGATTTCTGAAGCAGAAAAGAAGGTCAGAGCACAGGCTGGGCTCCTCGATAACGAAATCAATACTTTCATGCTGTATCTGCAGTCCCTGATGGATTTTCAGGAATATTGCATCATTTTTACTGGCTCACAAGGCTCAGCCTGCAGTTGAGTCACTAGTGGCACAAGGGAGTAATGGCTCTGTCACTGAAACAAAACAACCTCTGTACAGTGCACGTAGGAAATTCAATTGGTGTTTGTCTGGCTTCTTCCCTTTCTTCTCGGGCATACTTCTGAGGCACTATAATTGGCTTAGCTGGGGAGATAAGTGACAATTGTGGATGGGAAGAGGAAAAACAGTAAGAGGAAATCTCTCTACTTTTTATCTGTCTATTGAGAGGTCAGTGTCAGCCAAGAAGCACTTAAAAGAGATCTTCTGCTCTTATCTGGCAAGAACAAGGACACATAGAAAGATCTAGTCATGAAAGGAATAGCCAGCTACAAGGCTGTATGTTTTGAGGGCTTTCTGTAGTGTTTCCTGATGAGTGGCTTACCAGCACATCCAGGGCTAGGCCGCTGCTCTGGGAGATGATGGGAGCCAGCTAAACAAACCCTTGAGCTTCTAGCAGCTGCCCCAGATTAAATCAGTAGAGCTCCACTGACTTCCTTGATCTCAAAACCAAGTCACAGAAGCTGTCAAATAAACCAGATGATTCCGGGTGAGGGATAAACACAATCGAGCACAGTGTTTCCTGCATCCCATTTACACAGTGACTTCAAACCACTCTGCTTTGGGAGAAATTACTGCACTGGTTCTTGCATGCCAGGACATGAGTCCCTTTGGACTCAACGTCACCCATGAAGGTCTGCACAGCAGAAATGCCATTGTTGTGGTGGGCATGTTTCATTCCTGAGCCTTGCTGCAGCACTGCAGATGGGCTCGCTGCTAAGAGGAGCAGCATCACAGGCTGGTTTACATGCACTGGGCAAATCTGACCAGGCACATCTTTATTTGCTTTTCCTAGGAAAAGTCTCTCTCTGTGTGATGGGGGACACTTTGGAGTCTAATTATATGCAGGTTGATTCAAATGGTACCAAGCCACTTGAAAATGACAGAGCTGCTGGAGCTCTGAGGGCCTCTGTGTTTCCTGGTTGTGTACAAAAGACACTGCAGCAAATTGTTTCAATTGGCATAATCAGATGAATGAATCATAAAGCAGACAAACAGCAATTCATCCCTCCATGCAGATTTTCCCTATAATAGCATTGCAGTTAGTCAGCTCAGTAATGATATTTTCAATAAAATTTCACTCACAGTCAGGTCTCTCTGCTCCGAAGCCAACACTAGCCTGAGAGCATAGTGTGCTGTCACAGCATTGTTCCAAAAAAAATAACATTGTTCTGTACCTCTACAGAAAGTAATCCCAGGTACAAATATCAGAGCTTCTCTGTTAGATACATGCCCATCGATGGTGTCTGGTGCAGGGTAGCTTAGAAAAGAATGTTCAGCTCATTTTCATAGACCAGAACAGCACAACTGAAGGAGGCATGGGCTATGAACTGCTCATCAGCAAGGCAGAGTCTGCTCAGTGATCCCTTTGCCCTCACAAGGTATTTGCAGAGAAACATCAGTTTTAGGGAGCATGTTATCTCTTCAAAACAATATGGCAAAAATTACAAGGTAGTAATTGGCATTATAGGCATTACCTATGAAGCATACAAAGATGGTGTTGGAGCTTCTGGATCATCCTTGCATTCACAGTTTTGACACCAGTCAAGGGCAGCATTAGCAAAGATCTATTGTGAGTCAAATATACATCATGGAGCTGCCTAGCTTACCTCTTTGGCATTTGCTATTTGTAAACACAACGGGATTAAGCAAAGTCATATCCCAGCAGTCTAATATATTACTCTCTGGAAAAAAAAAAAAATAATAAAGTTTCTTTGGCACTCAGCCACCTCTTCCTGCAAGCTCTGGAAACTATTACAGTTCTTCTTTTCTTCTTTTCTCATTACCACTACAGATAATGATGCTGAAGATTTAAAAAAAAAAAAAAAAAAAAAGTCTGTGGATAAGGCAGAGAGGAGGACGCAGAGAAGTTTCCAGTGTCAGCAGTTTATGTCAGTGTGGAGTTTATTTTACACCACAAAAGGACTGCTCCGGGAGGCTGGTAAAAGCTTTGCATGCCCTTAGTGAGACACAGGCAGTCATGTATGTTACACTTCAAATTGAGTCATACTTCAAGTCACTGGCCCGAACCAACCTCAACAACAGGCTTTGACCTGTCTGCTACATCTGCCTCAGCTAGTGGAGGATTTGTGTTAAATCCTATTCTTTGATTCCTCTGATCTTTAGTTTAGCACTGAGTTGACATCCCCAAACTTGGTTCTGATTTGAATGCATTTTTCTTCTGCATGGTATTTGCTTACACTGCTTTTCTCTATACTTTTTCTACTCACTTGCCTTTACCAGCTGTCTTTAAAAATAATTATGGCTCTGTCTGGCTTTTTTGGTCACCACCATTATCCAGTAGTTGAGAGAAGGCATTTCCTAGAGATCATATGTCTCTGATGAGAACGCTCTTCTGCTGACGAATTTCACTATGATTTTCTGCAATATTCATTTGAGACTGTTTTTATGAGAGTGCCTGCCAGGTCAAGTACTCATCCATTTTCGGTAAGCCATACAAAAAAGGGTAGGTTAATGGTCAAAATTAATTTGCTGAAAAGTTTGAATACTTTCAGACAATGTTTAGTTTTTGTTATGGTTACAATACAAATGGTACTTTGGACCCCACTGTAGTCATTGTCAGTTGTCTTCTGCATATAAAAAACTTTTCTACCAGCTCCTCCTTCAGCCCCTATAGCCTAGCCACTCTAGATGGCTGCTGATTCACTATGACCTTCTCGGGACTGATTTGCAGACATCTCGTGTCCTACCAAAAATTAGGTAGTGTAAGTCTGTCTTCTGCCAAAGATGGTTGGCACAATGTAATTTCCTGCATAATTCAAGCATGAAGTTGAAAATAAAGTGGTTTCTTTGTGTATCTTTTGTATCCATGACAATGAATGACTGCCTGTAACTGATTCAGTCCCACTATACCTGAATTTGTCTTAGCAGAAAGAATTGGACTACAGACGTGTCCAAGGTACTTCCAGTCTTACCTTTCATATCCAGGAATGGGTTATCAACTGCAACTGCTGTGTCTGCTTGCTAGAAGTAAAGCCCCTCTTGCATGGACACCTATCAAACCAGCTCATGCACAAGGGGGAGAGTCAGAGGGTACCCAGCGGGCATTCAGTTAAAAGTTCCTGCTCAGCTGGAGCAAGGTGACCTCCATGGAGCTTCTTGGTATGAGGAAGAAAAGAAATCTCAGCTCATTGATCTTGCTTTTTGAAAATCTTTCTACACTGGCATCCACACCTTTCTTTTACTCATAATTAATAAAAGTTCTTTGGATAACTCTATTCACTTTGGACAATTCTGTTCACTTTGTACAAGGGGCCAAACACACTTTTTCCCCTGTACGTCCATGTATATGCTAGTTCAGCACCTACATAATGTAAACAGGCATCTGGGTAGAAACAGAATTAAAAAGAAAAAAAAAATATGACAAGGTTAATTTTAAAACATCAGAAAATAACAATGAAAGGGATGGAGCAGTAAACATGCTTCAGCAAGAGCATGCAAACAGCAGAACTGACAGAAAAACTCCAGAGAAGCTGCCTGTTTGTGGGCATCCAGAGGTGCAGCTGTTCAACTGGCAGCAGTTTTATCTGGCTGGCAGCAGAAGGAGATGGCCCACGTCCTTCTGGCATGGCTCACTGCTCTGTGAGTAAGCACCTCCAAGTACGTGCTCAAGCTTCAGCAAAGCCAGGCTGGGAGAAAACTGAAAGCTACTCGAAGCTGCAGCTAGCTGCAACCAACAAAGCGTAAGAAAAGGCAGCAAGAGGCAGTGTTTTCAGGCTCTGCTTTCAAATGCCTTTTAACTCCAGCAGAAAAGGATGGTGCTGAGGCAGATGGTCTTCAATGGTAGATATTTGCCCTTCGTCCCTGCCTCCAGTGCACAAGGGATGACACAGCTGTGCTTGCTTCAGACCCACAGCCACATGGATCTGCTCTGAGTGCCATGGTGCAGCCATTTTATTCACCGTCCTGTATTTTACTTTTTAATATTGTCATTCTGTGAATCTTCAGCAAGGACACAGCTAGCTGGAGAAGGAACAGGCCCAGGGCTGTTTTCTCTGTATGCTGCACCCAAATCTGCAGTGTTTTTCCTGCGGGTCTGTGAAGAGGGTGCAAGGAAGCTGTGTCTTTACAGGCTGTGACACCCCGCAAGACGGAGGGTGGCAAAGCCAGGCTGGCTTACCATGGAGATTAATTATATGGCTAAGGTCTGCTCCTTTCACCACCGGTGCTGAGAGCTGTGATGGCTTCACCAGTCCTGTCTCACCCACCCTTCAGCACACTGAAGTCTCCAAATAAGTCCTCTGCATGGAGAATATCTTTCCAGAGGAAGGCTTGAAGTGCAACTTTATGTCATCTTAAGGACAGGCTTAATGAGTGACACTCAGCTTGTCCCACTACAGGGAAGTGAACCCAAAAAGGAGACCAGACCTTAATTTTCTTCCTGAGAGTAGCCTGCAGAGCCCAAAACTCAGATACAATATCTGCTTTGTTACTCTATGAGCCTGCTGTAAAATATGCCGTAATCTCTGCCAGGGGTATGCAGTGCATTCCCTGGAGGTTTTTCAGCACTGAGGAACACTTCAGCCCGCCTCACAGTTTGCTCAGGCTTTGCCTTATAAGGCCTTTTAGCTGCAGCACAGGCACACGACAGCCCCTCCAACCGCCAGCCTGCTGGGAACCCAGCACAGCCACGGCATTCCCTGCGCCAGGGCTGCGTTATTCTCCCCGCCCCGACCCGCTGCCCTTCCAGCCCCTGTCCTGGCACCTGGTGAAAAATGTGTGGTCTTGGGCTCAAGGCTGGGGATTGCAGAGCTGTAATCTTGTGTGTGTGCATGTCCTTGGTTGGTTTGATTTCAGGGAGTTGCTTTGGTTTTCATGTTGGCCTCGGTACAGCAGCAATGCCCTGGGAGGTGTGGGACCTGGTGCTTTTCTGGGGGGCATCTGATGTGCCAGAGCCACAAGTGGCTCCTGGTCCATTCCCACTCTGCCAGGATGTGTAGCAGCAGTGGTGATAGTGACTCCATGTCAGGGCAGCAGGCACTTTTCCACCTCTTTTGTTTTCTCAGTGTGCATATGAGTCTTATTTTAGCAACTCTGATTGGGCTAAAGTAATGAAATGAGGAGTACAAACCACTGAAAGCAGAGTATGCTCTGCTTGGCCTTAAAATATCCCCTCTGAGAGCTGCCTGGGTTATAAGCCATGGGAAAGAGCCATCCGTGGGAACCCAGGAGGGCTCCCAGTCTCCCACCACAGCCGTCTGGGCTGCACATGGGCAGAGACCACGCTGGGGCATGCAAGCACTTGAGTCTGGGGGGAAGGAGCCCTATGTGGGGGTACACATAGCAAGACGTTGCACTGCATGCCATCTACCCTTGTCATAGACAGTACTGGCCATCACAGAGTGGTTTATCCACAGCCAAAAGAGCACAAAATAATTAATCTTAAAAACTGCAGTGTTTGCAGTAGCTGTGGTGCATAGGTTACTCAGTTAGGCATGTGACAGGCTGAGCTTTTCAGCAAAAGGGAGAAGACTTTGTGGATGCATGCAGAGCTCCTCATGTAGGTGGGCACACACAGGTATAGATTTGAGTTGCAGATGCTGATTTCCAAAATTAACTAAGCTACCTTTTTAAAGCCTTTAAAATCATTTATATTCACAGTGTTCTCTGGCATGGACAATGCCAGAAGATATCTCCAGCTCCCTCCTTGCAGTGTTACTTTGTTCAACTCTCTGGCTTTGTAGCTGATGAAATTGCAGCTCACACCAGGTAAAGAAAAGCAAAGCTAATGGCAAAGCTAATGGTTATCATAGAATCTTCTACACAAAAATAACAGTCCAAAATTCTTGCTCTGCTTCTCCTCTAACATCATTTTAATGTGACAGCTCATGCCAGTTCTCTGATCCAAGTAAAACCCTCTTTTTTTTTTTTTTTCATTTTTCCATTATTAACTTATTTTTCTCTGCTTCTCTTCAAAGTATCAAGAATGCTCCTTTTGTTTTCCATCTTTCTTCCTCTCTGCCTCACTCCAGAAGATAATGAGCTACACTTTGCTTTTGCACTATTGGGTTTTCTGTGATGTTGGGAAAATTATACTCATATATCGATTGCAGGAACCATTCCCATTGTAAAATTTCACAGCTGGTACGCTTTCATCATGGGATGAGATGGGCAGCCTGGAGTATTAAATCAAAACTCTGATAGTTTTGGATCAAAAATGTGCAGTGAATGTAACAAAATAAAAAGGAAAAAAAAAAAAAAGCTACTAAAAAGAAGCACTTTTTGGAACTAAGTTGTGGAACTCCTTGATGCGGTATACCACTGGCAGTCAGAACTAAATATAAACCAATAGAGGGCTGTAAACTTGGCTGATAACATATACAACTGAGTTCAATAACAAGGTATTTTGGAAGGGAAATCAAATCCACAGCAGTTCTTCAAGGTCTGATTTTTAACTCCAAAGAAAAGTAGTATTATTTCACATGGATTAATAAGCAGGTTGCCAAACCTTTATTTGGACAAAAATAAAAATGCATCACATCATTTACGAGTTTATATTTCCCCATTTACTCTGTACAAAAGTACAACAAGGTACAAAATACTTTCTTCAGAAAATATCTTATTTTTAGGAAATAACTCAAATCCTTTGAGAAATTCAGCAAATAAAAAGTAAGTGCTTTTTAATCTCTCTATCTCATAAAAAATAATGAGTATCTTGTGTGCAAGTTAAATTTTATAAGCTTTCACTGTTTTGTGACTATCATTAGTTCTTAATCACTAAACATTAACTTACCTTTTTGAAAGTGAAGCTATACCACATCAGATATAGTTCAGCTAATGGTCACCCTTCCTAAGCAACCACAAAACAAGCAGTCCCAGTATGAAGAAGCCCATATTAAAAGAGCAAACAAACTGCAGGCAAAAAAACATCTTCATGAAAGGATAATATTTGCACGCTGTCAGAGCTTCATTAGGAACTGCATGTTCAGAATGTCTTCTTATTGATCTACACAAATAAATAAAATGTTCTGTTGTTTGGGTTAAGGTTTGTGTTCTAAGTAGCATTACTGATTTGGAGACATATAAACTTGTTATTCAAATAAAATACTAGGAGCTTGAAATCGTCACTTACATGCTCCATGTGAAATAAGCTGCAAAATTTGTTACACTTCTACATCTTTCCACGTGTGTAAACAACAACAACAAAATACTACTGAAATTGCTGGATAGATCTGAAATATGAGAACTCAAAATAAAACTTTGAAAGTTCCTTCTTTCATATGGTTCCAGTTTTCAAAGAAGTGTGGTCATTTTTAATGACACCTCAGCATCAAGACTTGTGTGTTCAGTATAGCTGAATCTGTGCTTAGCAGTTAGTGATTTGGCAACAGGAGATCTGCTGAGGTTGTCATTTCATGTCCAGGGTTCTTGTGACCCCACTGCCATCATACTTCAGATAGAACACTGGCTTCTGCTGTAAACATGTATATGTAGGTTTACCTACGCTAGAAGCATCCTAAAACAGTTATAAAACTGTATGGTGTGATTGCCTGGTCACTAATATCAACAAACACTCTGCCTTCTGCCAAATCTCAACTGAAAGTATTTTATCAGCCTTTAAAAAGTGTATTTTTTTTTTCCGTGACAGGAACAGTCATGGATATGGAGAAAATTAAGTTACCTTAATAGATCTGGTGCAGATAGAAAGTACAGCACTCTGCATGCCTTTGCTTAGTGCCCATAAGATCAAAAATGGAAATGTTGTATTGCCCATAATATCTCAACATCAAAATAAATTGATCACCAAAAGAAATTGAGGGAAAACACAGGAGAAAAAAAAAAAAAAAAAAAAAAAAAAGGAGAAAAAAATGTTTTCTATGAGAAAGAATACTCAGAGTAGAAGATGCCATTTTGTAACATGAAGAAAAGATGTACTTTTTATTAAATTTATCTCATTCATTCTTTATATACTCATAAATAAAGCACTGATCCTCCACTGTCCTTACAAGAGAGTGTCAAACTCTTACACCCTGAAGACAGAACAGTGGCAGAAGCAGACTTGAACCGGTGGGTTTTTTTCACCTTCACCATGTGGACTCAAACCTCCAAGGATAAATCTGTAAAGCTCTAGTTCTGAAATAGAATCATTCAAGAAAATAAATAAATAAATAAATAAATAAATAAATAAATAAATAAATAAATAAATAAATATGATAATATTATGTTGTTAAATTGACAACCTGATGTGTCTCCTTCTCTTACATTCATTCAGAGAGTCCTGCTTACATGTTTACTCTTACAATTTATTTTATGCTGAGCTTGTGCCCAAAGTGCATGACTATGGGAGGCTTTGCTGTGTTACCTGCATGCTATAAACCAAACTCAGCCTCACAGGGGGCCTCTTTCTTCTCATTCCTGCCACATCTAAGAAGTACTAAAATTAGTACTAATTTAGTACTAAGTACTAAAGTACTAGTAAGTACTAAGTACTACTTAGTACTAATTTAGTACTAAGAAGTACTAAATTAGGACATCATTAAAGCATTCAGCCTCTTCCCAAATATCTTTGTTCAAAAGGTCGGGTGGTTGATTAGTGTTGAAACAATAATGCATTGTACTCCCTTCCAGGTTCCAAAATTGGAATATAAGCAGAAGCTTAAAATGTAGACATGTTGACAGGGATTTTCATAGCAGTCTAGAGGATTAAGAACCATTTTCCGCTAAAATTAGTAGAAGACGATGTCAATCATTTAGGCTGTTTTGTAAATCAGCATTAAATTTCAGCCTAGGAACAGCTGACTACCAGGCTCAATGAATATGTATCTTTTGAATGTTACTTACCAGACATTTGTACGGTAGAGGTGCAAGATATAAAGATGATTTCCTAATTAGCTGCATGCCAGATATACCAGGTTAATAATAATCTCATCTTAAGTGAGGCTTGTTTGTGCTGTACAATATAATGTAAAACAGTTCTGCAATTTGCACTTCATAACATTAAAGTTAAAATAATCCTATTAGACTGGCTGTAATAGGAAGTCAGTGGAACTCTAATTTTCCTCAGGAAGCTTGATTATGATTTTTCTCACCATCTATATCTGCTGTCCATAACACTAATCTTGGAAAAGCATTATAGGGAGTGCTGCATACTTATTTCCCAGGTGCTCTGAGTAAGGCACCGCCGGGGATAACTTTCCCATCAAAGGGACATCACAGCATGCTTGCACAGCTTTGAGTTGAACACTGAAAGTGGGAATGAGGACAAGAAAGAAGTCTTCATGATACTTGAAAGACATCACTCTCACATATGCAGTGCCATGCCTTTGCATAATGCATGCTGCCGTGTGCTGTGCAGGTCCAAGGCAGAGCCTTGGCACCTCGCGGCTGCCTCAGGCTATGAGGAACATGATGAATTCCCTCACTAACAACTGAAGCTGGATGAACCGATCTGAGCTTGAAACAGACTGATTCAAAATTCGGATTGAACTTCCAGCTGCAACCGAGACAGTCGCCAGTCACTCTCTGTATCCACAGGCTTCCTCCTAAGTGACGTTCTGCCACAGTGTGAAGCAGAAGCCAGAGTGTTGAATACATGGAGTCAAACTCCTCTTCATCAAAGAGACAAAAACAAAATTCCAGATCTCTCTTTGCTAAAATGTGTTGGAGTTAACATGGACTGTTCTGAAATGCCTATCTATAAATTACAGCCTTGAGGCAGACAAGCTGCAAACACCTCTCTATGCAGCTCTTTTGCTGGGAGGAAGGCCTGCTACTGTGAATTTCCTGGGTATTTAGCCTTAGATGAAAGCTACCCTTATAGACTGGAATCTTTATTACTTATTTTGCCTCAGGTAGCATGGTGCTGCAAATATAATGCCAATCTTTCTTAAAGGATCCTGTTGTATTCAGGAGACCAAACCAAGAAGGGCCAACAGGGCCTGGAGACAAAAGGGTCTTTAGAATGGAGGCATATAGTTATCTTTTTGTTATATATGGGGGAACAATAGCAAAGTTGTGATCAGAGCAGCAGTAAAACCCAAATCTTCTGGTTCTGGGCCAGTACTCTTTCCACAAGGTTCCAGTTACCTCCTGGGGCAGCAGGTTATTTTCATTGCTTTAGCTTTTACCAGCTGAGCTGTGGGTGACTTCTTGCACTACTATCTCCCTTCTGAAGCAAAATCCAATTTCCTAACACAAACCTCAGCAGAAAACGTTTTGCGTATTTGAAGAGAAAACCCTTTCACCTAAATACCCTATGTGGTGTTTGGTGAACAGTGAAATACCACCTATGTGGTGTTTGATAAATGCTGCTAAAAGGAACATCTCTGCTACAACTACTAATATTTGAATGTTCATGTGAGGGACATGACAGCTTCAGTTCAGAATGAACTTCAGTTCATTCAAAGCTACAGAGGAATGTGCATTTAATGCGTGGTGACCTATTTCAGTGACATCATTACCCTGATGAAATAAAAATCCAAGAAAGTCCCTTTTTAGTGAAGACTTGTCTATTTACAAATATATTTCTGCCCTGTACTTTAATGTTGGGAACACTACTGCTCTCTCCACCTCTCTGCCCCAGCAGGATGCGAGGTGGCAAGTGAATTACCGAGAGTGGAAAGCATAAAGTAAGGGCTAACCAGGCTTTATTTCTGTGCGAATTCAGAGAGAGCATAGGCAGCTGAGAAAGGCTGCCTTATGCTTCCGCTCTGCAGGTCCCCCCTTTTGCTGCCCAGGGTCCAGGCGAGGCTCCTGCAGCAAGGCACAATGCCAGCAGAAAGCACTGAATTCCCCTGAGGAGACAGGGTTGTTGTTCCTTCCCGAGGGTGGGAGCTAGGGCTGTACCACCTGGGAAGCTCCAGATAGATCCAGCTGCCAAGAAAGGGAAGTAGGAATAAAGGTGAAGGACGGGTATCCTCTCTTCTTGTTCTTCCCTGCTTCATGGAAAGCTGCAAACAGGATTCCCTGGCTTACTGACCTGCAACCCTTGTCAGGGGATTCTCTGTTGCTTGCTTCATTAGTCCTGCCAGGGACTGAAGGTGTTGAACAACCTCAGGCTAATTCAGGGCTGCTTGAGCACAGCAGCAGGACTGCCTCAGAAGAGCCAACGCTTCTTGTCCATAACCCTGCTACCAGCAGAACCACAGGCAAGCAGCACTCAGCGGATAACAGGCAGCATTTGACCAGGACACATCTGCATTGTGGAGACTCTTAAGGGTCTACTGCTACTCACAGTGCCTAGTGGGGTACACCAGGATGAGCTGTGTTTCTGCTGCAAGCATGGCCACGTGGAGACCTGTCTGGTCAGTGACAGCTCGGTGCTGCTGCAGAACGAAATGAAGCAAACATGGAAAAAATGTATAGACTACACATACTAATAAATGACAGCTTACCTATTCATAAGCCTGCTGTCTTGGGAAGGTTTAAAACAAAGACCTGAGCTCTAGCTTTTTAATTCCCAAACAATGCCATATCCTGCTGTGTGTGCTTCATCTCCAAGTCTTGAAACCAAGTGGTGAAACTGAAACAAAACAAAACAAAACAAAACAAACAAAAAAAAAAAAAAAAGAAAAGAAAAAGAAAGAAAGGGTAAGGGAAACAACTCCAGGTAAACTAAGTCTGTTATAATGAATTTTAAAATATAATAGGGTACAACGAGGATAAGGACAGTTGACCTAGGGTGAGGACTCAGTTAATGCTCAGGAGTTCACTACAGCATCTTGATTTTGGGGCTAGGCATGCAGCTTTTGGTAGGGACAGGGTTTAACCAGCTCTCCACTTCTTGGTGTTTTCTTCTGCCTCTCTTCATCGCCTCCCTTTCAACGTGTGTGAGTGAATCCCAGCTCCAGCTGCCTTCTTCTCCAGGGTTCCTCAGGATGGGGCACGGCCCATGGTGGTAAGCTTTGCTGAGCTTCCAAGGGCCCTGAGCACAACTCCGGGGCTGCAGCCACTGTGCCCACCCCAGGGGAGCGGAGATGACGGAAGGAGGGATGACAGCCAGAGCCTGTTGTCTGACGGGGCTGAGAGCCCATATTAAAGCTGCAGATGGAGTAGCCTTTTCTGGAAATGTTGGATGGTGCCACTGCCAAAAATTTCAAGGGCTGCGTTGTGCGAGACACTGTGTGTCCACAAAGAAAGTGTGGATGATGGGCTCAGGATCTAAAAGTGCAGACAAACTTCTCATTCCTGACCTATTTTAATCTAGCATCAGAGGCCAGAGCCTGGTAAGGAAGATAAAAAACAGATTAACGGAACCTCAGAATTTCAACTTAGATGAAAATAATATGGTTCAAATATGCCCCGGGGAGGGACGCTTGACAATAGTGAGGATGCCAGCGCAGTGTTAGTGTAGCACAATGCAACACGCTGGCATGTGGTAATTTTAAGAGCCAGAAGCATCTTCTCTTAAACAATCTGAAATGCAAATGTGAAGCCTGTTTTCCCTCCCCACTCTGTGTTTTCTTGACAGCCGCTGCCAGGATCCAACCACTAACTTGTCACCACAAAAATATGTCGATACATTGGCAGCGGCTGAGGCGCTGGTCCTGACCTTCATGTGCGTGCGTGTGCCTTTCTCATGCAGTCTTCGGGCCAAAGTCTGGCTTCTTAGACTGACTCAGTCCTGCTGACAGCCAGCAGGATGTGGAGCCAAGGGTTTTGCCCTGAGGACAAGGTGCCTGGCATCATGGAGAAGGGTTCCAGTCGTGTACAGAGCAATGACAAGCCTGACCTTAGTTATTAATAAAAAATAAAATAAGCATGGGTGATTTAAGTAGAACCTTTCCTAGCCCAGCTCAGCTCCATGAGAGACATCAGAACCCAATTTCCACTATTTAACTTGTCTGTCTGATCAAAAGTTCAGGCGACACATAACTCAGAGTGCTTTCAGGATCCTCTCCAGCAACGAGCAGGGACTACAGATTGTTTCCTACACCCAAGTCCAAAGAAATAAAAATAAAAGTCTGTTTTGTATGGAAGTGGGATGCAATTCATGCATTATTAAGGTTTAGTGGGTTTTGTTCTTTTGAAAATTGTGGTGAAAATAACAGTCTTTTTATAGACATTTGAAAATAATAGTGGTATTTTTCCTTTCTCCTCCTTTTTTAGCTACTGAACGAAGTACATTAAAATGCTTCTTTCCTTTCACTTGCCCAATTTTCTAGCAGCTTCTTGCCTTTCCCTACACATCCCCCATCCGCTTTTCTTTTCTTTATACCTTAGGAAGTTTCTTAACGATATAGTTAAGTATTCTGGAAACAAAAATCTTAACCAATATGGAAAAAAAAAAAAAAGTAAAAATGGAATTTTGTTTTGTTTGATTTTAAGCTGTCTTAACTCACCAGAAGTCCCCAGGCGCTGTGCCCTATAGCCTCTGTCATGCCAGTTGTCACCTCACAGAGGTCCTTCCACCCAGGTGTGCTCTGTGTGAAGGAGGCTTCACTTTGGCAGACATCACCGCACCCTCCACAACTCCTGTATGATTGTACAGTGGTCTCCTCCAGCTGTGCTGATCTATGATGGACCACGCTTCCACCACCAGTGCTGGCTCCACATCAGAGCCCTGATGCTGCTAATGGTGAAAAGCTTCTAATTTGGACTCTCAGAAACAAGATCATTATGCACAGCTCTATCAACTCTTTTTGATACCAGTGCTGCTGCACATCTTCCTTTAACAAATCCCTTTCAGTTCCACAGCCCAGTAGCATGCTCAGATGCTCACACATCCATTGTATGGCTGTTCCTTGGCAAATGAAGCAAAGGTGCACAGCCCTGCCTCATGCTTTGCTTGGCCAGGGATGCCCCAGCACTCTGTACGATGCTCCCATAACCTGCAAGATAAAGGGGAGAGGGGATAAACACAATGTGAGTGCCATGCTCAGCTTGGCTGCATTCACAGTGCTTCATGAACTATCAGAGGTTTGACATCAGAAGTGAGATACACACATGCACTTAAATAAAAGTAACCTGAATACACATAAACACATTTCAATGCTTTGTAGAGGGTGTGCCATGTGGAAGGAAAGAGGAGATGGCCAAGTGTGGTGCACTTCACGTGCCAGTCTGGCAGCACCTGCCATGACTGCAGGTCGTGGGGTGGATGTGTCCCCATCCCAGCTCCAGCCACAGCCAGCGCTGGAGCATTCCCTGGCCTTGGCTGGGTACAGCCCATAGCTGAATTCCTCCCTGGGGCAAGGCTTGGCATCAAAACATGAGAAGGGTATTGAAGGGATTTAATTTCATAACTTGCAAGTCTTGGTAGGAGTTGCCCGTGTAAATTCTCCATGCACGTGTGGGAGTATGGATGTCTGGATCTGTGTGATGGGGCACTTCAAAACCAGCTGTAGTAATATAAACAGCAATACATATATCTTTATGAAAAAATTTAAATTAAATTAAATTTTAAAACAAGGAGGTTTTGCATAAAAAGAAAAGGCTGAAAGTGAGCAAATAAGCTACTTGCCAGATGTTATCCAACAGATTATTTAAGCCAAGCTGGAAGACTGAAAGGGTATCCCAGTTTAAGCTGGTGGTGTTGCATTTCCCATAGCTGTGAGCCCACCCTGACGCCCACTCACAGGCACCACCTCACTTCAGATACGGCAATAAAACTTGACTTTTTGGGCACGGAGACAACTGGGGTTATATAATGTTCCGTGAATGTTCTGTGCAACAAAGGACCTCTTTCACAAAGGCAGAGCTAGGCAAGAAGTCACTTTGATATGCCGTCACGAGGCAAGGAGGCTGGCACCAGTCAGGGAAATGGGACCAGGAGGTGGAAATACTTGTGGAAGCAGCTGCCTGAAACGGAGTCTGCAGCCAGTGGCACATCCTGGAGCTGGAAGTGGGACAGAGCTGGAGGGTATCTGGGAGGGAGGAATGCTGCCAGCAGAGGGGTAAAATGCCAGGCTGGATGGCACACAGAGGGGCAGGGGTACGGGAAATGGGGTGACCTCTAGACTGCTTCCTCCAGGACAGAGGAGCTTCGCCATCTCATCAGCAAGTGGTTGTGAAATTGTGATTATCTGCTGCAGAGCTTGCTTCCGAGGGATGGCCCCACCAGCCCCTCTGCCAGGGCAACCCTGTGCTCACCTCTGCTGCAGCACCCAGCGGGGTGGGGCTGGGAGAGAGGATGTTATCTTCAGCGTCTATGAGAAAACAAGGAGAGTGGGAGATCATGTAAAAATCACAGAGGATGGCAGCTGAAACATGCAGAACTGGTGCCATAGCTAAATCCAAAGGGTGCCCTAATGGTGCTGTTTCCAGCCTCCCTTTCCTTTCCTTCCTGCCCCCTTCCCCACTGCTGCTCATCCTGGGTTCCCAGCCGAGCAGCTCCCTCATGCAGCTCTGTCACCTCAGAGTGCTGGATGCCAATGCAGAGCTTCGGTGTCCAATGCACAAACACCTTCCCCCCCTGCATCTGCTTGTCACGACTACTCTTGCAGGCTGCCCTGCAGCAGCGTTTGCAGCGTGCTGTGTGACTGCAGCACTAGCTAGCAGCCGTGCTTCTCTCCTCTCTGCTTCTCCTCCGTGCTCCCCTCTGTATCCAGCCCCGCTGCACGGCGGGGATGCTGCCTGCTCCCCTGCTGCAGTCATGCAGGCTTGGGTTACTGTGCACTCCGCGGATGTCGAGCTCCTGTCGTGACCCAGCGCTCCATAGGAGGAGCAAATGAGCTGAGACGTCAAGGCAAAAAATTATAGCCATGCGAGCCATCCCTGCGCTCAGCTGCTGGGAGAGTGCATACATGGCTTGTGTGACAGCAACAGCACACAGAAGCTGCAATGAAATGCAGTTAGCAATACAGCTGGGAGGCAGGCAGCAAGGCAGGCGCTGGTCCAGCGACTGAAATGATCCTGCCGTGAGCCAGCCTGCAGTGCCTCCAAAAGTGGCTGGCTACTACACAGGAGCTCAGCTTTCTTCACTATTACTCCAGTTCCCCCGGGTGACTGCAGTGCACGCTCTGCATTGGTTTTGTTGGTCTTTTTTTTTTTTTTTTTGGTTTTGTTTTGTCAGTGTGTGGTGTTTTTGATTTTTTCCTCCTACCTCCCCTCTCTCTCCTCCTGTGTCCTTTTCTCCAGGATGGCGGAAGCAGAGTTGCACAAGGAAAGGCTCCAAGCCATAGCAGTAAGTCAGCTTCGTTTTACTTGCTCTTTTGTCCGTGGCCGGGGGAGCATTCCTGCAGCGTGGCTGGGGAGCCTTCGGGTGCCAAGTTGTGCGTGGAGCTCCCCTTTTGGGAGGCGAGTGGTTAAAGCCTGCTTTGTAGGATTTGGCTGGGGAAGGGGGCTCTGGTGAAGTGCGCAGAGCTGACACGTGCAGAAAGAGAAATGCGAATGCACAGTGGCACACTTGTAAGATTGATGGTGGAAAAGAAAAGAGGGAGTAAGTGGGGAGGAGGGGAGGTTGCGGAGAAAATCAGTGCTCCACTGAGAAGGGTATTTTCATGCGGTGGGAGCATTAGCTGAGCTGATTGAGAAGTTAAACAAAAAGGATCTGCTGCAGGGCGGCTTTTACTGCAGGAATCGATGCTGATATTACTAGTTTTTAACACAGTCGAATACAAACAGCACATTATCAAAATCATGTAATTAACTGATGTACTAGTTAAGCTGTCAGCTCAGCACATGGTTTCAGGCAAATTCTCTGCCAACTTGCATCTCTGCTGACTTGCGTCCTCCCGGGGGTGAGGTCTAGGCAGCATTTTGCCCCATTTTAACCAAAACTTTCATTTTCACATTTCATGCTGCAATTCCTAGAGAGGCACCATCTCCGCCACTGCAGACTGTAGGCAGGGATGCCTGGGGGGGTGGGGATCAAGCCCGGGTGTTGGTAAAACCACATCCCCCCTGGCACACAGAAACTGCCAGCTCATCTACCGGTGCGCCACATGAGCAGCCCGGCATGGCTCTGCCAGCCCACATGGCTGCCTCAACACCCTCCTGTCATAGCACCCGGTCCCCAGAGGGACCGCAGGAGGTCTGCAGCAGGGGGCACAGCCCCGACCCCACCTCCAAATATCAACAGATGCTCTGAGCTGCTGCTGCAGCCCATGGAGATCACGGGCGTCCTTTGTAGTTAGAGGCATGGCTGCTGCTGCTGCTGCCACTGGTGCTGTTCCACGCCGTCTTCTGTACGTCCACTCTTCTGCCAGACAGCCCGTGGAGATCTAGAATAACCAGATGTAAAACAAACTGTTGTATTTTCTTTTCTTTTTCTTTTTCTTTTTTCCTTTCTAAAATATTTTCCCTGTAAAAACATCAGATGGTATTATGTGATATGGTGGCAGTTGGGAGTGGAGGGGGAATACTATAAGCATTTAATTGTCAAGCAGCAGAAAGTAGGTTCATTTTTTAATCTGTTTCAAAGTTTTATGTCGGTGTAGGCATAGCCAGGTCCCCAAATAGAAAGACTGGAGCTGTTCACCCAGAGCTAACCGTCATCACTGCCTCTGGTTTGGGACTCCTGCTGCAATAAATATGGGAGAACCATGCTGCAGAACTGCTTAACATATTGCTGCTATGCATAGCTCTGGAAAACTTATGTCAAATTAAAAAAAAAAAAAAAAAAAAAGAAAAAAGAAAAAAAAAGAAAAAAGAAAAAAGAAAAAATGGCTTCTTCTGCCTGCTATGTAGCAGAAAGCCAAGCAACATCTATTTCTATTCCACAAGATGTCCTTCAGCCTTTCAGCAGAGTAAGTCAGATAGCCTGCTTCTTGGTGCTTTGTGTTTCACACCAATGAGGCCATTATGAATATAAAATTATTATCTGGAGTATTGTAGCTTCATAGAGGAGGCTCATGCAGCTGTGCAAGGAGGCCCTGAGAACCTGGACCTGCATTTTCTCTATATATTTCCTTTATGGCTTCTATGTCTGTATTGCCTGCTAGGCTAGCTACAAGTAAAACACGGTACAGTACTGTATGTGATGAATTAGATTGAAAGAATCCAACTTCAGCATCAAGAGTGTTCATCCTTGTTTTAACCTGAGTGTGGGTCAATGGCGTGACTTTCTGGCTTGCACACTCTGCAGAGCAGCAGGTTGTCCATATAAGCTTCTGAGGTGACTTTTTTGCCTCTGCTTGGACAGTTGCAGATGTTTATCGGAGCACAGAGAAGTTTATTTCTAATGTAAGCTTTGCTCCACCAGGATGTCACATGATATTATAAGTTAGATATTTCTCATCTGCCATTGGTTGGCAAAAATAAGGTCAGTCATCAAAAGCTGCACAGATTTGCTTTAGAAAAAGAGAAAGATGGCATTTCAGTTCAGACTGATGTTCCCTTTAAAGTTATCAGTGTAAAAATGTACTAAACAAGCTGCAGTATCTTACCCTGGTGGGCAAAATCTATGAAAGTGCTCTGTGATGGATGCTAGGCATACAGAAAGAAAACTTCTGTCCCTGGTGGCTGGAACTTCTGTACACTGTTGTCAGTATGTTTCTGTTTGCTTTCATAATTACCATGGCAAATGAGGAAAAGCAGTGTAAATTTTAAGGGCACCCCACTGAATACTTAAGGAAAACAACATCCAAATATGAATATTTGCATCAGAAGGCTTTTTAAGAGTTTGATTTCATTCTTCATTACTCTGGCTGATCATGGTTTTAGTTGTACGCCTGTCTGGCATGGAGACAAGTGTCATGGGAAGAGGAAAAATGGGGTCTACCTGTCATTACTCTAAACCTTGGTGAACACAAGTCAGTCACCTGTTTTGCCAGCAGTGAGTACTTAATCTCTTTGTAGAGTGTGAATAATGGACTTTGCCCTTGTCTGGTAGGGATGCATGCAAGACTGTGGAGAACTTGAATGCTATGGGTAATCAGGACAAGGAACTGCTAAATAAAAAGCAGAAAGTGTGGTTCTGTAAAAGAAAAAAAAAAAATGAGAAAAAGAAGAGAGCTTTTAATATGCATGTGGCTAATGACATTGCATGTGTGGGTGAAATTTGGGGTGAAAAAGGAAACATTTTTGTGGCTTTGAAAATATGCCTGCAGTAAGCTGCTCAGCACTTTGGAATGTAAGTGGTCCTCAAGGGAGCAGCTCAGAGGCCAGGGGACAGGTGAGCTCTGTGAATTTACCACATTTCACACAAATAAACTGCATGGTTCAACAGTTTGTTAGGTGGCCCCATTCACCGTGACTGCAGATATCACCACCAGACAGTGATCTAAATATAGGCAGGCATTTACAAAATGTAAATATCTTCCATAGCTTAGATAGCACTAGTAAAGCTGGCAAGTGAAGGTGCTGAGTATGGATCAGTGCGCCTGAGGTACGAATGGATGTACAATGCGGTGTTTCTCACTCCGTATCAGGTGAATTAAGAGAAATCACTGGGACACGACACTAAGGAGAAACCTTCCAGCACAGCAACAACCAACATGGGAGCTGGAAGAGGTGTTCAGGCTAAGGATATGTCCAGACTAAAAACACCAGGGGAAAGCTACTGAAATGTTCAGATTTATTAGCAAGCAAAGCCACCAGGAATGGTGCTCACCACTTACTAGTGAGAAACAGTGAAATATTAAAGAAAAGTGATCCCTGACATTCAAGTAGCCATGTCAAATACAACTGTTGTCAGACAAGACTGTTCTTGCTTTTTTCTTGCAATTGCATATTTGTAAGATCCAATTCTGAGCTGGATATAGCATTACTCAAATGCCATCAGGTGTTTGACTTGGTACTGCAGTTCTCTGTTGTTTAAAAATAGCACCCTCTGGGATCAGTGGGACACACCTTAGATGGATTAAGGACTGGCTAACTGACAGGTCTCAAAAAGTTGTTGCTAACGAGGGTGAGTGCTGATGAGGAACTGTTTGGGGGCAAAGGCAAGAGAGGGCTTTACAGGAACCCAGTTTTCATGACTCGAAGGCATTGTCTATCAGTACTCTGAAGTAAATGCAAAGTCAAAATTGATTATGTGCTGATAATGCACAGAGTGAAGGAGGAGTAAATGATGAAGGCACAGCAGTCCTCCAGAGCAAGTCGGATTATCTGAAAAATGGAGCGTTCCTTTCAATGAAGTCCTTCACACCCGCACGCAGCAGGTGCTGAAAGGGCAATGCAGGACCGTGCATCCCAGTGCAGGGAGCACGGGGCCAGCACCACGCTGCCACCTTCCCAGGGGGACTGGAAGTTTCTGTGGGAAACCACTCAAAGGGAATGAGAAGGCAGTCTTAGTTCTGCAAGGGAAATTAACTTCACACCAGTTAAACTAACACTGAGGGCAGGTCCTTCCAAAATGGAGGTAGGTGTATATATATTTACTTATAAACCTGCACCACTTTTTCAACAGTTCTTTGAGAGTAGTAATGCCAATGATACTTTGGAAAGGTAGTATCAGTATAGTTCCTCTATCTCAATCACTGCTAACCTAGGCATTCCACATTTCTGGGTTGCACACTTAGCAACTGCAGTGAGCATTATGTGACATCAATGAATTTGAGCAAATTTTTTGGCAGAATAACAAATATCACTTTTTTCCTTGCTTACATACTGTCAATTGACCCACAAAACCAAACCTCATGACTCGTAGATCTTGTGCCTAAGATCATTTCACTGTAATACTTCTCCAAAAATTTTATAAGTCATGCCAGAGACCATCATTCATGAAAATTACAATTCCTGGTGTTGGTGATTGAACGGAAAAACATGACACATTAATTTAATTGGCAGTTTTTTATTGCTATGATCACTTAATAAGCTGCTTTCCTGCATCTACATCTAGGAAGTGATGTTTTGTCCTTAGATTAGGCACACTATCAAGTCTGTTTGAATTCAGTTGTTTTCAGACCTGAAGTCTGTAGAAAAAAAAAAAAAAAACAAAACAAAAAAACAAACAAACAAAAAAAAAAAAACATATGAAAAGATTAAGTAGATTAAGTAGGTTAGAACTTTTCTGCTTGGAAAACACATGAGTGAGAAGGAGATGCAGCTGTCTATAAGATCATCAATATTACAGAAGAGAGAGAACATACTACTCACAATTTTTGGCACAAGAATTAACTGGTGTCTAAGGAGAGTATCATTTGTGGACAAACCAAACCCAGAGCAGTCTTCTTCCCAGAAGGAGTTGTTAAGGTCTAGAGCGCCTCTCTCCAGGAAGTGGTGGATGCTCACAGTGCTCCAGGGCTTGAGGAGAACCCAGGCATACTCATGAAATTGAAATCTGTGAAGAAATTGCTTATAAGACAGGAGCAATTTCTTAGATGCAAATTGTTAGAGGTTGACAGACTAGTGGATTTGTTTTACATGGATTTGTCATGGTCCTGAAGTTTTCTATTTTAGGCATTGTCTGAGAGAATGGCCAGGTGGCCTGACCCAGGGCAGCCACCCTATGTACCCACATCAACACATTCCTTTATGTGCTTTCCAGAGTTTTGGTGCTAAAGAAAGTCCTCTTCACAAAGTATGATGAAACCTATTTGAATATTGTTGCTATGAAGTTTAATCCATTTTTCCCCATTCTTATTATTCTCTTGTTGTGCTATTGACAGTGGTATTTACTGCACTGATTAATCATAACTGTTCCTCTGCCATCTTGTTCTTCAGCAGTCCAACATCTGAGTATCTGAAATAGAAAATGTTCCTCTATCTGGACTTGTTCTCTCTTGGAGAATACACATGAATTTTAAATTCTGAGCTGAAAAGTCATGAGGACTGGAGAGACCCTGACAGATTCTTGAGTACTGTACAGAAAGGAAGACCAAGTGGGGTTAGGAAAATGTCTGGAGGCTGTATTTTGTTGCAAATATTTCCAGGAATGGGTAGAGTACGCATAAATTATATATTATCACAAATTAAACCTAAAAGAGATCTATGTTGTGAGCACAGTATGAACCTGTGAGGTTCCTGCCAATCTCAGTGGAGTTCAGCTGTAGGAGAGGAAGTGTTAAGCTTGCATTTGCTGCAGAGGTTGAAGCGAGGTTTCCCTACACACAAACCTGCAGCCCTACCCTGGATTGCAGCAGCATCATGAGTCAGCTTCATGGGAGACCTTCCACAGAGAAACCCATGTAAGCACAGTTGCACATTGTCTTGACTTCTGGAGCATGCAAACACTGGAAGTCACGTACAATGTTAGAAATGCTATGGCTCTTGCCCATTCAAAGCCAAAATATGAAGTCTCTAAATCTGAAAAATAAAAAATAATGTCTCAGGTTTTATCTATATTGTTTCTTTAAGAATGTTTACATGACAGCAAGGAAAGAGGAAATAGGATGAAAAAATATTGCGGTCAAGGTATCAGTGAAAACTGGAAACAAACAGAAACCAGAAACCAGCTTGCCCTTGAGAAATTTCTAGACTGTCTCCAGACTTACCCAAATTCAACTGTTTAAATTTAGAATTGTTTCCACAGCACATTCCTAGCCCTTAACACATCACCAACATCTCTTGAGCACATACACAGAGCCGAGATGCTGGATTTCATTTTGTGCCATTCAAACAATATTTTGCAGAAGAAATCAAAAATGGTTGAGAACTTTTTGTGATTTTTTTTTTGGGGGGGTGGGGGAGGTAAACTTGATAAAGTACAATAGCTGTGAAGGATTTACATTTTTGGAACTACTGAACAGTCCTATCCTGGAGTACAAATTAATGGAGAGATGTTGCACACGGTGGAGACAGTGGAATAGATGCTTACAAATGAGACACTGTTATTTTCATGCTGTTCTGAGGTGATGTGATGACAGTGGGATGGGTCTGGGATAAGGTGCACATTGATGCTCAATTTCTCCTGAAGCACACTTGCTCTTCTGGGAGTCACCCCTTGCATCTAATTCCTTACCAGCTTCACAAAAGTCTGTTTTATTCATGTGCAGAATGAAATGTAAACTTCCATTGACTGAATCCTTGCAAAATACAGTCATCAGGCAGATGTTGCTCTGCAGCATTTACTCAGGAAAGCACCAGCCCTTGCATGTGTAGTAACTTCTGAGTACTCTCAGGAGTAACATGTAGCTTCTGAGCCCCTTTCTGAGCAGGTCGCAAGGAATGTCACAAAGACACACATGCATTTGTTTACCAGTGGGGGAAAGGAAGCACGGGCAAAGGATTTGTTTGCCTGTTCCACCAGCAAATCCAACAGAGCCATGAATTCAATCTCATGCTTCTGAGGGTTAACATTGCCTGACAAGTCCAGTGGCACTGACACGGATATTTGGCAATGGCACACCAGACCCGTGTAGCTCTGGACACACAAATGGTTTTTGTTGCTTAGCCAACTTGCTGTAAGGTTAGGCGCTTGGAGGTGCATACCGCTTTCTTCCTCTTCGCCAGGAAAAACAAATGCTCTCTGTGAAAAAAAAAAAAAAAAAAAAAAAAAAAAAAGGCAAACAACCAGTGTGGATTAGGGAGCGCTTTTTGGAAGGAGAGGGACCTGCTTTCATCTGTGGGCTGCTGCCCTCCCCAGACAGTGCAAAGCTCCAGTTGTTGACACAGGCAGCGTGCTGATGATTCCACTGTGAATTGCTTGGGAAAGCACCCAATTCAATAGTCAGGATCCACAAACAACAATCAGCTGAAAGTTTGGAACAGGAAAGGTGAGTTTGCAGCCAGAAGTGCTCATATTTGAAGAACCTTCCCCCCTTCTTCCCTGCCCCACTCCCCTCTCACCCCCCCCCCCCCCCCCCCAACCAGCAGAAGGTTAAATAAAAGTTGCTTTTCAGCCTTTTGGGGCACCGTCATTGTCAGGAGCTGTGCTCAACCATGCTCTTTTCCCCCACAGAGGTACAAGAAGCACTGGGAGCCCCCTGCAAGAAGCTGCAAATTACAGGCAGAAGTTAGCAGTAGAGCAGAGCTGGCCTGGGGCAGTGCCACTTTCTACTTCCCAGGCAGGCTGCAGCACATGTGGGCATTTGTTAGGCTTTTTTTTTGTTAGGCAGGCATTTGTCATGGTACAGGTCTACACTACATTGGGCATCAGGTCCTTGGCAGAACTCCCACTGGTATCCTTCTTATATGATCCCTAATCATCCAGTGGTTTCCTTGTTTGGAGGACTACACAAGAGTTTGGCACCCAAGGTGTCACTAAATTTACAATAGCTGCATCATAGAGGACCAGATTGTCTCCTGCACTGGCTTTGGTACAAAATTACAGCCCTGTATGTGCTGGAGCGTTCTGAGCTCTCTGCAGACAGTACAGTATATGGGAGTTCAACCTTTATCTACGTTGAATTCCTACCTACATTGACATAAAAATTAATGCTGGGATGTTAATTGCATTTGTTCTTAAGCATGAGCATATGCAGGGACTCACTGCATTTAAGACTGATAGGCTCCAGCAGAAGGCTGATTCATTTTCTGGCATGTTAAGATACCATCTTTACAACTACCCCTTGTGGTAAGGATAAATGCTGAATGAGGAGTGTGCATAAACTCACCCAGCATCCTGAAGAACTCAGCAAACTGTTTTGGTTAAGGAAGTAACTTCTAGCCAGACAGGAAGAAAAAAAAAAAAAAAAAAAAAAAAAAAAAAAAGTCTCTAGATTTAAGAAATGAAATGAAAACTAGTCGCAACATCTCTAAGAATTATGTTCTTGTATTAGTAAAACACTGAGAGATATCAGTTCCTAGTGTTAAATTCATACTTTATGTTGCTGAAGTTTCAAAAAGATGAAAATTTAGACTGAAATTCATATATGTCTGAAACTCATCTGTGAAATAGAGAACTATTTACAGTTTTCATGCTTTTTGTTGTCAGTTTCATATCTCCAGAATAAGAAAAATACTGCAATTTAAGTGTTTTGCAACCATTTTTGTCCTTATCATGTGTGACATTGCTTATGGTGTTGGTTTGATGAGACTGATGTGACACTAAACAGTGCAGACCTTCTCCTCTGTGAGTTTCCCAGCAATTCACAGGGCTGAATGTCCTGCAGAGGAGTTCTAGAATCAATAGCTTCCAATCTAGATGACTCTTTACAGTAATGATGAATTTTTTTCAGTCATTTAATACACTAAAATAATTTATAACAAAGGGGAATAGGTTTCTTTTAAAGATTATTCCACTGCTGAGAAAGAGGGGATAGGCAGAACTGCTGAACTGGGGGGGGCTTCTAGGAGTTTCCTGCTAAAACTCTGCCAGAATTCTCAGGGCATTTGGAATAATTCCCCTCTGCATCTGGTGGCTTTCTCTAGGGAGAGCGCTGCATCATCCTTACTTGCCTGAGGACATGCAGCCCTCGAAAGCAGTCCTGAAAAGCAAGTGTAAGCAGACAAAATTGATATTTTGGCGGTCAGAGTACTGGCAGCTCCAGTTTCTGCTTGGTGTTGGTCTGCGGTGTTGTGTGGCAAACTACAGCCTCTTAGAGATGTAAGAGAACAACAGTAATCTCCAGTCCCTGTTCCTTTGAAAACACATGTACCTTGACCACTTGGTGAAATAATTGTGTTTGTGCTCATAGATAACACTGACTGTGCAACAAATGTGGCTGTCTGTAAGGCTGTACAACCCCAAAGAACTAGGTGGCTCTACTTACTGATTACTGCTATCTGCATGGATGGGAAAATGTTTTAACTTGGAGCCATCCATGTGATACAGGACAGAAGTGACTTTGTGCTCTTTGTGTGCCCAAGCTGCTGTGACACAGATGAGGTTGCCAAGCAAGAAGCCACACCGACATGGCATGTACACGTCCTGGCTGCAGGTGGCTGCCTCAGCTGGGCAGGTGTAGGCAAGAAGGTAGAAACGGCTTCTCAGCAGCTTTGCTGCAGTGGTCACATCTCTATCTGGGTGAAAATAACAGGTGTAAATGTGGCTGGAAATGAAAGCAAGAAAATACATACTGGCAACTGGTTTTCACCATGGAAGCCTGTACCAAACAATGCCCAGTCTTTAAAATAAATGAGGACTCTTAACAGCCAGTACTACCCAACTGTTGGATAGCAGTTCTGGAGAAAGCATGAGAGGATTATAGTGGATCATCTGGTAAACATTACTCAGCAGTCTCTACGTTGTGGAAAAGGCAAATAGGCTGGTGGTGGATGTAAACAAGGTCACTGTCTGTTAGGCACATGCACAGCAGTTTTGGATGTTAGTCTTCAAGAAAGATATGTGCTGAATAGAAAAGAGTCCCAGAGTGCCAGGAACGATCAGAAGCCTAGGAAAAGCCTGCCCATGGCATGGACTTGGAACCAATGACCTTTAATGTCCCTTGCAAGCCAAGCCATTCTATCATTCTGTGATTCTATGAAAAGAAGATTTGAGGAAAGACAGAAGTCAGAGTTGTCTGGCCTACTGAAGAAAATACTTAGATTTAGCTGATACTTTTTAAGGTTAGAAGAAGCTCTCCATGTTCCTCCTAGGGTGGATCACTAGTATTTTTGCTTGCTCTCAGATGCTGTTCAGTCACCCAGTCACAAGTAACTTACATATCAAGGGTTCTGCAACCAGTCAGTTTGATTGTGATGCCAAACACAATGCTTCCCTGAGACTTGGCAGCTGAGACATGCATGCCTGGAGACCCAGGAGAACAATTTAATCCAGCCACAGTGAAAGATGTCTGAAGCTTGGGTGGTTTACTCTGTGTTTTCAGTGGCATAAAGTGCATGGGTAGTCAGTCGCTGGAGTCCAAATATGTTGGGTAATGTGATTATATCTGCATTCTTCATATTACCTCTTCTCATGGATTTGAACCACCATTCCCTATACTCCTATCCTGCAGTAGGACCTTGTCCTCCTCCCTATCAGGTTAATAGGATTTTTTTTCCTGCTGATTTCAATGGTGAGCAGGAACGGACCCATATGATCCCCGTAAGTATCTGTACTTTTTCCATCTCCTGTGTAGTACCATCAGTATATAAAATGCCAGATATGAGCCAGATCACAGATCTAGGTCAGGTTTTCCTAGGCGACCAATTGCAAGGTTCAGGATAAATAAAGAAAGTGGAATTCAACATTCCTCAAAATTTGAGAGATGCACACTTTGCCACTTGTACTTTTATCAGCAGTACAGATGAATTGTATTTGCTAGAATAGCCTTCCCATTCTTTTATATCCTCAGCAAGGGGAGTGGGGGAGGTAAGGATGGAGGTATTTTCAGTTCCAAGGAAATCCTGTTTGTGGTTTCTCTGTTGATCCTGGGAGGTGTGAAACTGTGAAGGCTGAACAAGATGAAATTTCCCTAATGCTTTTGCTTGAAATCAAAAGGAGTAAGACCTGCCATCAACTAAAATAAAATAGTGATGGCAGAAATTCTACCTTTTTTCTCTTTGTCCAATCTAGCTTGTTGTTGAGCTGCCTTTACAAACAAGTGTGAAACTTTGTGGTGGAGCTTTGGAATAGATCCTTTAGAAGTATTTGGAATCTGGAAGAGGAATTAGGCATAATTCATCTTTTAATGTAATAAATTCCTTTTTAACATACTAAACCCCTTAAGCCATGAGCAGTAAATAATTGGTCTACTTGTGCAAATGTTAAAGCATTACATGTTTTCATGTGCATTTGCGATCCAGAATTGCAGATATCAGATATTTACTAAAATGCAAAGGTGGCAAAGCTAGTGACAACCTTTTATTTTGCTGTGGGAGATGTTACGTCCTGAGACTTAAACTGTTGAAATCACTTTGGCCTGTGATTTCACCGCTGAACTCCTCCATAGACCATTTTTGCTTCCTAAAAAACAATAATAATAACTTTTAAAAGAGACTACATTGGGGTTATATAATGCGAAATATATAGTTTTCTGAAAAATGACTGTGTAAATGGCATTCAAAAATTCAAGCTCTATTGTCTTTCAAAGGTTACCATAAATGCATTCCATCTACAAGATATTGGAAATATTTTCCTTGGCTAAATGGCATTGAAAGGATAACGAGGATCCTTTTGAGTATGTCTACATCATCTATTGAAGTATATACATCTGCACAGAGATGCACATCTGGCTTTTGGTTTGCAAGGTATCCAAAACAAGTCCTCATTATGGCTAATCAGGTGTTTATTGAGATGGACGTTCAACAGATATCAAAGGTAATGGAAGCAAGCTGGTAGCTTGCTCCGAGTTCAGTATGGAGCAGTTAAGATGAGCACAGCTGCCTCCGCACAGTGCTGTGGTGTATGGGATCCATTAGCTCCCCATCTGACTCAGAAGTACACGCCAAAGAGCCTTGCTCAGTTAACTCAGCATGAAGCTTCAACTTCTGTTTCAGAAAGGGGCTTATGTGCTTGTTTATTATTTCTTCTTAGTGTCTTAGTTCAGACGTTTTCTTCCAAATATACAACATCTCAAGCCCATGGTTTGCCTACAGAATTTTACATATTTCCTGGGTTATATCCAACACAATGTATATATTTTTTAAATGTCACAAACTTTTTTTTTTTTCCAGTTTTTCTAATGAAGACTTGCCACCTCCCCATCTCTTTCTCCTGACACATAATGATTAAGACCAAAAATTGTCAAAACTATCTCCTAAATCTAGATGTTCAGTATAAGACATTTTCTTCTATAAAACCTGCATTTCTTATATAAGCCTGCATTTTTTTTTGTCAGAAAATACACTGATTTGTAATGCTTCACGTAGACAAAATACCTCTCCTGCTGAAGTAAAAGAAATTGTGAAACTTCAGTGCATCCAGCTTTTGCATCTGTGAGACATCCAAAACAAATCTACATTGTGGCATATCAGGTGTTTATTGAAATGCATTAGCCTGAAGAGATCTACATTATTTTGTAGGGAGAAATCAAGCTTTTTCCTGAGCAGATAACCAGTTTCACAAGTGGCAGATCAAAAAACAGCACCCACTTCATGACAGGGGAAAATTGTACATATTTGCCCTTTTAAACAATGATTGCATCATTAGTCTTTGTGTTTTTAAAATTCAATCAATCAGTATTTTATTTATTTTTTTCCATGGAACATAGTTAAAAGGAGGAAGGACAGAAACAAAATCTGCTCAGTAGTTAGGAATCCAGGACATGCCATTGGAGATCACAGCATTGGTGATGAAAAAAATATAAAGAATTAAAAAAAAAAAAAAAAAAGGGGGGGGGGAGGGAGGGGAAGAACAAGCCTATACATTCAGCTCTGGTTTAGTCACTAAATCATTCTGTAAAATTGCTAATTCCACTTAATTTGCATCCCCAGCCTTCCCTATAAAATGTGAATTGTGATAGTTATTATTGCATAGCATTGATGTGGAAACCCTGTACCTCATGTCTGTGATGTTTTGAAAGTGGGAAATGAGATATAAGTGTTTCCCAGAGCTTTATCACTCTGTCTCCAGCAGCCAATGAAACCTGATGCTCCAAGAGAGGCAAAGGAAGTGCCATTAAGCACGTTCTGAGTAGTTTCAGGGTGGTTTTCTTTCCATTTTGGCAGTGGAGAAGAGGAATCCCTATTGATCACTGCTGTCATTACAGCACTGCCAGAAGAAGCCTATGCCACGTTGTGCTAACCCACCAGCAAATGCATGCACAACACCATCACCCAACAGAGCAGAGACCAGTGACAGACTAGAAATGTGCACGGAGAGGTGAAGTCATTCACCTGTGGACATGCAGTGAGTAATGTGTCATTTGACTGTCACATTACCAGGCTACAGACTGAACCCCACAGCTCATGAGCACAGTAGCTGGTCAAAGACTCACACACTGAAATCCACAGACCACGGAACTGCTCCTGCTACAGGCACAGAGGGACCTTGAGAGATCTCTCAGGGGTCTTGCCTTGCCTGCCTTCTTCCCTGCAGGATGCTCTGGGGGCTCAGAATCTCCACCACCTCCACACATCTTGCCACTAAGACCTTCTGCAGAGCTTCTTCTGGGGAGCTTTCATGCATGTCAGTTAGCTGACATCAAGGACAATAACAGCCTTCATGCTTCCACACGTGCTGTGGCACTGGCTCTCAGAGTGTCCGTGTATATATTGTGGCTACAACATCTGCAATCAATTAAGCCACTGGTTTCCTTTCAGATCCAGCCCTGCTGACCTGAAGGGTCTCCTTTTGCTCATATGACTCCCCTATCACTGTTATGGATGTCCAGGCCTAATCCGCAGACTATAGGAGCAGGCTCTGTTAATACATCTGCAGCAAGGGACGGAAAGAGTCTAGAAGACAGCAGGCAAGCACACAGAATATGTATTGCAGCACTGCCCCTGTGAATAACTCATGCTTCTTTATTTCTAGTCCTGGAAGCAAAAGAAGAATGTTCTTTCACAGTCTAGCATGCCCTAGGGAATAAAGAGCTTGTGCTTCCTTCTCTGCAGTAACTGTACCGATGCACTTATCTTGATATCTCTCTCCTTCTTTATGTCACAGGCTGATCCGAAGATACTACCACTGGGCAGCTATTAGCCCTTAGAAAGAAATAATTTGTGCTGTGAGTATAGAATGGCTTCAGGAAAGAGAAGCAGAGATGGAAATATTTTTAGCTGTACAGAACTGTTCTGTCCAAGACATTACAAACCACATAGCTGTGGCATGTATTTTCAAAACCCTAGCAGTGGAATGGATCATTTTTGTCTCTTCCTTTCAAGCTGTGATCTTGGACAGGTGGTGGGAAATTCTGAGTCTCTTAAAGCCATTAAGATTCAGAGAGGAAAGCCAAAAAGGTGAAAGGGTTGGTGCCAGTTTCCTAGTATGCCTCTTGGAAGGAAGAGAGCCTTTTCCACTGCTGCCAATTATCAGGACTGTTAGCCAGCTAGTTGCTCAACAAAGATGGATCCTCACAGCAAGCAATCTGACACACCATGGTAAAAGCATCTTATTTATTTATTTATTTGTTTGTTTGTTTGTTAGTTTATTTATTTATTTAGTGTCTCTTATCTGAATCCCAATTTTTCAACATAGGACTTCAGGAAAGATCTTTACAGCAGACTGTCTTGACTAAAGCTATGTAAGATGTATCAGAAAGGAAGACAATTTCTTTCCATATCCCTTTCATGTATAGAAGCTTCCTTGTAAATGGCAGATAAAATATTGATGTTCTCAGTGAATGGGATGAGATATGCTAGCCCATTCGCAATTTGGTTAGAAACGTGTTTTGAAACTTTTCAAAAAGTAGGTGCAGACTTAAATTTTCACCTCTACTTTGCCTACCAGCAAGAAGAATCAGAGGTTAAACTATCTGCATCTGTGACCAAACTCACGGTCACCTCCCTTGTGTTTTGTTTCTTTATCAAGTTGACTTGGTCAAATTGGTTCAGTTTTCTTCTTTACTTAAAGTGCCGGGTCCTGCACCTGGGGGGCAATAACCCCAAGCAGAGCTACAGGCTGGGAGATGAGTGGTTGGAAAGCTGCCTGGCAAAGAAGGACCTGGGAGTATTGGTGGATAGTCGGCTGAATATGAACCAGCAGTGTGCTCAGGTGGCCAAGAAGGCCAACGGCATCCTGGCTTGTATAAGAAGCAGTGTGGCCAGGAGGGCTAGGGAAGTGATTGTCCCCTGTATTCAGCTCTGGTGAGGCTGCACCTCGAGTACTGTGTTCAGTTTTGGGCCCCTCGATACAAGAAGGACATGGAGGACTGTTCTGAGCACCAGAGAAGGGTGACAAAGCTGGTGAGGGGTCTGGAGAACAAGTCCTACGAGGAGTAGCTGAGGGAGCTGGGCTTGTTCAGCCTGGAGAAGAGGAGGCTCAGGGGCGACCTTATCGCTCTGTACAAGTACCTTAAAGGAGGCTGTAGCGAGGCAGGGGTTGGTCTGTTCTCCCATATGCCTGGTGACAGGCCATGGGGGAACGGGCTAAAGTTGCGCCAGAGGTATTTTAGGTTGGATATTAGGAAGAACTTCTTTACCAAGAGGGTTGTTAAGACATTGGAATGGACTGCCCAGGATAGTGGTGGAGTCACCATCCCTGGAGGTCTTTAACCTGGAGGTTTAGATGTAGAGATTAGGGAAATGGTTTAGTGGAGGACTTGTTAGTGTTAGGTCAGAGGTTGGACTCGATGATCTTGAGGTCTCTTCCAACCTAGAAATTCTGTGATTCTGTGAAATGCCAGGACTTTTCAACTAGGATGGAGAGAGGTTTGACAACTCCATCAGCCAGTTCCCTCAGGACCCCGGGATTCATGTCACCAGGTCCCATAGACCTGTCCCTGCTGAGATCCATCAGGAGGTCTTGAACCTGCTCTTCACTTACAGTGGGTGGGACTTTGATCTCCCAGCCTCCATCTATGGGTTCAGGACCATGAAAGACTTGGGAAGCCCGTCTACCAGTGCAGATGGAGGCAAAGAAATTGCTGAGTACCTCAGCCTTCTCCACAACTGTTGTTACCAATCACTCAGCTAGAGAAACCCGTTCCTAGGAGAAGAATTTAGCCACCTATAATCGCTTACACACTCCTATTTTCACCCGTCCCTCGGTCTATTTTCACAAATGTTAGAGGTGCATGGTGGCCCTCGGGGACTCCTCCTGTCACCCCAGCGCAGCAGATCGAAGGCAGCTGGGTCCTCTCTTGTGCTCTTCCTCGAGGCTCTGTGCAGAAGGGATGGCGCCTCTGGCACGAGGGCTGGGGGATGGGAAAGAAACACACACACACAACCCCTGAGAATTAGCAACAGAGTGGTTTATTGGCGGGACGTCTTGCAGGTAGGCATGTCCATGCTGTTTGGGGGCTCCGTCGCAAGCTAATGCTTGCGATGGAGCCGGCGCGACAACGAGTAGGGGACTAGGCGGGCACTCTTGCGACGCTCCTTGTGCGCTTGGAGAGTAGAGAGCAAGGATGCGCCGCGGGGGTCCCAGCTCAGTTCTGGCGGAGGTGGATCCACCTCCATCGGCTCCTCCACATCTCCCGGTGGATCCAGCTCCATCGGTTCCACAGTGTTGGGCAGAAGGCAAAGCCAGTCCTTGGCTGGGACTGCCCAAACAGGCTGTCGTCCACTTGGCATGTTTTCAGGCCAGGGAGCAGATCCAGGGGCTCGTCCGCTTGCACTCCTTGGTGCAGTGCCTCCGTTGGGTTGATTTTCCTGTGTGCGACCACTGCCGGCATCTGATCTGTGGCCGTGGCTGGGTCCTGCACTGGTTTCCCTGGGGCAGGAACGCCTGTTCTCCCCGTGTCTGTCTGCCCGATAGTCCTCCGTTTGCCCCGTGCCACTGTGATGGCTGTGGGAAGGCCCAGGGCCCCCATCGCTGCGTGGTGGAGGGGATGGCCTGTTCCTCGCATCGCTGCGGTGCCAGTGGTACCGCCGGTAGGTGTCTGGGCTTGCTCGATGGACACGCCTCTGCTCTGTGTGGCTGGCTGGCTGATGTTCCTGCCTTCGCCTTGTGCCATCGTGGCGTGAGCTGGAAGACCCATTCCCCGAGTCGCTGTCTCGTCTAGGGGAAGGGCGCCTCACGGCTTGGACTTGCTGGTGTCGGAGCCCGTCCTTGCTTGTTCCTGGCTGCACGCGATGCCTTCCCTCAGGAGACCTTTCAGGCTGGGGTGCCGAGCCACGGGGTCGTTCACTTGCACGCCGAGGTCCTGTGCCACTGGGAGGTGGATTTGCATTTTTGGCTCCAATGCTGCCGTCAGGTTTGTGGCCATGCCTGGATCCTGCACTGTGCTGGGGACTCTGGGCACGCCTCTGCTGCATGTGGCTGTCTGCCCAATGGACGTGCCTTTGCCCCTTGCCACTGTGGCGGCTCTGGGAAGGCCCAGGCCCCCCGTCGCTGCGCAGTGGAGGGGATGGCCTCTTCCCCGCATCCCTGCGGTGCCCATCGTGCCGCTGATAGGAGTCTGGGCTTGCTCCATGGGTGCGCCTCTGCTCCGTGTGGCTACCTGCCCGATGTTCCTGCCTTCGCCCCATCCCATCGCTCTGTGAAATGGAAGGCCCATGGCCCGAGTCGCTGTCTTGGTTAGGGGAGGGACGGCGCACGGCTTGGCCTTGCTGACGTTTGAGCCCGTCCTTGACGAGTCCTGGCTCTATGTGATGCCTTTTTTCCGTGCACTTTCTCGGCTGGGGTGCTGAGCCATGGGGTTGTTCATTTTCACGCCCAGGTCCCGTTCCACTCTGCGCCTCATTTCCATTCCTGGGCCCCACGCTGGCATCTTCCTTCTGGCCGTGCTTGGGCCCCACGCTGCGTTGCGCGTTGTTGTTGCGCCCGCGCTCCTGGTGGCGGTTTGGCCGCTGGTCCTGCCGGTTCCTCATGCCGCCATTTGGACTGGAAGAAGGCCCAGGCCCCCTGTCACTGTGTGGCTGGGGGGCCGGCCTGTTCCTCGCATCCTTGCGGTACCCATGGTACCGCTGCGGGGTGTCGCTGGGCTGGGTGCCAGAGCTGCCTTGGGCACTGGTGTCTGTCGTGCCGCCAGCGCTCTGCCTCCGCCCATAACTCTCCTCCATCTCCTTCTCCTTAACAGCTGCCTTCGTTGCTGGTGCTCGCTGGGCCTGCAACGCTGCCTGCTCACACCAACGAGGGCCGCCTCTCGCCTTGCTGCTTTGGCTCTTCCTCCTGCCGCCAATGCCGGCTCTCAGAAGGCCTCGAAGCTCAGCGAGTGCCGGGCCAGTGGCGGGGGTCCGCTTTTATAGGGCCCGAAGCAAGGGCGGGGCAGCGGTGGCCACTGTGACCTCAGGAAGCCTCTGTGATGCAGGGGCCCGTGCATGGCCAATTTGGGGTGGCTGAGGGGCCACCTTGTGTGGGGCTGGCTCCCCCGCACCATTTGGCTTGCCAGAGAGAAAGGCTGCCCCTCGGCCACAGGGATTGCCCTCTACCTCGCATCCTGTGCCCTGGGTTTATTTTGAACGCTGCTTTTTATGGAATTTCATTCTCTTGTTTACGGAAAAGAACAGAAGCACGGTGCATCTTCAGCCCCAATGGCCATGTGTGCTTTATCCTCTGAGTGAAGAACTTCTTCCTCACATGGCATCTAGTCTAAATCTCCTCTCCATTTGTTCAAAGCCATTATTCCTTGTTCCATCACTACCCTCCCTGATAGAGCCCCTCTCCAGCTTTCTCTTAGGCCACTTTTATGGGTTAGCTTAGGTGGCAGAACTACAGGACCTTGCAAATTGTGGCCTTATCTGCCTTGTTCCACATGATGTTTTCCAGCTCAGGCTCTAGCCTCTCATCAGTGTAACACAGAATCATAGAAACATTAGGGTTGGAAAAGACCTCCAAGATCATCTGGTCCAACCATCACCCAACCACCAACGTCACCCACTAAAGCATGTCCCTGTGCACCAGGTCCAACTTTTCCTTGAACATGCTCAGCGACAGTGACTCGACCACTTCCCTGGGCAGCCCATCCCAATGCTTGTCTGATCTTGCTGAGAAGAAATGTCTCCTAATTGTTTTAATTGTTGAAGAGTAGTGCTCTTATTTCAATTCTTTGTTTTAATCGTTGAAGGGTAGGGGCATGAAGTTTCCATTTTGCCATCAGCAGGGACATTGCCCAAATTCTGCCAGTTTTTGCCCAAATTGCCAGTTTTCTCCTCACAAAACTGGCTGCTCGTGGCTTGGACTGGCGTACACTTCGTTGGGTTAGAAACTGGCTGGATAGCCGGGCCCAAAGAGTCGTGGTGAATGGAGTCAAATCCAGCTGGAGGCCAGTCACTAGTGGAGTCCCCCAGGGCTCGGTACTGGGGCCGGTCCTCTTTAATATCTTTATCGGTGATCTGGATGAGTGCATTGAGTGCACCCTCAGTAAGTTCGCAGATGTGTGGTGGTTTTACCATGCTGGGCAGCTAAACCCCACAAGCGCTCTCTCACTTCCCCTCTTTAGATGAGCAGGGGGAGAAGTAAAGCAAAGAACAACTCACGGGGTGAGATAGGGATAATTTAATTAAAGGGAAATAATAATAATAATTCAATAAAGATTATTATGAACTAAACAATTTATCTAAAGGGAAATAAAAAGGGAGAGGGAGGGGGAAAAGGAAAATAAAAAAAAAAAAAAGGAGGAAAACAAACAAATAAAACAAATGAAGGCTATGTGGAAGTGCAGAGGAAAGAAATTACTCTCTGCTTCCCAGAAATGAGTGATGATTGACCATGTCCTTGCAGCAGGGCCTCAATGCACGTAGCTTGGTGTTCGGGAGGAGGACCGACGTTTTCACAACGAGAGCCCACCCCTCCCCTCTTCTTCCTGTCTCCACCTTTTATTGCTGCGTGTGACATCATATGGTATGGAATATCCCTTTGGTTGGTTTCGGTCAGATGCCCTGGTGATGTTTCTCTTCTCGCTTTTTGCCCACCCTTTTAAAACATTTTAAAAGACGTTTAGATGTAGAGCTTAGTGATATGGTTTAGTGGAGGACTTATTAGTGTTAGGTCAGAGGTTGGACTCGATGATCTTGAGGTCTCTTCCAACCTAGAAATTCTGTGATTCTGTGATTCTGACGTTGACATGGCTTTAAATTTAGCAGTATAAGAAGCCCATAGTGCACTCTAGCACAGTGACTGACCATCCTTGGGACAAACAAATTTACCTCTTGTAAATATTTTCTGATGGTTCCAAGGTACCAGAGCTGTTGTACATGGGTGGCGTCCTGATGCAGTTTTGGAATTGCTTGACTATCAAAAAAAGATATGAAAAAAAAATTACTTTACTATGAAAAAATCCATTGTTAGCACCATGCTGTCTGTCTCTTGAAATGTTTTCTCTGTGCCCTTGATAAGAAAACTGATGAGGTTGTCCAACTACTGTCTCATCTTCAGCGTGCTTGTACTTACACATTTTTAATACAACTCATTACTGCTTGTCATATTTCTTTTCTTCTCCCACCTCCAGCCTTACTTGCAGTTTTTCTTCAGAAAGCAAACCTTTCGACAGATTTTCAGGACTCAGCAAGCAGCAGGGAAGGGTTTCAGTAAAAAATGCACCCCTGAAAATACAGACTCTGTTGTGGTCCCCCTGTATCATTCCTGCGTGCAGTGGGTTATATTTTCATAATATATCTCTAAATATAGTCAATGTGTCTATGATAAACTACTCGTGGGTGGATCCCATCTGTTTGCCACATTATAGGAAAGCATTTTAGAAACCTAAGGGAAAAGAAAGACATAATTATACAAATCCTTGCGTTCCACCCAGGCCCCTCTTTTCCTTGTCCAGTTTGATGTCTGCCTATGCAAACGTCATGACTGAATTTCAGCTGTTTTCCCAAATCGTTTTTCACACAGAACCAAACCTTCAAATTTCTCATATCATCATTTGAAACTGATTCTGCCTTTCAGTTTTCCTTTCAAGAAGGGTAGATAAGATATATTCTTCTTGTACTTATGTGCTATTTACTTTATTTTCCTGTAATCCAGTCTCTTTGGACCACTCTGGTTCTGAAGAATCAGCTACAAGATACTCTTTACATGAGAACCATCCACTGTAATTACCAGCTAAATCTTTTTTGTATCACACTTTTCAGTAAATTATTCCAGAGGGAATTCTTGGCAAACTCACTGGTAAAATCATAAATACTCCTTAAAGCAGATCCTGGTTATAGAAAGTGAGAAGGAAAGGGGGCCTATGCAGAAAGCTCTATCTTCCTGACCTTTAGACTGTTAGCTGATTAAAGGATTTGTAGGAAGGCTATGTACATTTGAAAACAAAAACCATATAGATCTGAGCAAGCGTTAAGCTTTAATTTGCATGCAGTCACTTCCTTGGCAGCTCTATTGCTTTAAACTTATCAGCCTTGTTTCCTGATGACAATGTGTTACTGACATCAGCTCAAGTTGGTGGCAAAGATATTACCAATTTAGAAAATAAGCTGTCACCCAATGGAAATGATCTGTCTTTGGCTGCTTGATGCACGCTGAGGTACCCAGCTGGAGCTGTGGATTTGTAGCATCGCAGCTACCTGGGAGAGCCAGCACTGCAGTAAGGGGGGTGCTCGTCCTCCAGGCTAACGTAGAAGAACATGATTTAATGTTGAGTCCATAATGAGGTGGAGACCTGGCTTGTAAAATACACATAATAAGGAAAACCATGATATTTTATGTACTATTTTTTTATTCATTTTCAACACTTGGATCATACCTCCACCTCTTCCTTGTATTTACAAGGACTCATAACTTTCTCTTTTATATGAAAGCTGAGATTCCCAAGTAGTCACATAGTCTATAGCTACGGTTTTAAGAAAAATAGGAGATGTTGTGAAACTCGCTGTAACATCACAAGAGCTGGTAAAACAGAGCTACCTGTAATGCAGCTTTATAATCCTCCTGTGTATAGCCTACAGTGACATTCAAGACTTTAACTAGCAAACCTGCAGAGGAGAAGGGGAGGTTACATACATGCAAACATTGCTGTATATCTCCACATGGACATTTGATGGATAATATAACCGAATCCTAACCTTTGACTCTTCTTCCAGGGCATCTTGGTATATCTGTAGTGCAAACAGCGCTATGTAGTGTTCATATGCTTCATTATTGCCTCATAATAATTCAAAAAGTCTCTTACACAACTCCTTTCTCTTTTCCATTAAGTAAATTGTGACAATAACTGTGTTTTTAAAATGAATAGTGCCCTGCAAGGCTAATACATCTACACTCCGCTCCTTGCTCCAATCTATCATGTCGTAGCAAGTCGAATGCACAATTCCCTCTTGAAGTATTGATCTAGTGTAACGAAGTATGACCTTGCTTGCACTCTCTCTTGGAAAGCAGCTGGTTTGTACCACACTGCAAACAGCACCCTTTGTGGGGCTCTGCAGGGATGCACCAGCAATACAGAAGAACTGGAGAAACAATGGTTTCCTACAACAAATTAGACAGCTTTACGTATGCACAGAGACAACCTAGAGCAGCAAACACCACTCGCACCTGGTGCAGGGAGAATAATCCCTGTTCTGGATGAGGACAAGCGGTCCTTCTCCTTGAGACACCACCTCACCCCCAGCTCTGTTGTAATCAGTGTAGGTTTTGATGCAGGAAGGGTTCCTAACATTGCAGCTGTGACAGCACCCTGTCTTACCTGCACATCTTGGGGGGGGAGGGGGGGGGAGAGAGATGAATAAAACGAGCACAGCACTTTCCTGTGTCCCATGGAAGGGGTATCCCTCCTGCCTAAATACAGAATGAAAACTGGCATAAATTCTCTTCAGGCTTTGTAAGGCCTATATCATCATGTAGTTAAATGGGGCTCTGGGAAAGTGCAACATGCTTTCTACAGGGAATTTTGGATAACTGCACAACTGCTGTTATCTGCAGTGTCCTGCAAGTGGTAAGCAGCACTTATAAGGGTACTCTGGGCACTGCTGAAATACAGAATGATGAAATGGAAAGATGGAGTCAACTTTCAACCACATAATGTTTCAAACCAGTCCTGTCAATCACAGTGCTGTCACCTGCCCGTAAGATTAGACAGGTGTTGCAATCTGTGCTGCATTGGCAGAGCAGAGAGGCAGAAATTGTGCCATTTAAGTACAGCCAAGAAAAGCACAGGTAAGAAGTCATGCCAGAAGGGCTCACATTTGAATTTTCCAATGCCCATCAAAGGTCAAATAAGCTAATACATCCCCATTTCAAACAAGAGGGAGGTGTTGTGTGACACCTTAAATCAGTATTGCCATCCTCAGTGCTCTTCTTCCCCACCAGTAAGGCAATGTTCTGTCTGTAGTATCAAGGTGGTGGGTGGATGGCAGTGCAAGGTGAGCTTCATGGCATTTGGGGACTTTTGGGCACACCCTCTTGTGTAAGCATTTATTCCAGACCTACAAAGGTCTTATGGCTTTCTGTACCTATTGAAAAGAGTGGGGCACCTGGCATTTAAATCTCCATCATATTTAAATCTCCATAAGAACCTAGATAGAGTTATCCATCAAGGGGATGCAAGGTGACAGCCTGCTCACCTACCTTGGCAGTACTCAAGGGACAGCCTAAAAAAGCCTGCAGCAACATTTCTATTCTGCAGGCTGACTACCAGCACAGAGCCAGGGTGAGTTCCCCCATCAGTAAAAGCCTTTACAGAGACAATGTGAGAGCTTGACTAACTCAGAATGACTCTTGGCTGAGGACTCCTACCTTCAGCAACATTTTCCAACCACCCATTCACAAATATTAGTATGTGCCGTCATTCCTCTCATAGCATTTCTGCAGACATCAAAGAGTTTTGCCAAGTTAGAAGTGCTGGGCACAGAGGTGTTGCAGAGCCCTGGGGCTGTCACAAGGGCACGTGGTGGTGACAAGCTGTCTCTGTGCACACACTGGGACCTGGTGCCCAGGAGATATTTCGGCTGCACTTGCAGCTCTGGTCCATGCTGGGGACTGATGCTGGGGACTGTGGAGCAGGAGAGGATGCAACAAACAGTGTGCAGTTGAGTGAATTTGACTTGTTGATGTTGTTGCTTTTCATGTTGATCCTGTTAGGTCACTGCCATTCACAGCTGGCTGACTGGGCTTTAGAAGCCACCACAAGAAAACCTTTATCTGGCATTCTCAAATAGCCAAGTCATCTACCAGAAAGTGAAGAAGGAAGATGATTCTGTAGAGAAGAATATACAGAAGACCAAGTTTTCCAATCGGATGGGAAAAATGGTTGCTATTTTTCCCTTCTCAGAAGCTATAGGGAAGTGAATGAATTATTCTTTGCAGCTTCTTTTATTATTCTGCACAGCTGTGGGAAAAGGCTGTACCATTTATTGGCACCCTTGGACTAAAATGTGTGGTCTGATGACTAGATATGGTGAAGAGTGGTATCACTCCTCTCACTCTACAGGATTTCAAAGATTCTGACATGTCTTTTCAAAAATAAAAAGATGTTATCTGAAAATAAAAGCCTTTCATTTGAATTAGACAAAAGATTTTTTTTTAACATTTCTTTAATTCTGATTGATATTTGGTTAGACATTGTGACAATGTGAAGTGCAAACGTGGCTTGTGGAATAGCTTAAAACTGTTAATTTTTAATTCCTACCATGACCCCAACTTGCATCGTACTGTGTGATGACTAATTAATAGCTCTTCATTGTCAGCTCTTCTTATCAGATGGCCACAGAGACAATGTTCCCACAGTACAAGGACGAGGCAATGATGCACAGAACTCCGTTTCTGTGTTGTGTGCCACCCTCAAGCCTGTTTGTTTTGCCTGTCTGCTTTAGCAGGTCTCCCCAGGAGGGACATTGAAAGTAAAACAGACTGTAAATGTAGCCTAATACCTGCTGAATGAGATCCATAAGATCTGGTGAAGATGTGGCCAGCCATGAATGATTTTTCCATGTGGTATAGAAACACAATATTGTCCAGTGTGTTGTAGATTAGTGATAGTGTACATTGGAAACTGTCCCTTTCTAATGCAGTTTTGCTGGCTAGACTGGGACTGAGATGTCGTAAATACAAATTGTTTTAAATCTTCAGTATTCATTAAATATATAAAATATGCCATTTCATGGTATGCATAGGAATGAAGTAAGTAAACATACTTAGATCTTAGCTTCACTTTGGCTAGCCAGAACCTGTGTGCCTGAAGCACCTCTGTCTCTAAGGCTGTTAAGGCATCAGGGCATGTTTTCTTAGGCAGATCATTTCAGCTTGTGGTCACTGGCTCCTGTCAGGAGGACACTGGCTTCTGCAAGAAACAGGGACTAAGAACCTATCAGCTTACTTGTTATTCTGTCATCATCACATGAGTTATGTGAATATACTGCCCAAAGATTTCAAAGGGATGGTGAAGGGGGAGGAATGGCAAGACTATACAAAATCTTTGTCATATACACCCCTGTGAAAACCATGCCATGTCATATGTATGTGTACCATACAAGACTTCAATGTTTCTTAAATATTGGGTACAGGTCATATAGAATGTACTCACACTGCACTTTAGAAGAGTTACGTTAAAAAAAAAAAAAATAATAATAAATTTAAAGATAAAATGCAGACTTTTAAGATATTTTTAACTGAACAAAAATGGATAAAATCCTTATACAAAATTGATGATGCCAATGATGTGCTTGGCTGAACACAAATAGATATCAGGATTGAATTAGGATCACCATTTTCATTGCCATCTTATGTATGAATCTTGCTATGTGAATGCCACTAAAGTGTGTAGGAACAGAGCATCCTCCAGGCATCTGCTCTGGACCCAGCTGCAGCCCTCAGTAGGACACAAAGCCCAGCTGCTGGACCATGTTTTGGTAGAGGTCCCACAGCCCATTTTTCTCTGTTTATACCGATGTGGCTGATTTTGCACTGAAGCAGATGCCTCAAAGCAGGAGCATTACTGCAGAACATTGTAGCTGCTGGCAGAAAGGCAGTAACAAGCAGCTGGAGAGCCATAATTTTCTACAATAGTGAAGTCCTTTGGAGCACATATGTGCTTGTGCCTTCATCTGCACTGAGACTGAGGTTTTACCTGGCCATTGCTTTGGAAGGTGAGATTTGAGGTCCCCAGGCATTTGAGTCCTGTGAAAGATATATGTGGCATGTTCTTGAATAGATCTTTATTGATCATTTGAATGGATTATTTATTTATAGGAAAAATTCTGACAAATTTTTATTTGAAAAAATGTATTTTTAATAGATAATATTTGTTAATAGATAATTATTTAAATAGGCAAAACAGACATGAGATGTCTGTTCATGTAAAAGGAAAAAATATCTTTTATTGCTCTTGGGATGCTATCAGTATCTCTGTGTAGAAAATGGAGATGAAATGATTGCTAAGAGATGTGTTCATCCACTGTCTCTTCTGAAGAGCCCTTTTAACCAGCAAAAAAGTTCAGACACCTCCAGGCAACAAAAGTTAGCACAAGAAAAGGTAGATTCAAGTGTTAGGTTGACTGTGAACATCTGGAAAACAGAAGATAATGTTCCACAGACTTGTCTTTTGATTGATTGCTGGGAATTTTTTGCAAAGCTAAACCAGTGGAGGAAGCTTGATACAGCTGATGAACAAAATACCCTTTTTTTGCAGTAGCTCCATTAGTTTGTTTATATTTTTGAGACCTGGGACATAAGGTCAGAAGTGAGATTTATAAGAAAGTGTGATTTGTACACAAGCAAACGCTAGACAGATCCTTCACACAATACCCCTACAAAAACTTTTGTTGATTTTGTCAACTTACAGGATAAACTATCTTTACTGGATAAACTATCCTAAAGCCCTTCTGCTTCCTCACACCTATCACTTACCCCACCATCTGTATTATCGATACATTTCCCTCATGAAGAGGCCTCTAGCTCTATGTAAGTTAAATTCCTAGACACAGAAAAATTAAGAAAATCTCATTATACATTTTCATTTGTGAAGCAACTGAAAATTAATGTTTTATGATTATTCCCTAATCGATAAAGTTGGTTTAAAATGTGTGTTTTGGGGGGGGGGGGGCAGGGAAGTCTCCAAGTCTGTTTCTGGTGGAAATCACAGGACCTATCTGCATAATTTTACTATCACATGCAGCACGTACAGCAGAAGCAGTGTGAAATGCACAGAGGAAAACCCCTGGAGTTCATCTTTTATGTATATAACTCACTGTTGAATGTGTAACATTTTCCTGCTGGAAGATAAACCAAATATTTCCCTAATGAGCTTAGCGGGGCTTAGAGATGGCTATCCCAGCTTTGGAAATTATCTGAAAGCAATCGTTTATCTTTGGAGTCAAACATGAACTTCCCCTGGCACTAAAAGCTCTGAGTTATGTCTTGAGTCATGCTATATCTCCAGTGCCTGCCCGGGACAGAGGTCCTGGGGCCACATGTCCTCCAGTCCTGCCAGCAGGGGCGGCGATGGCTCAGCTGTTTTAAGGAACCCCCTGGTTGACCTCATTGTAGGGAATTAATGTTCCTGGGAATACACAGTTTGCAAAACGAGACCACTAAGAGCGACATCTCAAAGGCTCTTGCACAACTTCAAGGAGGAAGCTGGTGCTTCTGACTTTTCCCAGCTTTGAGACTTCTGGGAGGAATGTAACAAAGGAGCTGTTGACATCTGTGCTCATAGTGGCTTGTGATATACTCCTGGTGGGAGAAAAACTACATTCCTGTGTTTCATAGCTGCACTTTTTTAAGCTTTTTAAAGCTGGTTGAATTTGTCTTATGTGAGCCCAGTTAGAGAAACCACTCTATCAACCCAGAAATGCTTCCAAAGGATAAATAACTCTCCCCTCAGAGCAAGAGGGGAGAGCTCCCCTCAAGTCTTGAGACTTGATCCTGATGCAAAAGCTTTGATCCTTCTGTTACAGGAGCAATCATATTTGCATCTCAGGAACAGTCTCCGCTCAATAAATGCTGACATCTTTCATTTGTCACCTCAGTCAATGAAACGCATGCCCTGGGTCCTTGTTCTTGGGCTTGGTGCCACTGTTTGCAAATCATGTTCCCCACAGGAGCAGCAGCTAGCCACCTGTCATTGCACAAAAAGGCACAAGGGACTCCTCAGGAGGGACAGACAAGCAGCAGGGTACTTGCTGCTAACTAACAGCTTTCGAGCTGGTAATCACCACATCCTCCCCCAGAAAATTCTGATTATAATTATAGGAGGGAGGAAATGACAAACAGAGGCATTGACAGGAACGTGAGGGCCACAAAAAGAGTGAGAGGAGCAAAGACGAAATGTGTGTGCAGTACTCCGGAGGTTTGTGCAATTATTCCTTAGGTGGGAAGGGAAGGAGGTGGAGATGAGAAAAAAAAAAAAAAAAAAAGAAGAAGAAAAAGGTAGAGACAAGCTTTGCTACAGTAGATTTACAAAAATGACAGAAGTAGTAGGTCCAACCCCACCACTGGTGTGTTGTCCCATCCTGATGATAAGAAAGGCACCGCTGCCTTTCCCAGTGCCTACCTTCCAGGGGAGCACAGCACAGCTACAAACCCACTACACTTCTTTTACACTTACAAACAGAGCCCTTTTGTCTGCTTTAGCTCTTACTTACCTCCTTTTCTGCCACCCTGCCTTCCCTCTTCTTCTCCCCCTACTTTTGGCTCTCTAAAGGCAAAGTAGCTGCTGAAGGGTTGGGTTCACGCGTAGAAATGTGTGGCTCACTGGGACTTAGCATCTATCCTGAAGACATGAAATGCAAGCCATCTTCCCCTGTTTGCCTATGCAGTGAGGAGAAGAATTACTCTTGTTGAGTGGGTACCACATGTTGCTGCAGCTTTTTTGGAAAGAATGGGTTTCTCCCAGACCTGCAAGCATTTGGCAGAGGCCCTGATCTGTTTAGCATGCTGAAGTAATCTTGTCACTCAACTACGACTGCTCTGCAGACTCCATGCTTAAAATCACTTCCATCAGCCTTCTAGAGATGCTGTGTTGCTCATTCAGGAGACAAGTCCCAGTTCCAGCATCTCAAGGTTGTCTCCAGGCTGCAGGGAAAAAATAAAAAAACAAACAAACAAAAAAAAAGGTTTCCCATTTTATCCCAACATCAAGGACAAGCTGAGTCAGAAAACAAGGCACTTTTTCTAAAGCAAGGTATTGAAATGGAAATGTAGACCCTGGGTCTTCAAAAGCTAGCAAGTGGGTTTCCTGCGAACAATTCCATCAACAGTGCTGGGAGCACAAGTAGCAGCAGGCTGCTTCTCTCCTTTCAGTCCAAAATATTCTCCCCAAAAATCGATTGTCATCTTTGTCTATAAAAGAAACACAGGGTTGACGTGAGCACTAACATAACTGGAGCAGTTGGACCTTTTCTAATGCATGGATTACGAGAAGGTAGTAACATCTTACTTTCATTTACTCCCTGCTCCTCCAGTCCAACACACAGGGAGCTGTATCCATTCAACAGATAGCAAAAATCAATCCATTTCTTACAGGAGTTTTCAAATACATGGCTGCAGACTAGAAAAGAAACTTGGTACAGCCCAAGCTCCTGGTGTGCAGCTATGGTAAGCTGAGAGGCAACACATTATATAGTGGTTTAGGTCACTCTTCCTTTGACCTGTGCAATTTTGGCAGAGATGGATGTAGTGTTGCAGGCTGCCAAGAGGCTGCTGTTTTGAGTGGTTTTCTTGAGAGCCAAGGTTGTTTTATTGGTCAAAAAAATGCTGGGCTGGCAGCAATATTTTGGATGCTAGCGCCATCCGGTGGTCCATGAAGTATGTCATGGGTTACTCCAGTGTTCCCAGGGACACCGATGCTTACATTTTGTCCAGAGTAGGCCCATACTGTAAATACATGAGCAAAAAGGTGAAAGCCTTTAATTTCTGAGAGGCATTTTTTCTCATAATTATTTTAACCCATATGAACATGGGCCATTTTGCAAAATGTCCTTCTGTCTTTGGTCATGTTCAGTTCTGTTTCAGCACTCTCTGAACAAGGATGGGTACTCTGAAATCAACGTGGTGGTCTTCTCTCAGCATTTAATGCAAATGAATCTAGGAAGTAATTCTACTTATATAAAAAAGGATAAAAATGATTATGCAGTGTGTTATAGGTGGACAGTAATTCAGTTATTTAGCAAAAGGACTTTTTTGGCAGCTTTTATCTATCTATTTAGAAATGCATATTTTTACATGTACATGTCAGAAGGAAACGAAGCAAAGTTTACTGAGCCAACCAATAGAGACTAGAGGACAAAAAAAAAAAAAAAAAAAAAAAAAAAAAAAAAAAAATTCAGTGTAAGAAATAGAATTACTGTTAGAATTACTGTGTAAGTAAAGTAGTTAGAGAGCAGTTAAGTGTAAGTAAAGGAGCTATAGGCTAAGTGGACAATTGACAAGTTCTGTGAAATTTGCCATGCCTTTATTATTTCTTCATGTGCTGTTCTTTCATGGTCTCTTTCAAAGGTGATATGTGTTTGTCCATGATGATTTGCCTTTTGCTGGCAAGTTTGCTGAGGGCAGGAGGTTATCTGAAGACTAGAGGGAGAGGTAGTTTCATGGAAATTATCCATTCAGACGTGACCTATAGAATAGGTGTTTCTAACCCAAGTGTACTTCCTAGGTTTTTTCTTTGACTGTACAGAAGATTTTTTTCTAGAATGGCTTTAATCTATCTTTTGGTTTCCAAAACTGGAAGGACACAGAAGGCTTGGAAACACAAAATACTTTACATGAAATTGTTATCTATTTTGCTGAGCAGAGCAGGACCGGGACCAGGAGCTTTGGCCTGTGGAAATATTGAATACGTTTCTGAGATTGCTACCGAAGATTATAGCTCACAGGATGCCTTCCGGGAGGAAAGAGAGATGCATAACCTATATAGACTATAGCTAGCTACAGGAAAACAAGCAGACTCTTTCCAGAAACATAAGGACCTGAGGCATAAACCCTGGCAGTGGACTTAAAGTGTGGGCATGAGCTGCCTCGGTGCCTAGCCCTGTCCCTTGACTGCCTCACACAAACAGAATGAATAGCTGGTAACAAACAGAAAACAAGCATTGCAGAGACCTTTGCCCTTTGCTGGCTTAGACTTGATGATTCTCATGACATTAATATGAATAGACTAGTTCACTGATTGTCTCCCTGCCTAGAAGATGGCATCTTTATCAAAACATATTTCCACTTCTCAGAAGAGTGCTAAAAATAGCAGAGGTGCTAAACTGACAGCAGGAAGCAGACTCCATGCATCATCATTTTGTGTTTCTACCTAGTTAACTACATCAGCTTCTAACAAATATTAATGTGGAGAGAGACTTGGAAGAAATTGTACTTGTTGCACTTACGCATGCATTATATTTGTTAAGGGTGAAACAGTGTTATTTGCAAAGCAAGAAACAACATTGTGCAGTCCTAAAGGCAGAACAGAAATAAACTACAGCCCCACTAATCAGAATTTCACTCCTCGTTCCCCATTTGTGAGCTCAAATGTTCCCACCAGTTCCTCTTTGGAGCTCAGATTCTCCATTCCTTTGGTAGTCCAGGGTATTTCCCTTCAGCCATGTTGCTGTGTGATGGAAAGAATTCATCATGGTTCTCTTCTGGTACAACTTCCCAAAGTGTGAATACCTCATGCAAAAAGCAAAAGGACCCCTCAAGCACTTTCTTTCATCTGCAACATTGTCTCAGCCTGGCAAGATATTGCCTGGGACTGAGTATCGGGTTATGCTATGGGGTACAGCCAGGATAGGGGGTTCTGCTGTTGCTACCAGACCTTGTGGCAGAACAAACTCTCATAGTTTGTGTCTTGAAAGGAGAGGCAAAGAAGACAGTAATAACGAAGTGTGGTATTGCTGTGCTGTGGATTTTCCCCTGACTGTCCGCCATTCACATAGAGGTTCCTGAAGAAAAAGGGTAGAATATCATGGGTAGAAAACTACATCTTTCTGTAGGTGGTAACCCAGATCCTGCTGTGTCCCAGCTGCCCACAATTCTTCTGCATAGCTCTTCTGGCCCAGTGATTGACTGAATACATGTGCTTTGGAGAGTTGTGCTAGATAGTTAACTTTATTTTGCAAGCAAGGACCATGAGAGACATGTCCAACATGTTCTGAGAAAAGGGTCATACAAGGGAACATCTGTGGCTGTGTAGTAGTGCTTGAACCCAAAAAACATTCTAGGAAACCTTTCATTTTTCAGGAGTTTTGCTGGGCTGATGTTTACTACACCACAAAGTGGTGCAGCTCTCAGGCCTGAAGTTGGTGGAAGAGTGCTGGTTTTCCACCTTTGGTTGAAAATTTTCCTTTTGTGATGTATACCTGTTATGCTGTTTGTATTTTTCAACTTATTTCCACAAAAAATGTTCTATTTATGTCAACACTTTTGCTCTCCACAAAGGTGAGCAGGAAGAGTTACTTAAGTTACATTTATTTATTTTTTTCTCCCTAGAGCAGAAGCGATTTTTGTAGAGTTATCTCAAGGAGCCACTAGATATTGTGCTGCTTACTGCTCTTCCACCACCGAGCAAAAGTAGCTCAGAATTCTTACCCTCTATGTGCTCTCCTTTCAGATGGGGGTTAGTAGCTACCCTGTTACAAATTGCTTTTTGCCCTACATAATGTTAGTCAGTGAAATGTAATGATTTAGTTTTGATTTTCATTAGCAAAAGCTAGATGGAAGAAAGAAGGTTTGAGTCTAGTTTTTTTGGAGGGTGCCAAGGGGTCAGGTCTTTCTTTTCCTGCCAAGCTGAGAATATGCAAGTGTGCCCACCTGCTGATGAAACACCTTCTCTCCTAGTGGACTCCAGCCATTTGCCACTTCAGACACAGTGACAGAAGAGCTTGTGATATTATTGACTGCTACCAGCACACTCCGTTCCCTGCCCGTGCCCACCAGAGCTCAGCTGTCTTCCACTGCAGGACTCCCTCTCTCTGTCCCCTCCTGCCAACAGGGAGTTTTGTATACTTGATTTTCAGGTGTTGTGGAGAGCACAGGCAGACAGTGGCTTGAACCCATCAGTGGGTTCAAAGCCCCTCTTGCGTTTCAGGGACAGGAGTTTGAAATGTAGCAGTGTCACTACAAGCAGTCTCACCACAGTCGGATTTCACTGGCAGCATGCACGCTCTGCAAAGCAAAACCCAGCTTGCTGTAAGAACTGAGCACAGTGCCCTCTTGTCCTGCGTGGTGTGCAGCTAGTCTTACACCTCGTCCATTTTAACGTTCTCATTGCAGTGGTTGTAGTCTAGAGATGGGGGAAATTTGGAGGGCTGTGGGGAGGCATGTTTCTGCATCAAGCTGACCCTTGTCAAAAGTGGGTCACAGATGGTTTTAGTGGAACAGGAGGCAGATGCTTGCCAGATCAGTGATATAGCTTACAAAGTTTGTTCTTGTGCCCTGGGAGAGCATGCAGTGCAGATGTGCAAACAGTGACCTCATTCTGGTCATATTAAAGACAGTGGGTGAAGCTATTCAAAAATCCCAATGATAAAGTACTTTAAGTACTACTGATTTTGGTTTTTTTAAACAGTTATATTATTACTTAGGGCTTAATAAAGTGGTAAACTGGTGTCCTTCAATAGAAAAAGGCTTGAGTCATATAAACAAGCTATAAATCCTGAGCAGATCTTTGTGGAAAATCAGTTCCCCCTGCTTTTATGAGCTACCACCTCAGGAATCTTTTCCCCCGACTTTTGGAAAACATCTTGATTTCATCAGCATCCATCTAAAGCTCTGCTAATTATGGCTAGGGTTGAATGTGCCCATCCTTGAGTTTCCACTGTGCTTGTGCTAACACATTAATGTGTGACAGGAGGAAAGGAGAAGGCGTTTTATGCTTGTTTCTTCCTCACGGAACACAATGGTACCTCTCAACAAGACCCACACAGGATCTGCATTACAAAAAATCACCAGATTAAAAACTAAATTAACTAAAAATAAAAAAAAATATATAAAAAAATCTAGGTTTTGATTCATCTGGAGTCAGGGTTGTGCCTTGCTATGATACTGTTGTCACAACACAATGATCCTGGGCAGGAACTAGTACCTCTTTATGCTAAATTTTGTACAAGCATAGAGCAGAAAGACTGTCTCTGCCACAAGAGCTTGCAGACTAAATAAAGTTTCTTGTCTCTGGCAGCAGAGCAGCTGGAAGCCACATCAGGACAGCCTGAGTAGTGCTGCATGTGCATGTGAGATCCAGAAGGGCAACAAAAGAAACAGTCACTGAGAAGCCAAGGGGGAGGATGATGGAGGTGGTTTTCTCATTTTAAATGACCTTACAAAAAATTAATATCATAATGCTCTACATACTGTCTGGAGCAAGAGCCTGGTTTGCCAAACTCTTCATGAGCAAAAATAAAACAGCTTTCTAACTGGATCTTACTGAAGCCTCTAAGAGCTCTCCTGGTTTGAACTCTTTGTTCCCCTCCTGCATGGGGACTTGCAGCGAAGTGTGATGCTGGCCTGAGCTATGGGAAGTCGTGGTGCTACGGGGCTCAGGAGCTCCTGTCTACACAGGGCTGGTGGTCTGCTGACATTTAGACCTCAGAAAAAAAGCGTCCCTTGGATTCCTTCATTGTGAGGGATAACCAAATCACATACCCTTTGTCTGCACCTGGAAGAAAATTCCCAGACCTCTTCCCAGTTTCTGGGACACCTAGGCCTCTTGTCAGTGGCCCATGGGCTGCAATTGATGCCCCCTCCTATGGGTCTCTGTAAAGATGTGTGGGTCAGCTGTGTGCAGCATAGTGCCTAACCTGAAACTATTTAACACCAGGCTCTGCAGTCAGCCAGGCATTAGGCAATGGAATGGCCATCAAACTGCAGCTGGATTTGTGTGGAAGATGTAAATAGTTCGGCGTCGAGTTAGAAGTTTTGGTTTTTTAAGAGTTATGAATCTTCAAATCCTTTGATAGGTAGGTGGGGAGCTCTTGTTACCATCCACCACTCTACCTTCTAGCTGGAAAAAAAAAAAAAAAAAAAAAAGGAAAAAAAAAAAAAAGAAAAAGAAAAAGAAAAAGAAAAAAAAAAGAGAGAGAGAGAGAGGAGAGAGAGAGAGAGAGAGAGAATATGAGCACCTTATCAACATAACAGAGCATCTCTGAGGAGGTTTGCAAGAAATATGCACAAGAAAAACAAACATACTCTGCTTGACAAGCTGGGAGAGCCAGCTCTGCTAAGGCAAACCAGCTTTGCCTCAGTAACTTTGGCCTCACCTGCTGCGAGGAGCTGATCCCATCAAACACCATTAGTAGAGAAAGGTGTCCTTTTACTCCATACACCTTCCAACAAAAAAGCTGCCTCTAACACTTCAAGGGCCAGATCCAGCTCAGCAGAGCTTCCTTTTTGACTGAGATTTTGAAAAGACACATACTTATCACCATGTTGCTAAATCCTGGACAAATACAACTAGCTGATTTTTTCCACCAACAAGCAAACTATAGTGGTTAATTTTAACATGAGCATGGAGAAAACACCATGTTGAACTCAGATTTACAACATATCCTGATACTACAGAGCCAGAGGCAGATGAGTGGATTTATGTGGTGCTTTCTGTCTGTCTTGCCTTCAACAAAATGTGCCTTTTGAGCACATTTCTAAAGATCTTTCAATGTAAGTGGTCAGAGATCTCAATTTTTTGTGTCTTTCATGCTAAAGTGAAGCTGCAGGGAGAGGAGCTGGGGTAGAGACCTCAGAGCTAGTGCTCTGGCATATCATTGCTTGAGCTATGCAGCCAACTTGGAAAGTCAGACCTTTTACATTTAGATGCTCTTGCAAGAGAACAGAAAGTATAAACGACATAAAACATTGCAGTGTGTCTGCAAGCTGCATTTTATATCTTCATCCAGAGCTGAATTTAGCATCAAAGAGAAATACACTCTACATTTTACAGAGACATGAATACCAAACACATTTTACACAGACTGAATGAAACAGAACCTTGACCAGGAACTCCTGCAGACACAGCTCTCCTATGTGTGCAAAATGCTGTGCTCGGGATGGCAGGATGGAGTAACAACAAGAGCAAGAAAGAACCTGACTTTGTGGGCAGGATCTACCTGTGGTCATGCCCTCTCTGGTCTCCCTGCTTCAGTTCCCCATCAGGACTTGTTGCAATGTTGCAACACTTTTTAGCTAATGGAAATGAAAGGCTGACAGAAATGCTCCATGGAAAGAAGAGAGAAGCCACTTTAAAATCAGGTTACAAAGTTATGTGCCCTGGGGAGAGGGGGAGCCTCTTTAGCACAGGGGTTTCCAGGAGACTGAGGTAAATGCAGAGAAGCTGTACCTGAGCAGTAACATAGCACCCATGGGGCATCTTGCAGATGGTCAGGAGTTGAGTCCCCTTTGCTCTGACGAGGAGATGGGCAGGAAGAGGCAAGAATCACGCCACATCCCTGAAGTTACAGTGGCAAGGCCTCTTTTGCTCTGTCCTGTTTTAGTTTTGTTTGTTTATTGTGCCAAAGTATTTGCTGTTTATAAGCCATTTAAGTAGTTCACCAGTTTAGAAACCTGTCAAGAGTGTCAGCTGAGTGTGAAATTCACCCAAACTGTACAGGCTTTGCCTGAACCCCCTCCAACCCGAGCACCTGTGCATGTACACCTGTACAAACCAGGCAGCAGTCACTTCAGCCCCTGGGATGACCTTGAAGCTGTGAATTCCACAGCACACAAGCATGAAAATCACTGAGAAATCACAGCTGGGATGCAAATCACAGACAAACCCAGGCAGTTTCTGGGAGGAGGAAACCTTCAACAGCACAGCAGAAATCTGCCCATTTATAAATGGATCTGGGCTCTGGAGAAAAGCATCAAAGCAGCTGCATCTAGACTGTGTTTCCTTTCTGCAATGTCCTGGGTCTCCCAGCTGGTGCAGCAGGCTGACACCATGCATTTGTCTATGTTTTGCTATTCCTGCAACCCAAAGCCTCCATGGCCTATAGCTCCTGCATGGTCTGAGCCTTGAGGACCTGCAGCTAACCCATCAGGAAGAACCAAGAAGGCACATGGTGTGCTTAACCGAGTCTCCTTTCTTAATGCTGCATGCTGGTGGGAAGGTGTTGTGGGGTCTGTGTGTATTGCTAGAGCCGGGGTGGTCTCTGCCTTTGGTGGTGCAAGGAGAAGCTGGGTGTATGAATTTGTTATGCAATCCATAGTGTGGTGTCCCAGCTGCTCCTATTCACCAAGAAAATGCTGGGATGCCTGACCTACAGGAATGACATAGCAGCAATACCTCCCATGTACTGCTAAAGTTCAGTGTTGAGACATGTGATCCTACACCTGTCAGATTAAATAAGCTTTAGAGTAAGCGGGTTGGAGATGAAGCCAGTTCTTTTATGTGCTGCGTAGGCAAGATGCCAAAGCTGAGGCTGGTAGGATTTTTAGCGTGCCTAGATCACATACTAAGCATGCTTTTTTTTTTTGCCAAGCAGATAGACATATCCACCCGCACAGTCACGATCGCACTCATCATTTATGGTCTCTGTGGTCTCATGTTGGAGTAACGTGACTCTTCTGGTGAGCTGGAGAGGAGGCTGAGACCCCACAGCACTGCAGGGATGGCTTGGGGCTCAGCAGAATGCCTGCCTCCCAGCTGCAGAGGGGCTATGATGATCTCTGAGACCCACATCAGTCTTCAAAAAGTACAAATGTGTTGTGTCTTCAAGGCTGGTTAAAAGCAAGAGGGACCCAGCCCCTTACAACCTCTTCAGCCAGAATGGTGACTTGCTTGTGAATTGGTGTGTAATCTCATCGGCACCAGCAGATTGAAAGGACACTGATTGTGGTGGTTTTACCGTGCTGGGCAGCTAAACCCCACAACCGCTCTCTCACTCCCCCTCTTTAGATGAGCAGGGGGAGAAGTAAAGCAGAGAAGAACTCATGGGTTGAGATAAGGATAATTTAATTAAAGGGAAATAATTATAATAATTAAATAAAGACTACCATGAACTAAACAATTTAACAAAGGGGAAATAAAAGGGAAAGGGGAAAAAAGGGAGGAAAACAAACAAACAAAATAAATGAAAGCTATATGGAAGTGCAGAGGAAAGAAATTACTCCCTACTTCCCACAAATGAGCGATGATTGACCACGTCCTTGAAGCAAGGCCTCAACGCACGCAGCCGGTGTTTGAGAGGAGGACCGACGTCTTCTCAACGAGAGCCCACCCCTCCCCTCTTCTTCCTGTTTCCACCTTTTATTGCTGAGTGTGACACCACATGGTATGGAATATCCCTTTGATTGGTTTAGGTCAGCTGCCCTGGTGATGTTTCTCTCCTCACTTTTTGCCCACCCCCTAGGAGGGTTAGAGAAAGGCTCAATGCTGTGCCACTGCTGCTCAGCAGTAGACACAACACTGGTGTGATAACAGTGCTGTTCCAGCTACAAGTACAGAGTACGGCACTGTATGGGCTGCTGCCGGGAAAGTTAACATTCCAGCCAGACCCAGTACACTGATGTATGCAAGCTGGCAAGTCCCAGGCTCTTGACTTTTTCCTGCTGTGCCCTTTGGGAAGTTTGTCTCCCTCTTTCTTCTGGGTGTAAAGCAAGGTGGCCTTTCCTTCATGAACACAGAGACTGGGAGTTGAACAAACCAGCTGCAACTTGTGTCAGCATCAGACAACATGAGCATCCTTATTTCATGTCCATAGTTAGACATAACTTAGACAAAAAAAAAAAAAAAAAAAAAAAAAAAGCTAAGGGGTTAAAGCTTAGGGTTTAAGCTAATGACTGCATTTTGCAAAGGACAAGAAGCACTTTCCAGCAGCAAAGGAGCCCTGTGGCAGCCCGGCAGGTGAGCCCACCCCTACTCTGGTGGCATGGACATCATCCCCAGCACGGACAGCTCTGGTGCCAGCGGGCAAGCTGCCATGCTCACAAGCAAGGAGACAATGCGGTGAAAACATTTTGATGTGAAGCACCAAGACACTGAAATAATTGGCTGATCCAGCCAGACTGCAAGGATTAAAACTCAAAGCCCTGCTCTGTGTATTAATTCCTTCATTTGGATCTTGTCTCCCATTACTTTGAAAATAACAAGAAAAAAACTGGATATGATTCAGGTAGAAGAATTAACACTGCTGTTATCCCAGCAGGCTCTGGCCATTGCTCCAGCCATTGCTCCTTGCTGACCAGCCAGAGATTGTCCCCTTTCCATAGGAGGAAGCCTGTTTTTTTTTCCTTCTTGCATAATCTGCTGTGTCTTGGGGAAGTTTAGGTTGCTTGAAGTTGGGATGTCTGTCATACATGCAATGCAAATATGTTTTCCCTAAAGAGGGAAAATTAATTCTGCCAAAATCACAGTCTCTGTGATTCTGATCTAAGTCCTCAACAAGCAAAAAATAATGCTTAAAAGGAAAGCCAGTGTACAGGGTAACAGTTTTGGCTTGGATGTCTTGGATTAAAACCTTTGTGAATTATTTTTCATTTCTTAATGGAGGAGTTACAGATTCCTTAAAGGGTGTCATAACATTACAACCAACACCTGCTTCGCAGGACAACATCAACATTGTATAGGTGTTTCTATGCTCATTCAACAACTTGCTGCAATCAGGGATGTTTCCCCAAGCATTTTAATGTCCCCTTTAGCAGCACATGGGGCGGGAAAGTAAAAAGGAAAGGCACACTTTCCTTTGTAACTGTGGAAATCTAAGCTAAGCCCATACCAACCAAATTCTGTTTTTCTCCACTTCAGCAGCACAACATGGAGTGATGTACATTGAGCACCATGAATAAAAAACAAGGCCAATTAAAGATAACAGGAGAGTAGGGAGGGTTAATGAACTGGTTTTCTACAGTTTATTCAGCCTAATAAAAATTACTTGCATATTTTTATGAAATAAAACTTAGATCGGTGTCTGGTTAACATTTTTAAGCAAAATATATTATAAAGAAAAGCGTAGAAAAAAATGTTGATTTAAAGTAACTTATTTCTTGGTTTCTGCAGAAAATAGAAGATTTTGTTTTATGCAACATTATTTAGACTTTTTCCACCATAATTTTAGGAAGAAAAATATTTTGCCAGCAGAAGACATTGACTTTTCCATTTAGCTCAGACTCCAGTACAACAAGGCTAGTGCTAGCTAGCTATACACAGCCTTGGAGCTTAGCTGTAGTAGACACTAAATAATAAAATTAATTTATGACTGGTGTTAAGGATTATCCAGAATAATGGATAAATGCCTACCTCATGATTTACTTTAACAATGTGCACTGTTCAGACTTTTGAGCACTTTCCCAATAAAACTGATGCTGCAGAGAGGGTTGCTGTAGAACTCATATGGATCTGTTCTGGGGGATAGTGTTAAGGCTGCGAAGCTTTAGAAGGAATACTGTTTAGATCCAGTAAGTGGTGAGAATACAACATTCAAAAGGTATCTGTTTGCTGCCATGTCATGTCACATCTTCAAGAAAAAAAAAAAAAAAGAAAAAAAAAAAAGGAAAAAAAAAAAAAAAGTAGGAGTCCTTTGGAAAACATATTTGAACTCTAATGCACCTGATCATCTCTCAGGTGCCATTTGAGAGATTGACACCCTTGATCAAATTGTGAATGCATAGGGAAATGTATCTTTATTCCTCAACCCATGTTGAGTTTCAGTTCAGATTTCGGAGGAAGGAAGATGTTATCTAAGTCTTTTCATACTTCAAAGATTTATTATGTGTGTTGTTCACTCAAAAATTCTTGTGGATTGTGTTATACTTAAACCACAGCTTCCAGTGGCACAGCAGCATTAAGTGAAACAAGGAAATTACAGGTAAAATCTTGGTCATGTCAAAATGGAGGTGATGTTTGCATCTAAGTGGGAATTTCCCTATGGGATATCAAAGTAATTTGCCCTAAAATAATTTTACCTCACCCTCTCAATGACACATTTTTTCTGTTGTGCACCCTTTCAAACATGCTAATGGGGCAGTTCTTCAAAAGGAAATTCCTTCCCGCGTTCATCACTTTTCATTAAGAGCTTTTGTTCTGGGAGCTGTGCCATCCTTTTATTTGTTGTTTGAGATGCATGGTGATTTTAATTAAGGAATTGTTGCCTGTGTGCACCATGGTGGTTGGATTCGGTGACCAGGGAGCAATAATTATAAATGCCCGGGGCAGCTGAGTTTTTGCTTCAACCCTTCAGTGGTTCTTGTCTTCACCAGGGAGGATCCTCTCTACTTTTGGACAGCTTTGCCCTTTAAAGCCTTGGGTCTGACATTGGCAGTAGGCTTGTAGCAGTTATGAAATGCTCATATCTAGAAGCCCTGAGCACGAGCAAATCCTGCAGGGCTCCATGTGGATTAACTCCTCCTTTGGTGTCCAAACAACAAGATGATTATTGTGGTTATCTTGAACTACTAGCTGTGGACAAAGTGCATGTGGATGCAGAGCTATTTTATTTGCTTTGACTGGTCAGCACAGGAGAAAACGATCTGTCACCATCACACAAGCATAGTTCATCCACTAGATGCCTGAAAAGCTGGAGCATTTCAGAGAATTTGATAAAATGAATATGCTGAGTGTGTTTTCCCTATCCAAGCAAGAGCTGTTATTCTGCACGCAAGTGACAAAATCAGCAAGAAAGGGGGCTGGAAACCAGACACTTTGCTGGAAGCAGTTGGGCTGTTTACAGGGAGATGCATCTCTTTATCTCTTCCAAACCACCCAGTTCTTCTACATAAGCAACTCACTTCTCTGACACTCATGACTACAGGAAAGGCTGCAATGAAAGCAGATGTATTTCTGGCCTGAGTGCATCTTGCTTTCTTCACCCTGAGGGTGCAGTTCTCTGTAAGTGATTCTATATTTGTCTTAGCAGGACCCTGTCTGATAGATGAGAAACAAAAGCATTTCTATAATTTCCAGGCCCTTCTGCTTACTCTCTCACCAGGGTCTGCCTCTGTGAAGCAAGCCTGTTCTGTGCCCAAACCAACATGCCAAGACAGGTTTTTCTGCACACAGTGGCAAGCTGTGTATCTAAAGGGAGTCGGTCCTTGTGGGAACAATCTCCAGTTTAACACAGTCTGCCAGTTCCATAAGAGAGGAGGTGAAAGATCTTTCCTTTGCTTTCTGATATGCGTACAACTGTGGAAAGAGCTTGCATAAGGAAGATAGCCAAACCCAGCCTTTATCTTTTGGATGAGTTTCATCTGCTCACCTCAGGCATTTATTTGCTGCACCTGTGCATTGGGAGCTCCTGTCACTCCTTCCCAAGAAACCCATTTGTTTGTTGTTTGGAGTGATGGAGACACACAGCTTTGTTAAAAGATAATGGATTTACAGATGATATGTGGAAAAGGTTGCAGCAACTTCTCGTACTCCTGTTGTCCCTGCCTCCCACCAAGAGCTTTCCAACATATGGTTTGCTTTGTTCAGGTTCAGGCAGAGTGAGCCACCAAGGTCCCAGGAGCTCAAGACGTTTGAAATCATGAAGCTAGGCTGTAGGCAAAAAGCCTCTTGCACAAGGAGACTGTAGGGGTGGGCCAGGGTGGAAGTTTCTTAGGTGCTACACATCAGCACAGAAAGCAGAGTGTCCCTAAGTTCAGAAGCTGGGTTACAGTACACAGATACAGGGCAATTGCCCCTGTCTCATGTTTGAAGTAACACAAATCTCTGCCAGGTGCCTGTGGGTTTGTGAGGACTGGGGCAGGGAGGGTCTTTCAGGGAAACACTTCAGTAAACAAAGCTGGAGGCTTAAGTTTATGTGCTGTTGATGGTGTGGTTGGAAAGAAAAATGAGTCTTGGGAAGGTACGAATGCAGACTCCATTTCTGCTAGGAGCATGACAGGAGAGGAGCTGGAGGAGGAGGAGTAATTCCCCATTATCTGAAGAAACAGAAAACTCCGGGTGCCAGAGGGGGGAGGCTAGACAGGCCTCCAGCTTGCAGTGATGGAGAATGCAGGGCTGCCCATCACGACAAGCCTTCCACGACAAGCCTTGGTACATGTGGTGCTGTGCTCTGGTACACTTGGCAGGACAATGGGCTCCCCATTTTGGCCTGGCAACAAGGCAGTGGCAGTGGGCACAGGCTAACCAAAACAGCAGGCACCCTTCTGCCAGAACCTCAGAGGTCTGAGGTGTGTTTGTTCTGCTGCAGTCCTATCTGCTTCATCTCCACTGGTGCAGTGATCGGTGTGGTGTGCTGTTTGCAGGAAATGTTGAGAGCTGCATTTCAGCAAGTGCTCTCAGTAGGGGACTGCGCCATTGCAGCTATCAGAGACAGGCACTGTCATGAGCATTTCCCACATTCAACACAGCAGGAAGACAGAGAAATTGGCCGGGCAGGAATGAGGCAAGGTGGAGAAGAAAAAAAGAAAAAAGAAAAAAAAAAAAAAAAAGGAAAAAATTGCCATCCTGTCTTTATTAATATTTTCTTTTCTGTGAAGCATTACCACTGGACTGCAAAAGACAAAGCAAATCCACAGGTTTAGTTTCACTGCTTAAAGCAGCACCGTCACCACAACGAGAACTACCATTTAAACCACCACCCTGAGGAAAGCTGCAGCTCCTGTGGGAGAAATGGTCTCCATAAAGAAGGATTCCTTGGGGTTATGCTGACTACAGATGGAAATGATTCACAGAATCCATATGCTCCTTTTCCCCTAGTTCTGGATGTCCCTGAGCTGGCAGCAGAAAAATGAGGTGTCAGAAGCTTTTTTGCATCTTTGTTTCCTTACTCACTGTCCTAAAAATCTGTGAGCTTTAAGGAAGCAGAGAATAATACCTGCCAACTGTGCAAAGTGGAGAAAATAATGCCTCGTCAGAGAAATCCATGTGTTTCTTTGAAGATATGCTTTCATGACTATTTTCCTTGCTTTGAAGCAGACTGTAATTTTCCTCTGCATGTGCCACTTTTTGGTGTATTTGTTTTGCATCAACACAGCAGGCAGGAGCTCACCCCCTCCACCCCTTCCTCTTTGGCTGACAAGGTGCTTGCTTGGCTTGAAACCACCGGGAAACCCCTTGGTGGAAACATCCACTCACTCCTCAGTCTTGCTCTACCCATCCCCTCTGTGGTCATAGGCTCCAGCACACAATCTGTGTTCACCACGGGCTTTACGTTTGGTCATTTTTCCATCCATTTTCCTACCTCGCCTGCACTGTAATCCTTAGCCTGCTGTTGGCTCTGGGCATGTTTCCCCGGTGAGGTCAATCAAACAGCACTTAGTTTCTGTGGAGCTCTTTCAGCACGTATCTGAGCTGGCTGGAGACCAAAGAAAACAGGTGTTTCTGCCAGACCAAGCGGAGTGGAGGACTTCACCAAGGCCCCATCGCCCCAAAGATTAACATGGCTTTGGAGGTGCATGCTTCTACTCAGACAGCTACCAGCCTGAGAGCTACATAATCTCTGTATCCCTTCACACCCTGTGCAAACAAATTTCTGAACAACAAAAATGACATTGCAATGGAAAACCGAGATTTTCTGTGACTCCGCTGTCAAAGGGAAGCATTTTGGTATAACGTGGCTTGTTTTGTTTTGTTTTGTTTTTTTCAAGGTCTTATGTTTGCTTTGATTTTACTTTTTTGACTGGAGTGGTTTGACACGTCTGACACTAAACTCCAAATTATTTTGATCAACTGTAACATGAGAGCAGCTGTCCTGAATCAGACAAAAACTCCTGCATCCCATTTCTGACAAGGCTATAAAATGGATGGTGTTAACATGTGCACTACAGAAGGACAAGTATATGAAAACTTCCAAAATACCTCTTCATCCTCAACGCCATCTCTGGTCCATGGGCATCCTGAACAAGAGAAGGAAACTGAGTTTATGTGGCATCCTTCATGGTATCCCTTTTTCTGGCAGTGACCAGGCTCCCCTGGAGTCCCCAGGAGCCCCCAGCATCTTCCAGCAGCCATAGCACCCTGAGGTGGGGATTTCCACTGCAAACCAATGCCTTGAGTTTGAACCTACCCCCTCCAGCTTCACTGATGCCCCTTTCTATCTTACAGCATGAGCAGTTGTACAAGTAAACCCACTACAGCAGTATATGTCCACTCACGGTCTCTGTGCCACTCATGGTTTTACAGATCTCCTTTTCACCCTCCAGACAACTCTTTCTCTTCTAACCAGATGGGATCTTTGCTTACTAACTGATATTCTTTTTTTTGGGGGGAAGGGGGGCGAGGGGGGGGGGGGAATAGGAAAGTTGCACTGGCCAAATTTAGCACCGTGCAGCAATTGCTTTCTTTCCAAAAACAAGCCTCTCATAAAGGGAAATACATTTATATTTTCCATGTTCTACTTTTGGCATCACACGTGAACTCCTGAATACAAATCTCATTTTTCATTAAGTAGATTTCAAGATGTGAGTCAGTTTGCCCTTTGACCTATGTTCCTTTCCCACCATTTGGATCTGTGAGTAAAAAAAATAAAACTCAAATACTTTCACTTTCTCATTTTCCTAGCACTGTTGATGAAGGGAAAGACATAAATTTAGAATCTTGTTTTATTCATGGTCATCACTCTACCATTTTGGAAAGCGTAACTCTCCAAGCGGGACGTTTATATTGTTACAAAAGCAGAACTCCTCAGAAAGATATAAATCTTTTCTGCTAAACCTACAATATTCACAGTAAAGCTGGATGCTATGCCTGTTTTCTCCAACCCTTTTAAACCTAGTTTTTATCTTTTATTTGCTTTCTGGGAAAACAAAACAAAACAAAACAAAACAAAGAAAAAAAACACTTTGGTGCCCACAGAATAGCTCTGCCTAATCTACAGTTTTCAGTAGCATCCTCAACATGTATAGGAACTATACAATATCCAATCCTCTTGTGCTCTTGGTATCCAGGTGGGTGTCTCCCTCAACCCCAGATCACACTTAGCCATCTCTCTCTTGCCTTTCAAGCTTCACTTGGGTAGTTTTTGACAAAACTGAAGCTGCTGCTGTGAAACTTAAGGGACTGGATGTCATGGGCTGGTGTAATGATAGTGGGAAAACTTTGAAAGAGCCTTGTTTAACACTGTAGAGTGAAATGTGGCTTTGGTGCTCATTGGTGTAGGTAAAGCTAATCAACCCCCATCACAGAATATCAGTCACAGAAAGAGGCTCTCACAGAATGAGAGAAGGGTTGAGGCTGGCAGGGACCTCTGGGTCCATCTGGTCCATCTCCTGCTCGAACAGGGCCACCCAGAGCAGGCTGCCCAGGCCTATATCCTGATGGCTTTTGAGGATCTCCAAGAAGGGACAATCCAGAGACTCTGGGCAACCTGTGCCAGTGCTCCATCACCTGCACTGTAAAAAACATCTGGTGTTAAGGGGGAACTTCTTGTGTCCCAGATTGGGTCATCTGCTGGGGGAGATTAGCATCAATATCTAATTGAAGCAATGGTGGGATATTCATTGCAATGTCAGAGAGGACATGCATTGAAACAGAGCTGTGTGGAGTAAACCTATTCATTTAAGGAGATCACTTTATTCTCTTGGTGATAGGAGCCTTAGTAAATTGATAGGCTTGCTTGAGAAAAAAAAAAAATACATATATATATATGTATGTATGTATGTATGTATGTATGTATGTATGTATGTATGTATGTATCTTCAACTAGATGGATAGAATAAGGAGGAACATTTACTTTACAGGCTTCAACATAGGAAAGTATTATTTTCTGTTTAAGCATGTGCTTTACATCCTCATGCTTTCAGTAAAGTCCTGAATGAGAACTTGCTTCATCTACTGAATACCTAAAATCCTTGATACTGATTTTTACAGGAATTTTTGTCAGCCTGTCCAGTCTTTTACCACATCTTTTCAGAACATGCATGTATAAAACAGAAATGTGTGTGCACACAGCCTTCAGTGACTGGGAGAAACCCAGAATGAATGTGATCGAGTCACATGAAGGTGAAAAGTCCCAACCCGTGTTGCAATTCATGCAATCTTCAGAAGAAAAAAATCTCTTTTCTGTCATGGTGCAAAATGAGAGGGTGGAGGTGTGTGGTCAGGCTGACTGAGAGCCAGTAAAATGGAAATGTGAGCAATATTCCAATTTAACTCAATGGAAGCCCACTAGTTAGTAAGTAGTTCAAGTATTTTAGTGCCTGCTGTGTTGATGCCTACAGGGAAAATACTCTAAGTGCTTTCCCTTTCTCACAAAGAAAAGAAGTTTCCATCTATGTTTTATAAGGCTGTCTTGTCACATCCATTATAAGGCATGACACAGCCAGTCAGAGAAAGTACCACAGTGATTTTTGTCGTGTATTTGAGCAGGAAGGCTTTTGTGAAGGGTAGAAAACACACACGCACACATACATATATATGTCTATCTACAAACAAATAGAAATGTAGGTCAGTTAATTGTGAAGATGCAGGTGCCTTATGCTGGCCTATGGCGCATCTGATGCACACTGTTAATGCCTGCATACATCAGATCCAAGCATTATGTCAGTCTGCTCAGCTTAGCACAAGCAAGAGAGAATTATCCTTATTGTGAGAATATTAGGCCATTAACGGGAACAGCTTTTATAACCATTTTATTCAGGTCCATGGCTGACCAGCTATTTTGGGAAGTTTAAGTTTTTTTGCTCCCCAATTAAGTACACAGTTAATATTACATGATTAAAAAAAAAAAATAAAAAAAATAAATAAATAAAAAAGAGCCCTGAAGAATGCTGTGCTGTTGTTTTTTTTAACCTCAGGGCCATGCAATATCCTGCTCCATTCAAAAACACAGAGGGGAGATAGGATAGGATTGGAGGAGCGATAGGAGGAATGTTCCACAGGCTATCAATTTTATATAAAGAGTGATTTTTAAAGGTGCATGCATAAATTTTGTATGCCTGCGTGTGCTCAATGCAAATTGTCTTCTGCATGCATAGAACAGCACAATGTCATTTTCAGATGAAGACAGACTCCATTTGTGACATTTTAGTTATCCAAAAAGCCAATTTTCCTTTTCCAAAACAACTTTGTCAGAATATTTTTGTTCAGTGGTAATATTCTTATGTCCCTCTGGCAGCTCTGTGTGTGTGTGTTTATGTGTAGATCTGGATACATGCAATCAGCATGAAGGAACATGCAGTATGTTGCAGAACTTCTTGACATATGCAGCATTTGACTTCTTAGCTTCTCTACGGTTTGTTAATCCAGCCCTCCCCTTACTTGTTCTCATGTCTCACTTTTCAATAGGTCCAGGCAGTTAACTGACTCCATTTTGAGTGAACCTGGCATAAAAATAAATAAATAAATAAATAAATAAATAAATAAATAAATAAACGTGGCTTTATCTTCTTTGCAAATGTTGTGCTTTTACTCAAAATGCCATGGTTTGAGGTCCAATATAAACATAAATCATTTGTGCCTAAAACCATCTTCCTTTATGCCCCCTGAGAATAAGACAAAAAGGTTTGAAATCCCTAGAAAGTGGTGAATTCCCAGTAGGACACCCAGAAATGGAACACAGAATGATTTTGGGGACTGAATGAATCTCCAAATGTCTTCCAGCCCAACCTTACAGCTGCAGAAATATTTAAATAACTAAAACATGCTTCCAACAGGTAAAAGATGAAAACTGTTGTTCCAGTAAAAGCTGCAGCTGATGTGGTTTTGGCATGGCCTATCTGTGTTTACTACTTGGTATTTCTGTCTTGGTTGGGAAGTTTAACATGAGAAAACACCTGTGGGAAGGGGAACCTGGAACGGGCTGGAGATGGGTGAGGAGCAATGCTCCCTGCCAGGCACATAAAATTTGGGCAAGGCAACAGGTTGGTGCTCCATAATGGGGAGGGGTGGAGGATGAGGAGAGCAGATAGTCCCCCTCCTGAAAGCTCTGGGACAGCCTGCTGCTGAGCATGGGTTGGTGGAGATGTTTGTGGAGGTGACCTTGAGAACCACCAGCTGCTGGCACAATATGTGGCCAGCCTGGCCACTGGGAGCCACCATGGGCCAGCATCTCCTCTGCAGTTGTGCTTTGAATCCCAAACAAAGCGAGCAGGCTACCTGCCCCATATATGCCTCAGATCAGCCCTGTGCAATCCAAACAAAACACATTTTCCCCAAGAGGCTGGGGGCTTGGAGCCTCAGCACCTGCCCCGAGGGGACATCTCCACCTGTAGCCCACCTCCCTTCATGGGTGATGCCCTCTCATGGCGTTACCATCACACGGCGGTCCCCACCCCTGCCCCGGGGTCTGGCACGAGAAAGAGCATCTGTGTCCCTTTAACTTCCCTCCGAGCCGCGATGCCTGTGTTCTCCCCTCCTCTGGGACTGTGCACGCTGTTGCTGCTCCGGCTGCCGGCAGCCAGCGAGGAGAATTTCTGCTGCCGGTGAGCGACCGGCTGGTCCGGGGCTGGCACCCTCCCAGCGAGCAGAGAGCAGGTGAAACGGGACTGGTGGCATCTGTACAGATGTGCGTGGCTGCCTGCATGCTCCTGTGAATCCGCCACCCTTAAATCCTCCATTTCTCTGACGATCTCTCTCTCTCTCTCTCTCTCTCTGAAATTATTTTTCCAAGGAGAAAAGGAAAAGGCAGACAGAAATAGAAGGCAAGAGACAACAGCTTGAGGACCAGATACTTCAACTGCAGCATTTCAAGGTAAGGGACCGAAGCCAGAAAGGACGGATTGACTAAATTTGTCCATTATTGGATATGCAGATCACACGCCTGAAAGCTGGGGAGAGCCCACCCCGACATGCAGCATCTCTCGCTGCTGGAGCCTGTCTCATGCAGTGCTCGTGTCATGCCTGCTCGTCGCTCCCTGTGCTTCGTGCAAAGGACCATGCTGCAAGGATGGGGTCGGGAGGGTGTGGGCACTGTGCTGCTAATGTGGAGTGGTGTTATTGATTATACATAACGATAAGACACCGGTCGCTGTGGGTTGGGTGTGCACTGCATGGCTTCAGTGAGCACTTTTCTGCCTGCAAAGCTGTGCTAAATTTTGCTGGTGCCTGTCGTTAGGTTTTGTATGTGTGTGTGCTCTTTGCAGAGGGGGTGTCAGTGTGCACGCCTGTGTGTGCAGAGCTTTAATTGTAGGATGAAGTTGTTAGGCGTATGTGCCAGAACAAAATGGGCAGGATGCACAGGCAGGGAGGGTGCTGATGCGTGTATGTGTGCCTACACGGAGAGGAACCTCTTTAACAGGGTGCCGAGCAGCCCCCACTCCTGCTGGACTCCATGACAGCTGCAGAGAGCACCAACTGAGAGGCATCCTGGTTATTTCTATCATTTACCCTTCCTGCCAGTAGCAGTTTGTCTCTACATTTTGTGTAGCAAGATTGAGAACAGAAATGTACATGTGATCTTTTTTTAACCAGTGTGCGTTTGTGGGTCGAATCTTTTGAGATTATTGGTTCGTTAGAGGAGCCCAAGGAAAACAGTAATTAAAATATCTCAGAAAGATGATCAGGACTGGACAGTTTTTCCTTGCAGTGAGCTGGGCTGTGATTTAATATACATATATGTATATAGGTTGCTTGTGCCATAGTATGTGTGCAGTACACCTGCATGGGGAGGTGCCATGCCAGACGCCTCCTTTGCCCACGCCTGCACTGGAAGATCAGGCTTCCAGTTACTGCCACAGGCAGGATCCTTCTTCTGCCTCTCCAAAACCCTGCCATCACGTTCTAAGCTATACCTAATTTTCTGGTAAACACAATGCAGTTAAGCTGCAGTAATTGATTGCTGCCCATGTAGATGCTCCTGCAGGTTCACCACAAATCTACAGATGTCACACATTGTCTCTGGTGCCATCAGTCCATAACACAGTAGCATTTCTGTAGGGCAACAGGAGTCACCCTCTCATTCAGGCTGCCATGGACCCCAGGCAAGGGAGGATATCTGCTGACAACCACAGACAGATGCAGCAGGGCAGTACGATGCCTTTCCAGTGCCTCCAAGATGCTTGCTTTCTTTTTGCTGCAAAGCTGGGTGCTTCCTTTATCATGTTAACTGTTTCCAAGCTAACTGAATTATGCTTTTTCATGAAATTCTTTAAGCTGAGCCCTCTGGGAAGCCAGTTCTGGCAATTGCTGTGTTTCATCTGATTTCTTGTGATATAGCTGAGGCTAAACTGTATTTTATCATCCTCCTCAGGGAAAAGCCAACTCCACGCAGTGGTGCAGCAGGGTCAGGCCCTGGGCTGGTGTAAGCTGGAGCTGGCTCCATCCCTGTTATGCTGGTTACTGCCAGCCCAGGCTCAGGGTTGCTGCACAGATTTTTTGAGTGGCACTCATGAAAATTAACTATTTTCCTTCATTAGTTAGCTCACAGCCTGGAGCAAGAACCATAATCACACAGGAAGCAAAGGGTAGATCAGGGCACCGACATCTGAAATGGCAGCTTCCTCAGCTAAAAGCATGGCTAGACTTAAGGACTGTAATCCTGGGTGTGAGGATGAGCATCAGGATACAGCAGGAGCTCCTCCAGCCCTCCATTCAGTGTCATCAGATATCACCAGAGAAAAAGCCCAAAATAAGTGCATACATCTTCCTTCAGAATAGCTAGCTAAAGTATGGTTTGTTTCCTGAATCGTGTCGAATGCAGCTAACTCAGTGCAACACATAAATCCAGGTCAAAAAGACCAGGCTTACCTAGGATGCCCTTGCACTTACTTAAAATGCTGTGAAGTTGTTAATGTCAGTGTAAAGCATAAGGACTTTGCATCAGTGTTCATTAAAATCAGCTGTGGAGAAGCCTTTGAAAATAATATCTGGGTTAATCCTGTGTCTGCGGTATCTGGGTTGATCCTGCAAGTGTAACAGCTTGAGTTCACCCAAAGACATTCGTGCCAGAATGCAATGGATTTGGTTCATTTTTTCTGTGTTGCCAGGGCAATTTTCTCTTAAAATGCACTGTGTAAAATAGTACGTTCGGTTACCTAATAAAGGTTCTGAAAACTACAGCAGTTCTGCTAATTTCAGACTATTTTATTCACATAGGAAAACTATCTAACAGAAATAATTTATTACAAATGTTTATGTTGGGTTACCTACAGTGCTCAAGTTGCTGATGCCAATTAGTCCCCTGGCAAGACAGATGACTTACTCTTCTACCAGTTCATTCGTTTTCTCTTTGTTGCATACTTGGCTGACAATAAGTGATCGGTGGCTGCTCTCTTGTCTTAGGCAGAACAGCCCAGCAAGCACTACCTTGAACATGAATTAGTCATGTGGCAACATATTTTGCAAAGACTCTTGAGAATTAGGCCAATGGAGGACAAAAACATGACTCAAGTATTAATTTTTTGTCCACAAGGACAAAAACATGACTTAAGTATTAATTGTTTGTATGAGCTTCTTGTTTAATAAAGTGTGAAAGCCTGGACTAGGAGAGAGCCTTGTGTAGTGTAGACTCCAAAGACTGAATTGCTTCTTTGCTGACACTGAAAGCCATTTATCCTCTTAACTGAATTTCTAGAAAGTAGGGATTTTGGTAGGCACAGACTATCCCAATGGTTGTCCAGGACCTTCTGGGTGATCTTTTGAATACAGGAGGCGTATTTGTCTAGTTTACAATCAAATACCTTGTTGAAAAAGCTCTTGGTGATGGCAAAAGCATAAAGGTTACTTGAAGCCCTGTTTTGTTTTTTTTTTTTTGAGATAGAAAAAGTGCCATTTTGCTCTAATAAGAGGATATTTGCAAAATTCCTCCTTTCCTCTCATCTACTTTAATTTTTAATACTAAAATAATCTCTCATGCAATATTTTTTATTGTTGTTGTTGTTGTTGTTTTTAACAGTAGGTAGACTTTAAACTTCATGCTTCAGCAACTCATTGGCCTTGCCCTTACAGGCACACCTTGCCAGGTCCATGGGAACTGGAGATGCTACCAGCTTCTTGCACTGCTGTTCATAATCAGAAAAGTGGACAAAATTCACTATGTGCAAACACAGTATCTATCAACGTGATGTACTCTCTTGAAGAAGAGAACAGTTGATCTTGGTTGAATAGTTACACTGGAGATAGGATCTGTGAGCAACAGCTGCTTGTAAGAGCTTGTTCTGCTAGGCAGAACTGGAGAGGGCCACTTCTGATGGAGGTGTCCGCTATTTCAAATAAACACCAGGGTAGAACTGGCTTCCTCCGTAGTTAATTGAACACAATTTCTGTAATCGTTTACTGTAGCTCTGTTTGGTGGTGGCTGGTAATAAAATAAACAGCACAAAACGTCCTAATTGAATGAAAAAAATGACTTATCTGCTGCTACTTTACTATTACAATAAATCCATTTACTGCAATTATTTTATTTCTGGAGTGTTTGAAATGTGAGGGACATTTTTCTGTTAACAGCTATTTCTTATAGACTGCAGTTCATGAACACTCAATCTATAGCATAATTATACCTTTACTTTGAAGGAAAAGAAAACCTTTTTATGTTATAGATATTATGCTAAGATATGGTTTTAGTTGAAACTATCTTATCTAAAAATACATCTTAATTTGATTCTTCCAAAATTGCTTTGTTAACCTCATTTTATTCTAGCCCCAAAATAAATGTTGTCAGAGAATATAAATAGAGGTATCTAACCATATATATATATATACATATATATATATATGCATATGCAAATGCAACAGTGTGGAAAAACAGAGAAAACTTTTACAAATGAGGGAATCTTGTTGTTACTTTATCCCTTTGTGAATTTCAAGTGAATTAACCCTTAAACTGAATAGCAGCTCAGCTGAACACACACACACAGACAAAACATATATTTAATGATGCCATGGACAGTCTCTGCTCTCTACAGGGACAGTGCAATAGCCCCCAGACCCTCTTCTTATTAACAGTCAAGCATTCTTTATGCTATGTGATATCTGCTATGGTAGTTCCAGGCTGTCCATCTGTTTTAACATGCTGGAGCCCATTACACCTCTACAAGGCTGGAAGTTCATGCCATCTCCATTTTCCATCCATGATTCTGGAGCAGGGAGAGACTGAGAGCTAATTCAGAGAGAGATTTCCATGTCCAGAGCACTGGGGACCCTTGTTCAGCCGTCCTGTGCATCGGCATCTTTGGACTGGTCACATCCTACATCCTTGGAGAGCTCGCCTCCCACCAGGCCTCAAGCTGAGAAGAGAGAGGCTGTGCCTCTCTGCTAGTCTCTTTTATAATGCAGAAGAGAAATTCAGATTCATTAGGCAAAAATGGGAAGGGGAATAGGACTGTGTAGTCTAAGGAGCTGGGGCTTTTGCTATTTCTGAATTGCTCACAGGTTATGAAGCTGAAGGATATCCTTACAGGGAAGTAGTGTTTGGAAGGAGGGATTTCAAAAATCCTTATGTGTTTTCTTTCAAGTAGTCAGAAAGAAAAAAAAATATATATCCCCAGATTAAATCTTTTAACCATAACACAATATTTTCTCCAGACCAACTACACAAGTTGACTACCCCAAATGGGTGAAAGCTTTAGTCCTTTAACTCACTTTTCTTACCTGTTTGCATGCCATTGTCACATAACAGGAAATACAGTAATTATGCTGCTTTAATAACTCTAATAACACATTATTTAGGAAAAATGAATGGTAGTGTGAGGTAGTGTGAACCTCAAAGTGGAGAAGAGTTATTCTGGATGACCACATAAGTGTTCCCCTAAGGGCGGGATTTCCTTGAAACCCACTGAACTGGCACTCAGTTTTACCCTCAGAGCAGGTCATGGCCACACCAGCAGTTTTTGTTTCAGACAGACTGTGTCAAAGTAGCTCAAGGATGTTTACTTCTCGCTTCAGTGCCAGCTCTTCCTAATGGACTGATACGTGCTTAAGAATGAATTCACATGACCCAAATTCGGCTTTTCGAAACAATGAACACAAGAACCCTTAAACCAGAAAAGAAAGGAAACCCTGAAAAATAGCTTTTCTTTTTGTCTCTTGACTGATGTGTGTATGTGGAAAGGAGTGACAAACTGGAGCTGAGGACAAACTGAATGCAGAGAGGAAACTATTCTTTCAGAAGATAATGGTAAAAGCAACTGTAATGATGATAACTTGCAAAGACTATTTGGGAGAAGAGGATTGGCAATTTTCAAAACCTCAGATTACAAACTATTGCAAAAGAAATTAATTTGACTTGGGTGTTGTTTGTTTTTATGTTTGTTGTTTATATTATGTTATTATCTCTCAAATCTGTGCTTTGGTTCTTTTGAAAACACGGAATGAGTACTCACAGGGAAAGACAAAGCATACCTAAGTTTCTGGCTCCAGGAGGTAACAGCAAGATCAAACTCTTTTCATGTGTGTGTTTGTAGAAGAGGCTCCTATTTAATTTCCATGCAACCACACCAGGTCAAGTGTCCAGATACTTCTGCTAGCTTAAAGCTATTTCTTACTCCAGCTACAAAACTCCCTGGGAAAAAGAGAAATCCTCACAGAGTTGTACAGTAGTTTATGTGTGAGAGAACCCCACAAGTCTCCTCGTGCCCTCACCAGCAGGAACAGGTTGCTCCCGTCCTGCATTTGGTCTCTTGCCCAGGATGGAGATCCCGTGGCCTCCCTGGGCAACCTGTTTCCAGGTCAAACACCATCCTGGGGACTGCATATGCTCTCATTGTGACATCCTTTCAGCAAGCTGTGTCCCTGTGCTTTGCCAGCCAGTGCCCATGGGGACAGCCCAGTCCCCTCATCCTTCCTCTTTCCCCCGCAGCAGCCACCAGCAGATGCTCACTGTTGGTTCTCCTTATGGTGCTTAATCCCTCCACTAGTGAAATGATGAATAATTGCGCAGAGGTATCACTGTCATAATGCCTTGAAGAGCTCTGAAACCTGAAGTAGACTCCCCAGAGATAATGAAAAACAAACCCCATCTGTCCAGCTTAGGTACTGTGGCTGTTTTCACCTGTTACTTCAAGCAGAACTTCCTGATAGTCCAGACATATGAAAAATATACATAGAAAAGGGCCTCTGTTTGATTTATCCTTCACCTTATCTTTGTTTTTATCTCATTGTCATTTCAACCCTTTAATAAATATTTAAAACTCTTGCTTGTATCCATCCATACCTATGATCTCTTTTATTGAAACTAATTCATACAGACCAGTGCTCTGTGGTTAACCTCTGATCTCAGCAGAAGAGACACAAGTTTTTCTCCTTCTCCCATACAGTCTTGACAATGTCTCTTGCTGTGTTGGGTTTCCTTTCAGCTGAAGGAACTTAGGTTTTATTTCTTCTTCTTCATCTTTGTATGGAAACAACTGTCTGCTTGGTTTACACAGTTAAATAAAATATGGGACCTGAGCAATTTAAAAGCAAAGCACACAAAATATTTACACTGGTGATCTTGCTAATGGATGGGAAGCTTACACTGGGGACGCAAAACAATTGGCTTTTTTTCTTCCCAAAGTGTTCCTAATTGGACATCTATCTATACAGCTGCAATTTCTGCTCCTGAGAGTTTTTAAACAGACAGAGCATGTGATCTCCGTGAAGGAGCTCCAGTAAGCAGCACACCCGTCCCTCGGGCAGCCAACTGCTGATGCGCCTTCCCGGTGCATCTGCAAGCCTGGAACACTGATCAAGATCCCCTTGCCCTCCCTGGGACAAGAGCTGGGCTCCATCCCATCTCATCCCATCCCATCCCATCCCATCCCATCCCATCCCATCCCATCCCATCCCATCCCACATAAGCACAAACAACACAGGCCACGCTGTGTTTTCCTCACCCACTCCTGCAGCTCCATCTCACTGCTCAAAGCACTCCTACCTGCAGTGTTGTTGTGCTGAGTGTGTGCTTTGAGAAAGGGAAAGGAAAAAATTACTCGGGGGGATGAAGGTCTGTCAGATGTAACAGCTATGGCAAATAAACAAGGGGTGAAGAATATCCCCACAGTGTCTTTCAGCTGCCGTGATTCCAGGTCGTACTTATAATGGCAGTGGCGATCATGTTTTATTATTTCCGCCCTGCCCTGCCCACTCCTGCTGCTCCACGCATGACTTTTCTGCAAGTCACTGTGTCTCCTGCCAAGGAAAAAGCAGCGGCTGAGCCGTGGACCCCACAGCAGTGTGACACCTGCTGTGTGCACATTGACTGATCACTGGAAAACATCTGTAACTATTGGTCTGAATGCATGCTTCTCAAAAACAGTTTTAAGACATCACTTCCTCAAAGTATTTCTTAGAATTGTTTCTTGTTTAATAGAATCTTGACCCTCTATTTAATCTGCTTTATGGACACAATCTTTAGTCTTGCACTGGCTAAGCTCCACCAGCTAACATGTATTTTTTCATTGAATTATACCTACCCTAGTTATGACATTGTGGCTGAGGTCAAGACTACAAGCAAGCTGACAAGCTTTTCAGCATGACTTCATTCCCTAATATGAGCAGTGCTTGTATCTTATCTGTGTATCACGCAGACATGCTCTTTAGGCTATAACAAGTATCTCAGATGATGGAAAAGGCAACAGAAAGTTTAGCTGCTAAGCAGAATGCTGTCTCCCAAATCATCCCAGCGAGTTGGAAATCGCTGCCTGCTCTGTTCCAGGGCCAGTCGTGCTGTGCAATGATACATCCAGCTCACGGCAAAGCAGTGTGCTGAGGACCACACCTTATCTCTGTATCACAACATGAAACTATCAGAAAGTGAAAAGCTACAGCATCACTCAGGAATACATTTTGAGAAGCTGCTTTTTATTTTTTCAAGATGGATCTGTCTGTCACATTAGCTTATTCCCACAGCCCTTCTCTGAATTTCCATATTTAATTATGGATGGTTAAGGGCGTCTGACTCACACTACAACCATGTAAACAACTTTTTGTTCCGTTTTTCAGAAAGCAAGGGATGTCCTGCTGGCAAAGGAGAGTCTGTCTTGGTGCAAGTCCCAGAAGCTGCTTTGCCCTCACTGGCAATTGCACTGTGCACTGGCAGGTTGGATCCAGCCCTCTGGGGTGGCTGACAATGTCCTGACAAGTAATGTTTGGGGCAAATAACTCATTATCACATTGGCAAATGAAGGAGGATGTTTGTTATGATATCTTTCACAAAGGTACAAACACATGGATATGAGAATACAAGGAACCAGCCCGCTGCATCCATATTTTGTCCAGGGTAGAAATACTGTATACATCTCAGGAAGAAAAATCTCCTCATTCCCAGCACTAGATTGTTAATGCCCAGTAATCTTCAAGCCTCAAAACCCAAAGATTTTTGGCAAAACTTCAATTTGGCAAATATTTCAGTAGTATTGCCTTTGATGAAGCACTACTGATTCCAGCACAAGTACTCCAGGGATCATTATTGCCCATTTTCCACAGCACAGAAGTGCATCAATACCCTGAATCATCTACGTCCAACAGTGTTTCTCAAAATCAGGCACATTTTACTGGAGTAGGCTGTCTTTGGTCAACTTTTGACCCTTGTTTCTTCTTGAGATTATCATCTTCCCTGAAAATCTCCTAAGCAGCCCGAGGAGCACTCCACTTTAATGAGCACTGCCCTTAAGAAGAGGTAGCAGTGATTGCTCCTGTAACCAATTGTAAATATTCAAACAAAGAAACAAACAAAAATCTCAAAATGTAGAAGTACTTCAAGAACTGGCTTTATATTATCATAAAGAGTCAAATAGCAAGCCTGGTAAATCCCTCTGGGCCTCAGGTGAAGATGTGGTCTCTGTGTGGGACAAGAAATGTATTTTTCTACATGATCTACATTTATGGAAGGAGGTCCAAAATCAGCAAGACTGATGGGCTGAATTAATTGCCAGTAGGGATAATTCGGAGGTGGTACTTATGGTCTCTTAGAGGGCATAACACTGTATGAAAGTGATGCTAAAGAGATTTACAAATTATAATACAATGTCCCCCAATATTTAAATATCTGAAACTAAAATGCAGCATTGAAAGTAAGAATTTTCTTTTCAATACAGCAATTTTGCTATGTGCATTCAAGGGGATATGTCTTATTTCCTTGCCAGTGCTTAATGTAAACAACTTAAAGCCCTTGGTTTTTATTGTCCTGAAGTATGAAACTGGAATTAATATTGCAAAGGGGAGCTGTGCACCACTTTTATGGCTGTCACTGTGTCTACTGCATTCAAACATTTGGCATGACTTCTTCCTGTCCTGTCCAACATCTGTTCACTTATTTCTGTCCTCACCATGATTTGTTCACAGACTCATGATCTGTTTGTTAGTTTGTTAGCTTGTTTGTTTGTTTTTCCTTTTAGCAGGGTAAAGAAAAGTTACACTGCTGTCCTATGGTTAAGCAAAATAAATAATCTGAGAGGTATCTCTGCAATCTCATTTGTGTGCAGAGAAGCCAAATCACCTGAGAGACACGGTGACCTAGTGCATTGCAAGCCCAGTGCCCTTTCCACTTCAGTAACAGAGAGAATTTTAATGACATGATCTAATTTCTGCTAAAGGATTTAGCCTGAAGAAATTGTACTTTCCTTGTAAATGCAGGAATAGTTATATCAAACTGTACATAGTGTAGCTGCTTGTTGCACTGGCGAAATGTTGCCTTCTAATAGTCTGGAATATTTTGGTATTGGACCATTTTGGTATCGGAGCAAGCAGTAGAAATGCTTGTACTTTTACAATAATATATCTGCTCACTCTTGCAGTCCTCTGTTACTTCTGCATTTTCTAGTCATACAGCATAACATCAGCACACAGAGAAGCTACAAGATGCAGTAGAAATTTAAGGCTTTTTCATGTTTTGAAGGATGAGGAATGATGAAATACTAGCATGGGACTAGTTTAATTACAGACTGCTGAGTAAAGCAAATGTATAAGATTGCTAACTTGGAGTAAGTCATATAGCAAGCTTATATGGGGCTCCATCCCCATGATAGTATTCTCCATTAAGTAGATTTGAGGAACAACTCTACTTCCTGGGGTAAGATTTGGCAAGACTTTTTCAAAGAGAGTAACACAAATTTTATAGCTGTGGAGGACAGCTGGCAGTGAGCTTTTATTTCCAAGCCACATTTGGCTCTGTCCTGCATCTGGCCAGTCTGCCTTGATGCTGGGCTGGCTGCCTCACTGGGCTGCTTCGTGCCCAGGACCTGAAGTGAAGCATCCAGCACAGCTCTACCACCACCTCCCTCTTCAGCCCTACATGCCTTTGGTCTCTTCACGTGTGCCAACACCTTTCTTCTAGTTTTATGATGAAAATGCCTTGGGAAAGGTTTGCCTGAAGCAGGTGATAGATTATTCCACCCTTAGCTACTGCCCCAGCACCATGCCAGGAGACTGGTAGCCGAGAAGAGGTCCCACAACCAACAGGATGGTTGCGTGTGGTCCCCTGACACGTGCCTGTCTCCTTGTCTATTGTGGTTGCAATGGGTGTATAAATACAAGTAACCTCACCAGCTTGGCAAATAGATGCTCTGAATTTCAATAAGTGCTTCTCACAAATGTTTCCGTTTTTCAGAGTCTTCTTGTCTGGATTCCTCAGCATAGTATTTAATGATTGCCTTCATTTTCATCTCAAAAAGGAGAGCCAAAAACATCAAAGCTACCAGTTTTCCTGTTTTAGATAAAATATGCTGACATTTCACCCAAGAGGGAGGATTTTTAGTAGATCATAGCATTCTTGTCTCTAAATAAGTCTTTAAAAAAATCCCATTGATGCTTTCCAGTTTCAAATTCATGCTATTAATAGGCCAAAAAAAAAAAAAAAAAAAGAGGCTTCTGGGGGAAAAAAAAAAAAAAAAAAAAAAATCATATGATTTTGTAGCTCAAATGTTTCACATAAACAAAGGCCAAAACAAAATCTGTAAAAAATATCTTACTTGGTGTACAGTGGTTGCACTGAAGGGATAGGCCTCTCACTGTCTGAACATCATCAAAGAGATTCTGTAAGAGCACATTGAAAAAGGCCTGGATTTTATCTATCCTTCTGTAGCAAGCAAGGAGTGACTGCTAACTGAATGTCTTCAGAGCTGTCCAAGTAGCAGTTTGCCAAGGCCCTTTCTGGGACTTCTGGAGACATATTTGAAACAGGTTTAAAACAGAGAAGGCTGCCTTCATTTTCAGAGTTTGATCTTTAGATAGTACTTTTTCTTTTCTTCCAACAAAGTATCATTCAGGATTTCAGATCTGAGCACACAGCTGAGTGTAATGTATGCAGAAACACAGTTCTGCATGCAGCTGGCTGCATTTCATTTTAAAGAAAAGACAGATTTTTTCTAAAGAACCACCAGCCTTCATAATGCTGTGAAGTGGCTGTAGCCCAGTGGGTACCCAATGAGCTCATTGAGCTCCTCAGCTGGCTTGCATTTTTTATCTGCATGTGTGATCACCTAGAGATCCTCAACTGAGGGAACATTGCAGTAGTGTTAATGGTCCTGAGTGATCTGGTAAAGCTCCTCCCAGGCAGTAATCAGCTGGATACAACAGAAAAGCAAAAGTCACGCCAACAAATCTTACTACCAGCCCACAAAAGGCATCAGGAAGCATTAGTAGTTGACAGTGGCAGCAAAAGGGCTAGTGAACTGCAGAAGCTGTGGCTGGAGATAGCCATCCTTAATGTTTTCTGAGCACCTTAGGGGTAGCCACAAGCAAAACTGAGTTCAGATGTCCTGAGCTGAATGAAGCACAGCACATCTCTAACATCCCCAGGTGCCACTGTTGAACATGACTGCATGGCACACAAGCACAACTCCCTTTCTATCATGCAGAAGTCCTCATGCATACAGAAACCACTTAAAACCAACCCAACCATCCTGAAAGGTGGAGTCATTTATCAAGTCTAATTCACTTGTGTGTTTTGCATTGCTCTGTGTCTGCTGCCTTATTAAAATCTATTTGCCTGATGTCATATAGGCCACCCAGTGACAAGAATAGCTTGTGCATAGATACTATGCCTATATATATGCTGAAAAACTAACAAGTAAGTCCTGTCTCTCATGTCAGAAAGCTTTCTATTTTGGGATGGGTTTGAAGGCTGCTTGTGGTGGTGAGTGTTTCTTCTTTGTACATAGTTTGCACAAATCGGATTCTATTCCAGCTACGAGCACCTCATTGAGAAGACTGATAGTGCACGTTTGGGCAGCCCCTGAAATGTGATTTCTCTGAACTGATGATTTCCTTATTAGGCTCCTCTTTGCTGGAGAGGATGCATGGCCTCACAGTGGGCTCCCTGAGCCAGCGTTTTCAATCGGCTTGGGAATTCAAAATCAAGGCTCCTCTCTCCAGCAAGGGCAAGGGGCTGGATTTGTCAGTCCCCTGGCTGACCATTTTTTCCACCACTATGCTGCGGGACTAAGCCCAGCATGGCTTTGGGCTGCTGATCATCTCCCTTTCAGCGGGTGTGCTCCAGGAGGCTATGTCCTGTCAGCATCCCCCAGGAAAGGATTCAGCCAAGGCAAGCAGCCTAATGAGCTGCTGAAAGGATTGCCTGCAACCAGTGCATCTCCACGGGTGAGCTGCCTGGGGTGAGTTGCAGCTGGACTAGACAGTGGCTGGGTACTGTTGTTGACATGTTTTTGGTGTTGAAACATAGCAAAACATCACAGAAATTTTTTCCTGGTTATAAGTCATTGCTCTTTGCTGAAACAGTGTTGCACCCTTGTATACCCATGGTTTCTGGAAGACTTTTGTTTGTTTTAATTGGCATCTGGGCTAAGACATAATGTGCAAGCTTGTTGAATGTATGGATACCTGTTTGTGTGTGTCTGTATGCATGCTGGCAAAAATATAGAGACACACTGTATACATCAAAAAGAACTTCTCTGATTAATTTAATAGTAGAGTGATTTTATCTTTCATTAAGTGCATTACTTTTAGAGCACACTGCTTTTGAAGCTCTAAGAAGATTATTAGTTTATTCCTTCCAGCACATGCCTTATCATTTGCAAGAGATCCAGACTTTTGTTCAAAGACTTTGCTCCTTTCTGGACTTGCTCATTTGGGTGGTTTGAACTCTTGTTTTCTATTAAAAACTAAAAATAACTTCAGGTTTAGGCACCAATTGTAAATATAGTCTATCCTGTAAAACTGATACTCCTAAATTTGGATGAACTTCTAACAGACTGTCCAAATCTCACTGTCCATAGCAGTAATTGGTAATTCAATGGGGCAGATCTAAAATTCAGATACAAATGTAGCTCCTTCTCAGTCTTAAGAGAATATTGTTCTCTCTGTTCCTAAAGCTATTTCTTTTTCCTCACAGTCAAAAGCACTTCGGGAAAAATGGCTGCTGCAGGGAATTCCTGCTGGCTCTGCAGAAGAGGAAGAAGCCAGAAGGAGGCAGTCAGAAGAGGATGAGCTGAAGGTGAAAAAGCTGGAAGAAAATATACACAGGTAGGGACAGTTTCCTTTTGCTTTGCATAAGAATAGTCACCCCAAATAAAGCCAGAAGTCTTCCTAACCCTTGGTACCATCCCCTTCTCTAGCAGCAGATAATAGCAGATGCCTAGGGGAGGATGTAAGGGACAGGCAGACAGACCCCAAATTTGATATGCCCTAGGTTTTTCCCCTAGACCTCCATGATTTGCAAGGTAGAGTCTTAGTGCTGTCTATGTGCTGACCAGACTTGGACAGATTTTTCACATGAGGGAGCTAAAAAAGGGGGATGAGTTCCCCTTCCAGATGCACTTGTATGATTCAGTCAACACTTGAGAGATTCTCCATTGCTTTACACCTCCTACAGTCAAAAAGAGTTCAAAGAGTGGTGGAACTCTTTTGCACTCACTGTTCTCTGGCGCAAATGACTTTTCAAAATGCAACAGCAGATGCCACCAGCAGATCAAATATCTACAGCTTTCATAAGCAAGGTTTGGGCATTAGAATCACTTCCTTTTATCAGCTTCCCATTGCACAAAAAGTTGATGTTTGTAGTCTTTTGTGTTGTTTTTCCTTTTGTTTTGTTCCAAGCAATGTAGTCCAAAGCTCCTAAGAAAAATGATTTTATCCCTTACAAAACAAATTTGAGATCTACTCCTTTTGCCAGCTAGGTGATGTGATTTTAGAGTTTTTTTCAGCTAGCAGAAAATTGGCCGAAAGTTGGTCAAATTTGGTGCCACATGTTCTACAAATGTGCAAGCTGAAACAGCAAATGAGAAAATAAAGCAAATAGGACCAATAGCCCAAGACTAGCCTAGCATCTAGTGAACTTTATTTGCTTATGCCAGGTTGTGTTTTTTGTTGTTGTTGTTGTTGTTTTGTTTTGGGATGTGTGTGTGTGTGTGTGTGTGTGTGTGTGTGTGTGTGAAATCTCTTGGAGAAATCACTGAAAAGATTTCTTTGGGGACATACACAAGCAGACCCACCCTGAGTTTGGATGACACTAAACAGCTCCTATGTGGAAGTAATAGATCTGCATGAATGTGAGGATTGCCTCATGCTACTGGTTTCTGTTCTGTTATTACTATTAATTAAAATTAATATGACTGTGTGTATTGTTCATCTGTGGTAGCATAAGGCAAGATAGATTTAATTTCATACACTACCTGATGTTTTACTCCATAAATTAATGCAGTAAATAGAAAGAACACATGGACTAACACTCAGAAATAAGTACTGTAATGCATATTTCACCCAGTGTTGAATGCCTCAAGGTACTAAGTGCTCTGACCCCATCCAGCAAAACACCTCAGCATGTGCTCAGTTTCAGCTATGAGCGTACCACCACTAACAGCAATGAAACCTGCGTGCTTATGAGCTTTGCTTCATTAATTAAAAGGATAGGATGAAAGTCTGTGTAAAACCTTTGTCCCTGTATTTTTGTGTTTTGTTTTGTTTTGTTTTTGTTTTTCTTTAACTGCAACCATGAGAAAAAATATTAAATATTTGGAAATAAAGGAGATCTCTTCATCTGTGGCCACAAATGGCAGGTCAACTGAATTGAAAAGACATTTTTGTTTGACAGCCTTGCTGGCATATTGAACTTCCCTGTCATCTTTTTGAGGAAACTCCAAAGATAGTAAAAGAGTATTTTGATTTTGATGAGGCAACACTACACCTGGACATTAGAGATAAAAGAGTAGAGTTTGAGGTCATTAGTTTAATTTCAGTTGGAATCTGTGACAACATGACCCTTACAAACAGAGCCCACCAAGATAGTCTGAGAAGGTAAAAGGCAGTAGGAGGAGTAAGAGGAAGAGAGAAGATGTCAAGTTCATTATCTGGAGGGGTGAAACAGAATGAATTCATCCTGAAAGCATTTGTTTTCCTCCTGCACACCACACTTTCCCTCTCTGTCCCTGGAAGGGAATTGGAGGGGAGGATTGCAGGGAGATGGTTCTTATGTTTGCATTGCAGAGGCAAGGTGGTCCTCTGGAAGTGTATATTAAACAAAGGCATGGGCCCATGGTGAAACAGTCCAAACCCTCTCAGTGAGGCCAACAGAGGACAGACTGAGCTGGTTACCCTGGAGGACAGGAAACTACTGTAAAACCAGCCATAAAGTTAAGGCTGTCAGGACACTATATGCCCAATGTGCCAGGGATCATGAACATTTATTAAAGTCACACTGCATCATCTGAGCAAGCAGAGAGGTTGTCTTTGAAAAAGTCTTGTGGCACATGTGCTGGCTTGTCCCTTCTGGAAAGCATGAAAAGTTTTTGCACTTACTGTGAGAGCAAGGTGAAGCTTTCCTGGTAAGGCCAGCATCCATACTCTGCTTTAACAGGAGGGAGCATGCAGTCATCCTTTTCCTCTTGCAGCAGAACATCCCATCCTAATCTCAGAGAAGACCATTTCTTCTGCTTGCACTGAAGTGCTCAAGAAGCTCCCTTTCTCATACCATACCATACAAGTTTGCTACATGATCATCCATGTCAGAAAAGAAATATCTGCCTTTATTTGCAGGCCAGTCATAAACAGTAGGTCTGGCAAGCTGAGTGACCTGCAAAAGTTAGAGCAGAAAACTGAAGGAGATAGCGTCTGAGACCAAACTAACATTCATAAACAAGAGTGTAGGCTCCTGTGGGACTGTTATCTCTTCCTTTGGGCAACAGTAGAGCTAACTATGGATTTGTATATGGACTTGAAGGCCTTGAACACTGTAGGGATGCTTCAGTCCAGTGTAGCTTTTTCCAATTCATTTTTAAATGACTTGCCCACTAAAACAAGATCTTTTGCAAGATGTACACATGATTGCAATGTTTAGTCTTAAGCTAGTGTAACCAGTTCTCCTCCATGTGGGAGATGTTTAATTTCAAAGGGGACAACAAAAAATGCATGAATGTACAGACTACTGTTTATTTGTTAGACTTCCATGTTATTATGATATAACAAAGCATATACTTCAGTTTCTAGTCAGCAAAGATATGCGCGTATGAGTAAACCTACATGAGTAAGTATAATGACTTAATGAGCTCCCTCATCTGCAAAAGTGTTTGGAAGAAGAATGCCTACATTAGTCAGGATTTCTGGCACTTCATGCCAAGTGACTGAAAAAAAATACCAGCATCATAACAAGAGAAATAAAGGAGAACAGACCACAGTAAAGAATGCAAAAATAATGAAATGACATCATGCTATTATGCTGATAATTCCCAACAAATGTACACAGAAGTACAAGATGAACATACAAGTTCAAATAATAGGGAGTGAAAGATTATGACAAAATGCAGTAATAGAATCCATCTAGCAGTGGATTACAGACAATGATCATTTCATAGTTGGGATTAGTTTAATATCTTTAGCATTTTGAAGCACATAAACACTAGAAAAAGTAAAGATTCTGGGTCAGCATTAGGGGAAAGCAACCTTCCCTGTGCTTCTTTCCCATTGTTGCATAGCGAGAAGGTGATCTCCTGCTTTCTTCAGTTACCTTAGATTTTGATTAAATGTTAGCAAAGGAGTCACAAATAAATGAAAAACACTTCCCTTCCCTTGAACCCTCTCCCTGAATTACAGACATAAAACCTGTTGTTTGGGATAACATTGACACCAATGCCCAGTGAACCTTCACAGACACATTCCTGATGGTGTGTTGTAGGTGAAATAAGCACTGGAATGCATTGCATGCCTCCCATGGTTATTTTTACCACATGACAGTCTGTTATTTTGCAGCAGTGAATGGAAAGTTGGCATTCGACATCTGGGTATTAGCAGGCAGCATTCATAGAGCAGAGCAGCCCACCCACAGCCTGCTGTTCCCTCACAGCATTTGAAAGGCTCCCAAAACTATTTTGTTTTACTAGATTACATTGTAGTACGTGCCGGTGGCCTGTGTTTACTACAAAAGGTGAAGAGTTTTCATTGCTCTGAAGCTCTCAGATAGCATGCCAACACAAAATACTCTGTGACAACATATCTCCTCACTCGATGACAGACACCAGCATGAGGTGCCACGAATGGACACATTGAGCTCCAGGAGAAAAGAAACTCACAGGGCTAAATCCTTAGTAAACTGGCATATCCCTTTAGAAATCATTGGTGCATCTATTTCCAAAGGCCAACGGGGTGCCTGTCAGCTCCGTGGAAGGACAGACTGCTCCCAGCAGAGCAGCCTGCTGGACACATGAAGTAGGAAGGCACCACAGACCAGTAGGTGCTAAGAGGAGCCTCAGACTCCACACACAGGAGAAACCTGTGGTGTTTTGGCACTGTGGCAACTCCTAAGTTTGAAGCAGAGCAGGCCAAGGTGTGTGTGTGTGTGTGTCCTACCCTTAACTCAGAGACACTCAGCTGTCAGCACGTACAGGTCCCAACTTTGGCAAGAAACCTTTGGGGTGCTAGAGTGTTTCACCCATGCCCATACTGGTGGTGAGCTGTGGTTGTTTCACCTCCAGGAGAAGACTTTGCTTCAGTGCAAGGAGGAAAAGTCCTTGCACTGTGTGGAGGAAAAGCCCTGGTGCTGATGACAGCAGGGGCAGATCTGTGTTTTGGACCATTGGTACACTTGGGACAAAAGTGTATTTGCTGTTTGCTGGTGCCTTGCTGATGTGGGCGGGTGGTGCATACATGCAGAAACTCCTTCCTGCCCGGCATCTCATGTCCCAGTGCTGCCACGCTGCTTGGATCTATACTTAAAAAAGTTTGGGAAGTGTTTCAAAGATCTCTTGAACTGAACGATGCCTGTGGGAGGGACCGTGGGACAAGTAGAGCCTCCAGCCAAGACAAGCACTTAACCTGATGGACCAACACAGAGGCTCCCTGTCAGCTCGCAGATGGAAGATGAGCTCTGCAGGAGGAAGAGAGATGACAATCATCTATTGACCAAAAGTTGCTTTGACTACTGAAGTCTGTGTCATTTTATTGTGTTAGATTTTTCCTAATAAACAGCTGCTAGACAGAAGTCCAAATCAAGGTAGATGCAGATCCAAATGGGACTGAAAATTCTCCAAAGCTGGCAGGATTATTGTCTCATTACATTAGTGTGCTGGAATCTTTCCAGGTAAAGGCTCAAATCTGGGTATTCTCTGAGAGGCTGGGCTCGGTCGTGAGAAGAAGATGCTCATTGAGCTGATCTGTAAACAGCAGAAAACAATATTTTATTAATGCACTATCTTATTAACAAACTATGAGTGCATCACAGATCTGTGGTGTTAGCTGGGGTCTACGCTAACTTCTCTTCTTATTGCAGTGTCCAGCACATACAGGCAAAGGGCTCAGTTGAGCTAATCACAGCTGCTGTACCTTTACCAATTTCTGTCCTGATATCCACTGTTTCATTTCTTTCTGATGTCAGAGTTTTATTTCCTGCTTCTTTTTCCCAGGATAAAAGCTAAGCATGTCTCAGGCTGAGATCTCTGACTATAATTCTGTCTTTCTTGCAACTGGCACTAATAGTCTTTGCATGACAGAGAGAACATGTGTCAGACAGATGTGAGTGAACACCTTCAAATGAGGGATTGTCTGATGTCAGAACCAGCTGATTAGACCTCCCACGGAGCACAAGGTGCAAACCAGGACATGAGGTGGCATTGTCATAATGCTCCTGTTATAAAGTTCTCATCAATTTCCTTGCAGTCAGCCTCCAGAGAGATATGAAGAGTTGCCATAAGTGTGTGTTAGTGCAGACAGCCACTTGTCTTCCAAGTGCATGGCCCACAAAAGCATGAGTGTTTTGCAACTGCCGCATTAATAACAGCTGGAGAAAAAAGATCAGGTGTAGAGGGGACATTGTTTAATCAGCATTTTGGGGTTTTACCTAAAGTGCCAGATGCAGCTTGTAGACAGACTTTGGTCTACCTCTGCATATTGCCTGTTTGAACAGTTGCACTGGAGAGCTCTCCAAAAGCAAAATAACAAAAATGTCCCATCTTCCCAAGCAGTCTCTACAGATTCTGCTCTCCTTATGAGGGAAGATCAAACTTTCAGCACAGCAGCAGCTGTTTGCCCCCAGAACCTCTGTCTGGTTCTCCACTAAGACTTATCAATGTCAGGGTTCATCTGCTGAAGTTGCACGGATTTCAGTTTCAGCAGCCCCTAGGGACTTTGGTTTCCAAAACATCACATCCTTCCCCTCCCACAGAGCTTTTGCTGGGGTGCTTTTCACATGTGATACATTTCTTAGGAAAACAGAGAACAAAACAAAACCAGGATAAAAGCTTCAACAACAGGAAGTCTCAGATTTCCAAAGTAACCCACTCTGTGGTGTGATTAGAGAAATCCTTTGGACTTGCAAGATGATCTCAGAAGAGAAATGGGCTAAGAGTTGCTGGGTGGAAATGGGTTTGAGGTTTTTACATATGGTAGAATATATTCAGATGTGGCACTAGAAGAAAAAGAGAAAGAAAGAAAGAAAGAAAGAAAGAAAGAAAGAAAGAAAGAAAGAAAGAAAGAAAGAAAGAAAGAAAGAAAGAAAGAAAGAAAGAAAGAAAGAAAGAAAGAAAGAAAGAAAGAAAGAAAGAAAGAAAGAAAGAAAGAAAGAAAGAAAGAAAGAAAGAAAGAAAGAAAGAGAAAGAAAGAGAGAGAAAGAGAGAGAGAAAGAGAGAGAGAAAGAGAGAAAGAGAGAAAGAGAGAAAGAGAGAAAGAGAGAAAGAGAGAAAGAGAGAAAGAGAGAAAGAGAGAAAGGAAGGAAGGAAGGAAGGAAGGAAGGAAGGAAGGAAGGAAGGAAGGAAGGAAGGAAGGAAGGAAGGAAGGAAGGAAGGAAGGAAGAGAGTAGCACAGCTTATTGCTTTGGTTTTGAAACTCAACCCATACTTAAAAAAGCAGAGTTACTTAAGTGATGGTGATCTGAATACAAATTTACGGATTTTCCACTACTCCTAGGCATTGCAAATCTGTAATTGTTTAGCGATGCCTATGCATCTAATAAAAAGGACAAAAAGATTGACTGTTCAGTATGAGCACAGACTCCCTCCACTCCAGCTATGTCTGATCTCTTCAAATGTGTCTACCACATATGGACCTGCATAAAGAGACCCACTTGCCTAATCTGGCAGGAAAAAAGGAAAAAAAAAAAAAAAAGTATAAGAAATTCCAGACCTCCACCAGTAACCATTATATATTAATGAATTTCTACCTCTAGTGCCTCTGATACTTCGTCCATGTCAGTATGCTATAGATTAAGAGACATGTTCCTCAAGAAGGAAGGCACACTTAGGTTAAAAATCTGTTCTGGACAGAATAAGTTTTTAAGGACAAGTTTTTTAGTGAAAAGGGCAGTTACAATCTCTTAGAATCATAGCATTACTGAGTATCCCAAGTTGGACCCGCATGGATCCTCGAGGTCAGCTCCTGGCTCCACACAGGACCACCCAAAACCCAGACCCTTTGTCTGACAGCACTGCCCAAACACTTCTTGAACTCTGGAAGGCTCAGTGCCATGACCACTGTCCCAGCGCCTGACCACCCTCCCCGTGAAGAACCTTTTCCTAACACGTAGCCTGACCCTCTCCTGTCCCAGCTCCATGCTTTTCCCTCATATCCTAATCTTTTGACCAGATCCAACAAGAAAAGGGCAATTTTGGTCATAGCAGTCATGCAGTAATGTGGAAGCTACAGGTTGCCCAAGTCCAGCTTTCTGTTGCCATACTAGATGAGACCCACCAGTAGACACATCAAGTGCAAAACTTCAAGCACTCCTCAATTGTAACATTTCAAGGCTAAAAGATTTACATGAGTGTCTGTGTGATGCTGTTTGCAATATGGGGAAATCTCTTCATTTATTTACCATACATACTGGATCACCACATCCCTTCTGTGTGCAAAGCCATCTAAGATTTTCTCACTTCTTTTAAGCCTAGTAGAACTGACAGGGGTTTCCTGAAGCAGTAAATCATGGGATAGCATTAAGAGTAGAAATTGTTGACTTCATTACATCTGAATTAAATCTTTATCACAGGCCAAATCAGATCATTTCATTGAGTAAAACAAAAAGGACTAGTTTACATTCCTTTCCTTGTTAGAGTTAGGCTTATCATTCCTAGACATGGCTTGGCTTGAATCCTGGACTAGTTGGCTTGTGTGCAGGGCCTTGCTCAACAACTCCTTACAGACAATTAGTTGGAAATCGTTGTGGCATTTGGTGGCTGGAAATAAAATAAATAATTAAATAAATAAACAGATAATCAAGGAAATTCTGTATCAGAAAGACATGTTCACAAGTGGGTGACATACACTTGAACAATTTTGAAACAGATGAGAAACCTGCAGAATTGTTTGCAAAGAGAAGGCACTGAGCTAGATAACAGATCCAGGTGAGTTTTCTATGTTGGTGTTTCACAGTGACTATTTAGTCTGTGCTCAGCTTCAATGAAAGGCCTTTACCCTGCTCTGCCAAACCTCTCTTTAGGTGCTGTGTATGGCAAGACCAGGACATACAGCATGTACATGCTCACAGAGCTGAGTAAAACACTACTATGGCTTTGCTCCTTAGTAACTCCCTTCTCCCAAAGGCACAGACTCATCCTGTATAACTGCAGGAGTTTAAATAAGAATCTCCATTTAGACCATCGTCTCCCTGTGCTGTCAATGAGATAAAGAACATCACCTGCACAGCCTGTGTAAGTCCATTTATTTCCTTTGAGGATGGGTGTCTCAGTTAAGTGCTTCAAGTGCAATGGGTGGAGTTGAGGCCCTAATGCTCCTTTCTGCACAGGTATGCTACACAGGGCCACTGGGCACTGCTGTGATGCAAACAGTCATTAATAGCCATTAATAATTTATCTATCCGGTGCATTACGTGTTTGTATAGCAGAGGCCCTGCCCCGTAATCCATGCTAACAGTCAGCACTTCCATGCATTTCCAGAGACCTGGGGTGGCTCTGTGTAGACAGGGGTAGCTATAGAAGGAGCAAGATTCAGTGTCTGGAGCCACCCAGTGGGCATCGCATGTCCTAGCCTCTCGTTTTTAAAATCCGCAGTTTGAAACGCACGTCACCTTCCCTGTGTTGTTTTTTTAAACCACTGCAGTATGTGAATTCTCAGGGAAAAAAAAAAATGCAAATCCCAGTTGGTGGTTGGCAGAAGACAAAGACTGGATGTGTAATCAGGAGTCCTGACTGCTAAGAAAGGGACAGCTGTTAGCGATTTTACTGAGAAGTTGCAATTGAAGAAAAAGGAAAAGCCCCAAGGAGGGTTTTTCAGCCACATTCAGCAGTGGACAGTAGTCTGCTGGCACCCGTGTCACCTTCTCACTATAGGAAAGTGCATGTTGGAAAAACGTTTGTAGCTCTCCAAGAATTTAATGCACAAGCGATATGGTCAGACTGACAATGAAGGACACTCAGATCAGCATGTTACAAATGTGAAGCATGCTCATAGCCATGTACACGCATGGGCTTTTTAGGATGAAGTGATACATGCCTCTGCACTGCAAGGCACTTGGGAATCACATCTGTGCACCAGATTGCTACAAGAACTCATATTAGAAAACTGATTTGCTGTGACAAATGTGCACAGTGACAATGAAATAGATGAAGTGCCTGAGAGAGACTGAGGAAATAATAAGTGAAAAAAAGTGCGACGAATTAAAAAGGAAACGTACATGGATAAAAACAATGTCAAAGTCAGACTTGTATGGCACCTACTGAGACCTGTTGCCATAGGCGGGAGAGAACTTGACAAGGATGTCAGGTGTACTGCCAAACAGTAGGAAAAAAATATTTTGAAAAAAAAACAACAATATAAAAAATGTGTGCAAGGCCAGATAAAGCTTAGCTTTGCAACTGACTCCTATGTAACTGGCACTCTGAGCTGCAATTAAAACAATTTAAATGTTGTAAAGTTTGGTCATCAAGGTCAAGCAACTGGAGTGGCTTATGACCTTAAACTGTCATTAATAGGCTACAAAGAAAATGTGGAGTGGGAGGTGAAAGTCAATTTAAAAGACGTTGGAGTCAGATTTGGACAATGTCCGTGTTTCTCCTTACAAGTCTTTCAGCTGATGAAGACCATCTGATACAAAAGGAGCCATAGCTATGAGTCAGTGGAAGAGAAGTATACTGAAATGAGCCTAGCGGGATACTACTCATGTAGAAGAATCAGTGGACAAGGGTTTGGCATACCCCAGGTGTCACTGACATGAGATTGCCTGGGCTTGAATAGCAATCTGCTCTACCTCCTTCATAGCTGTCAGTCTGCATCAAGAGAGATGCACCTCAACATAGTAACAAAGTCCTGAAAAGGTTGGTAAGGTAAAAAATAAAACACCTGCTAAGGAAAAAATACACTGAAAAAGATGAAGCTGAGTCTGAATAACTGCAGAGGTGGTGAGACAGAAATTTCAAAGGACTGTGAAATATACTGTAGATTGTAACTGATCTAGAAGTCCTGGTAGAACAATACCATGTTCCCTTTGTCACAAGTCCAGTAAAAAGTATTCAGTCCTTCATATTGAAGATAGTTAAATTATGTCTACTCTGTACTAAAACATTTTTACTAATACAACTGCATGAGAAAAGCTTCCCTTTGTGGATTTATTTTTACCAGCAAATTTATTTTTTACCAGCAAAAAGTAGTGACCCTTAAAAGGAATGAGCTCTACAGGCAGAGGTTATTATAACCCCTTATAACCAGCTCTGTACTGAAAAACATATTGAAATTGGAAGTGTTTAAAAATAGTCACTAGTGTCACTTGGTTATCCGAAATGAACTTTGGTTCTTCAGAATTCTTCAGTTTCTTCTCTTGTTTGACAATGACAAGACAAGATGCTTATTAACACAAGTGGACAGTACTGCTAGAGAAAGCAAAAAGAACAGCCTTTAGCAGAACAGAGTGATTCACACTGTGACTGGACTGTGGCTTACTGCTGACAGTAGGTCTTTCTCCTGAAAGTCACACCTTTCTTGGGTCTCAAAGAAGCATGATCTGAAAGCAGAAAAGTAGTGTAGTATTTGGGTGGTATGAAAAAATTATCAGATGAAACTCCTGCTTTAATTCTCTAATATAGAAATGACACGGCTATGCATGGTTAAAATGTTCAGCAGCTTCTGCTGGATGCAGGCTCTGCTGGTGATGAATTACAAAATCCTCCAGGTAGCTCTAAACCTGGGTGCTGATGGCACTGCAGCTGCAGCAGGGTGGAGCTCAGACTGGAACAGCTCTGTAAATATTCACTTAGTTGACCCTGCACACTTATGGCTGCTGGTGGTGTCTAAGCTAGCTCAGGTATCTTACCAGTACCTTGCCTAGTGCTGGAACCAGTGCAGACTCTGATGCTGCAGCATGATTACATCCAAACCAGAGGGCTGGCTTCATCCCCCTAGTTGTAGCAGGTACCTGGTGCAGGACAGGCACAAGCTGCAGCATGGTCTTCCCAGCCATTATATGACCTTCTGTACACACATCTGCCTAACCTGTGCTGGAGTCCTGGTTGCTGCAGTGTGATTCATCAGGACTCAAGCTGTGCAGGCTCTAGGTGGGCAGAGCACATCCATCTGTGCTGAGATCGTGCTGCTGCTGGTGCTGAAGGGTTGGTTTGAGGTGCCTCAGGCCTATGGAGTGACACAGCTGTGTAATTAAATGGGTAGCTTTTGTTGATAATTCCTGGGGGCATTTTATTTTTTAATTCAGCTGTCAAAGTCCAGCTCCCAAATTCCCAAATGATTCTTTCATCTCTTTAATGTGCTGGCATTTTTTTTTTTATGCTTACCCATTAATAACTGGGCTTGTTTTATTTATGTCTGAAATAACTTCTTTTAGTCATTTTTGTGAAGGAGAAAAATCTGCAGCATACTAAATCCATGGTACTTTTGGACAGGATCGCGGAAAATGGCAATGGCATTTCACAGTTTTTTTGTGGAAATAAATTAAACATTGATTTTTGTGGCTGCATTTGCCCCTGCTCTCCCTTGTGTCCTCTTGCTCAGTGTATGCAGTGATCCAGGAATCCTACTTCACATTGGAAACAACACAGACCAGCCCATCACTCCACCAGGCACAGCACATAGTAGATGTTCTTTGCTGGACTGACCTGATAATGTAAGCCAGCAGGGCAAGCAATCTCTAGAAAAGGAACTGGGTTCCAAAGGCATGGACTATAGCATAGGTTTTCTAATTTTGAGTGACCCCCCTGCAGATAAGAAGTCAAGTCCATAAGTGGTGGAATCAAATCTTAACATAGCTCTCTAATACAGGGAGAAATGCACATTCTCTGAAAACAGGTATTTGAGAGACAAGGCAACTCCAGGACAGACCCTGTCATCTGTGATGGTAGCCCAGAGAAAATGCTGTAAATGATGGAGTTACAGCTGGGTTATTTAAAGGGTGTTTCCTCCATGGAATGCCCATTTGGGAAAAGGAACTTTCCTACAGAATCTAAACTGCCACAAAATAACAGATATTAGCAGTAAAGCTGGGTTACTGGTGATAGGTAAGATTAGAGTGTATGTGTGTGGAGCATATAGCATGCTAGTCAAATAAGTGACAAGAGAAAGCAATTTTTAACTAAGCCTTTCAGGTCAGGAAACCAGAGAACCTGGGTCACCTCCAAATGCTGTTGCAGATGGCTTGTGTGGGGCTAGCCATTGGTGTGGTGCTATGAAGACAACCAAGTCCACTGTCTACTGGTTACACCCAGGAGATGAAGATACCATTGCCGACTCAGGGGAGATGGTTCATATCTGTTACACTGACATTTCAGCTTTGCTGCTGCTGGATTTCCTGCTAAGACATACATAAATATATGAAACAAGGTAAAATTAAATCATATTATGTTATATTTAATTAAAAAAAAATAAAACCATCGAAGTAGCATTATGACTTCAGGGAAGCTCATATCAGGAGAAAACAGTAGACCATCCACTCCACCTGTGCCATGTTTGTATTGCAAAACACACAACAGGAACTCCCATACCTTTGAGCCCTTGTTATCTGATTGGGATCACTCTGAGGGGAGAGCTGTGGTGTCTACAAGTGGGTCACTGTGGGAACGTGGTCGTCCTCAGCTGTTTTCCTCATGCACAAAAAATACACTTTCATTTAGGCATATTTTGTCATGTCTCTGCCAAAGTCTGTGAGTACCCATTAAGTCAGTAGTAGCTTGTTACATGACATGTGTGATCACTGAAAATTCAGTTTTAAGGCCATGGATAACATTAAGAAGTTTTTCAGGCAGGCAACAATGTCCAACACTCTTGTATCATCTTTCAGACAAGAAATTTCAGGACACAACCCTACAGATGAGAAAACCATATAATTCTCTGCTCTTGCCACGTACATCGGCTTGACAAATGCAGTGCATCAATCACCCTGAATCTGTACCCTGTGTCACAGAACAATCACCCTGTTTCCTGTTGATGCTGTCAGGAAAAGTCATGGTTGTGTAGTATCAAGTGTCAGGTAAAGCACCCCACTTGTCCCAGACAGTGACCTCTGGAAATGCTATAAATCTTCTGAAAGGATGCAATTTAAATGGGTTCCTGTAATAGGAAGTCTGCTTTACACCAGGGTGTGAGAGCTTGGCTTTACTTAATGAGTTTTTTTGTGTGTGTGTGTGTGTGTGTGTGGTTTTTTTGTTTTGTTTTGTTTTGTTTTGTGTGTTGTTTTTTTTCTTTCTTCCTTAATCCTTGTACTATATTTTTTCTACCCAGAGAATGTCAATTAACAGGTGTGGTATGGACAAAATTACACCACCTAAGGCAGTGCAAACCCCAGGAGTAATGTAGAGATGCTGCTGTGAGGCCATCAGTTTATTAAATGTCTTTTAGTTAAAGCTCACAGAGTGTGGACAGAAAATAGACTACAAACTAGACCTATGTCCACCCAAAAAGAGCTGCCTTAAATTCCCCATGCACAGAACAGGGTTTACTCTCATCACTGCCATTTTCTCAACAGAAAAGACAGACATGAAATACAACCTGAAAGACAAAAATTATTATTGTAGTGAGTACAAGAAAGAAAGAAAATCAGAATTAAACTAAAAAATGAGAAATTGCTTCCCTTTACCCATTTCTTCCTTTCCTTTACCCATTTCTCACCTTTTTGCTCTCTTGGGGCTGGAAATATAGTTGACAAATGCTTTGATCTCTGCAAGCAAAGAGAAACATACAACTGAGCCACATCCCGATGTCTTGGCTCATGGTGCCCCAGGGATGAGGCAACTCTCTTGCCTGAAATGCAGGTTACTACACACCTTTTTATTTTCCTTTTTTTTTTTTGAAGACTGTTGTTACACAGCATTTTGGGTCAGTCATTTCATTCATGAAACATTTCAGAGAAGAAAGGAGAACAGAATATGCACCTTTTCTCCTTCAAATGCAAGCGGAGGACAGTAATGTGCACGGTGGTTCCTGGGTAGTGAAATCACCTGCTTAAATATGTCATGGGGCAAATAAAGACTTTTAACCCAAACAACGGTTCCTACAGGTGTCTCGTTGGTGCTTGAGCAGTCCTCAGCAAACACCACTGGACCTCCTTTTGCCACCAGGTTATTTTGCATGGTACAGGGGAGACTGTTGGGTTTTCCCAACTTAGTCCTGAGTTCACTGGCCTTCTAGACTTGCCTCATTGCAAACAAGATTATACAGCTCTTCTTTTGGAAGACTACCAGATCAAAAACAACTTCATACGGGAATGGATGTGAAACAAAAAGCCTGAAGCAAAGTTCTGTGTCTGATATTACTTCCTTATTTCTGGTACTTATTTTGTCATCTGCAGTGTCTGTAGGGGGTGACTGCAAAATTATCTATCCTGGAAATGTCTTATCTGATTATGAGCTGTGGTATTTAATCATTTCACAGCTTCATTAAATGACTTGTCTTAGCTCTTATTGCATCAGTACAGACTGCGAGGATCATACTGGCATCTTTAATAAGATGAGGAATGCATTGATACGTTTCCATCCTAGCAGTCCCTGCTGAGCCACCTCATCTCCCGGAGGAGAAGACATTTGAAAAACCTAATGTAATGACCCAGCATTTCTGAAAGGTGACACTTTCTACATTCATCTTTGCTTTTAGTTCTGCTGAGCTGAAAAGGATTCAGTGCAATAAAAGAAACAAACAGTAAAAAACTGTGTTGCATTAGGAAAGAGATGGATTGTGATTAGTAATCCCTGGCTGAACTGCTTGTCATTATGTTGGATATATACCTAACCTAAATGAATATGCATAAACAAGGCTGAGAATGAGTAATACTTGGGCTTTTTAGCCCTTTTTCTAAATACAAATACTCTTAATTAAAAGTTTTGTCATTAATGGATTCATACATACTGTGGAGATCTTAAGCTATTTCATGCATGAAAATACGTACGTATAGGCACAAGAATAAGAATATTGTAAGGAGATTCTTAGGCAATGTAGTAGTCAATAGAAAACCAATTTTGCCCCTAGGTATTCATGGCAAATTAACCCTTATGCAAATATATGCTGGGTGAGTCTGACATTTTTCATAAGGGAGGCTTTTTCTGCTAGTAGGTAGATGGTCTAACAGGCCATGGAACATCTTGGTTTTACCTAAATTTTCAGTTTTCAGATTTACTGGCAAAAAGTTCCTGCTGTTCTGCATACTGAGAATGATTTGTAGGGCTACACATTTCGGAAAGAATTATTATTTTCATCTGTATGCATGTATTTTGGGCATGATCCAATTCTATGTAATTCTTTGAAGGATTTTCATCCCTTCGCAGGAAAGCATCTTTGAAACAAATAATAGTGTTTTTTTGTCTACTGTGGGAGAAAAGGTAGCTGAGAAATAGCCCAGAGTGTACAAAATGTGGTAATATGTCCATTTGCCCCAGGGATGCTGAGTCATGTTTTTTTATGAGACTCTTCTGAAGGGTTTTGCATAATGAAAGTGCTGAAAATTCCATTTTCTCTCTCTCTCTCTCTCCTTCTTTTTTTTTTTTTTTTTTTTTTTTTTTTTTTTTTTTTTTTTCCTGGAGAGCAAGGGCCATTTTTTCTGGATGAAAATTTACCTTTAATAAAGAACTGATAAGCCTGTGCATGCAGACAAGAGAGCATCCCAAGGAAAACCAAGGTGAAGTGACAAAGCATCGCCTTCATAATCACCCAAAGTGCTCCAGCAGCTCCCTTTGCTTTTTCTGTTTGTTTTTGGTTTTGTTTTTATCCTTATGTAGCTGTTCTGTTGTTGTTATCTGCACTGATGCTGATTTGTGCAGTGGGTACTGCTTGTGAGATGTCTGAAACAGCCACTGGAGCATGCACCAGTTCTTCCTTAGGAAATAAAATAGTCATTCTCACTCCCCTCTCCCCACCAGCCAGGATATGAGAGGAAGGCATTCTCTTTTGCTGCAGTTGGGTGGATTGGTTGATAAGGTGAATCATAAGGATTTATAGCTCTCAGGGTTATTAAAGCTGTCCTGTCTTTAACAGCTCCCACAGCTCTCTCTCTTAATTGCTCTTCATCTCCATCTTTCCTGTCCTGCCAAGCTTCTAGTTTCTATTTTATTTCATCGCTTTATTTTTTAGTTTGATAGCCTCCTCAACACTGCAATTCCAGGGGCTTATGGGAAGCAGATGTGTTTTTGCAGACTTCTCTCAGATTCTAGTAAGGTTTGGGTCTATCAGCAGTACAGGGGTCATGGTGCTCCTTTTTCACCTGTTATCTCTGACCAAGAATGCGGCATTGCTCCAGTGAAACCCTCTCTTCCCATCCTTTAGCGGTGTGGTGTCCCCCGTCCCCTGTCCCACTCACCCTCTTCTCCCCAGGGCGCTGGCAGGGTTGACCTTACCTCCCTAAACAGGGAGTGCCGGGAGGGTGAGTCCACACTGCACACTCCTGCCCAGCCCCAGACCTCCAGAAGGAGTCAGAAAAAGTCAAAAATAAACCTTCCGTTGTGGCACATGCTTCTCCAGCTCTTACTAATTCTGTTCCCCACTCGCCTTTTTTCCCTCATTATCCTCCACAGGAGACTATTTTTTAATTAAGTGAGAGGGTAGATTTTCAGGAGAGAGAGAAATTCTTTGTTCTTCATGTCCCAAACTGATTAGCATTCTTGTAGCTTCACTGTTTGCTTATCTAAAAAGAAGCCTTGGTTTGACTGAGGAAAGAATAGCTTTTGCATTTTAATTTCCTCCTAACCAAAAGCTTGTAAGATACCGTAATTTTACTGGAAAAGATTCTGAGACTTACTTGTCAGTCTTGAATTCATCTATCTAGTAAAATCCCCTGACATGTCCAGCAGAGAAACCACTTTATAAGAACAGCAAGTTATTTAAAAACTTAGCTAATTAATGATAATAATAAAGTTACATTCATTTAAACCTCACCTTGCACAGGGAAACAAATTTGGGAAATGTGAATTCATCCCTTCAGCTAACTGTGAAGAAAGGGGTAATTCAGGAACTGTGCAGCAGAGTGGTTAGACCATGGCAAGACCTGAAAACAAAAAGGTTAGAGAGCCTCTAGCATGGCCATGAAATTACCACGTTTGTGGCTTCTGAAGGCAAGAGCAAACTAAAATTAATGTATTTGGGGTAGGCAGATTTCAGGAAGCTCAACAGAAATTGTAACTGAAAGCTCTGATGGATAGAGGGCTTTGTAGGAGTTATTTAGAGTTAAAGACCACAAAAGCAGAAACTGGCCTAGAGGGAAGGTAAGAGGTGCAGTAGGAGACTTGCTGTGCTAAATTATTGGTTCTTCATTGGCTTTAAGCAAAGAAGAGAGTTCACAGAAAATGGAAAATGGATCAGGTTGCTAAGCATAACATGAATAGAGTAGCACAAGCATATGAGGACAAGATCAAAAAGGCAGAGGCATAATGTGTCCTGAAATATAATAGGAAATGATTCTGTGGCAGCATTACTGGTAGAGAAAAAGCAAAGGAAAATGTTGACTTCCTGTTCCACAGAGTGGAAAAATAATAGATGACATTGCAATGAATGCCTTTTTTAGTGCTCCAGTCCTCACTGAAAAGGTTTGTAGCAATCAGGTGGCAAATACAGATAGACAAGGTATGTATCTAGAGCAGAATTAGGTGAAACAAGCTGGAGAATACTTAGCAAAATTAATGGTTTTCTGATCATCTGAGTGTGGCTGAGGCCAGTTGTTCTCTCTGAGATCTTTAAAAGGGATGCTCATAGGAAGAGCAACTGTCATGCTCAATTTTGGCAGAGGGGCAGGGAAAAGAGGAGTGAAGGAATACCAGAGAAAGCAACTGAGCTTCAATCCTTGGAGAACTATTCAATATGCAGAAGGACATACAGTGAATAATAAGCAATCTTAGTATAACAAAATAAGGCCTGTCTAAATACACAGGTTTTCTTGACAGGCAGAAAGCAGTCCTGATGGCTTTGGGTAGGTTGAGGATGCCAATTATATCGACAATAAGGAGACTTTGATACTTCTGCAATCAAGCAACAGAAATATGGTTTGGATGAAACTTCTGCAAGGCAGATACAATACTGGCAGGAATCCACTGACTCAGAACAGAAGGAAGAGGCTTTATTGGATCTTTGTTGGGTCTAAAACTATTTAATCTTCTCATTAACACCTTGGGTAATGAGAAAGTATATGAGTTGAGGATATATTCATTAAACTGGAAGACAACGTCAAACTTTATGGCCTGCAGTGAGGAACAGCATGACAGTAAAAATTCAGGTGGTTTTAAAAACACAATGAAAGACAAGCACAAAATTTTACTTTTAGGCATAGTCAACTGTGCAAAGGCAGGCTGGGCTGTGGCTGTCAGCCCAGTTCTCTGCAAAGGATGTGGGAATTAAGGCAAGTAAGAAGCTGGATGTGAGTCAAGGATTTTATGCTGTAAAGACACTCTGGCATGTAGGTAATGAGACAGAAAAGAAACCTCCTCTGCTTATCACTAATAAAGCCTCAGCTGGATTAACTTGTAATTGGAGTGCTGTTCTGAAAGTACAACATGGACTGCCAGAAAATCAAGACGAGAAAATGGAAGTTGTTGAGGTACATGATCTGAAGGAGAGACTGCTCAGTCTAACGCAGGGAGCAGGGCCCTACATGCTTCATAGGCTATAGCAAAGGAAAGGAGAAGTGTCTTCTTTCTGTTTGTGTCATAAAAGATGACAACTACTGAGATTAAAGTTTCTGTGTAAATTCATCACAGAAATCCAACCAACAACACGGATGGTAAAGTGCTGGGGAGGCCATAGAGTCTCCATCATTTTGGCTCTCTGAGATGAGGTCAGAGGTGCCATAATCAAGAGCAGGCACTGAAGACTGTCCATACCCTTTCTACCACGCAACTGCAGCCAAATGCTTGTGTCCAGCCCCCACCCAAACCTTGCTCCTGGCCGGTGATCACAGGATTTCACAACCTGCAAGCAATAAGTAAACACTATTTAGGGAAAAGGAATCTGAACAGAGATATTATAATGTTTGCAAATAGCTTAAAAACAGCTATAGAGATGAAGTAAATAAATTCCAAAGACAAGAGAAATTGGTTTAAAGTGTCAGAGGACTGGACAACAGAAAAATCTAACCTCTCCCTAGAGCAAGCACAGTGAAGCCACAGAGGAGGCTGCCAAGTGCCACAGGGCAATTTCTGCTCCTGGGCAACTTTAGGAATGGGATTGAAAGAAGTTTGAAGGGATACTTGAGGTGAGGTGGAGAGCTGCAGTATGTTCTGTGCTTCTGCAATTCTCTGAGAGAGGGAAATGTTGAAAATACACAGAAACAAAACAGTGAAGTGAGAGAAAGAAATGCTCTGTACCAGGAGCAAGTGACAGACTGTGGAATCGGAACCAGGAAATTAAATGCAGGTGCAGAGGAAACTTAATTTTTTACATTATAAACATGCAGCTTGTTGCACTTGGTGATTAACCACACGGCATGTTATGCAAAATACGAGACAGGTACTCCAAGGATTTTCAGAGCAAACTAGAGAAAATGTGCTGGCTTTTGCAGCAGGGGGTAAGGCCAGATTCTTGCATTGCAGGTAAGGAAGAAACTTTACTGGAGACGAGTCAACCCTTACTTTTTGGTACATTTCCATGAAATATCTTGAAACAGGCACTGCCAAGCACAGAACTGGATGAACTACCAGCCTGCCAGCTCTTTAGATAGCTGCTTCAATTCGTAATGGAATTTTCTTCCCATTTCCCCTCCTCTTGGTAACTGGCAAAATATTTCCATGTTGGAGTCACTCATTTCAGAGTGCTTATTTGAAGGCATAAATAAATCTGCTGGTTCTCATTCAGAGCTCCGGTTTTGTTCTCCAAATAATTTCACATTGTTTCATTAGCCAGAAACAGACTGCGGATTTTCATCCTTTGTCATTAGAGTTGGAATCGACATCTGTGAGGAGGAACAGAAGGCATAAATTTTAGACTCTGCAGACCCTAGAGGGTAGGATGATGAAAAGTTGAAACTATAAATGAAATTGTATCATTAAGTGATGACTTGATTGGGTCAAAGCTTATAATTTCTATTTTACATAAAATCCAAGATTTTGAAATTCTACCTTGTCTCAAATACAGATCAACAAACTTATAAATAGTGTTATGAAACAGGAATTAGTAATACTAGAAACATTAATTTTGATAACACTGAGTTGTTATGAACATTGCGACCTTAACACTTTTATCTATTCACAGTTTAAATGATAAAGTAAAAAGCAGATGTTTTTGCATCACAGAAGGAAAATATTGCAATAATCTCCTGTCAGATTATGATGAAATGGATAAATTCCCATAAACATTTTGCTTTTAATTAAGTCAATGTTTCCCAAAGGAAAAATACTTCTAAGGGAAATATCCAGCCATATGCCACCATTTTCTAGCATCTTTTAACCCCATAAATGTCAAAATGGCATATATGTATATGAAGAAAGACAAGAATGTAATGTATGGTCAGGCAGATATAACACCATCACCAGAGTGAAAAAAAATAGGTGCTTAATACCACACACAAACCCTGCATAACTGCTCAAGAGCTATTTATCACTATGTATCTGCAAGGAGAATTAAACAGATATATTTTCTGCCTCAGCAGTTGCTCCATACAAATAGGTCTTATGAGCATTGTACTTCCCTTTGGTAGTTTGGTGTGGCTATTCATTTCATATCTCCCAGATTTCTGCCATTTCACACAGTGTTGCCATGAGCATTTTTCAGTCTGTGTTATTGATACAGCATGTTAAACACCCAGGGCAGCAGGAAATTCACTAAGCTAGTTCCCTAACCTATATGGCATGGGTAGGAGCTAATCTTGTCGCAGGCAAATCACCGGTTCCCCTCCTTCAAGCCCAGCCTGCTCTCTGCTGCAAGTATGCCATGCTGAATATCCCTGCACCATGCAGAAGAGGAATCAACACACACAGGGGCTGTGCAGGATCAGTGCCAGCGCCCATAGGACAGCAGAGCCTCTGCATGTTGCCACAGCACCACTGAGCTGTACTGTTTCCTCTCCTTATAGAGGTGGTGCATGTAAGATGTGAAAATGTCCTCTCCATTCCTCTTCCTTGTTCCTGTAGTCATCCTGTCACTAAGGTGCCTTCCAGGTCCCCAAACACAGTTTTGGCATGCCTGATTTTGTACTCCCATAGCACTGTGGTGTCCTAGTGCATCCCAAGGCTTCCTGCCTCCAGAGGAGAAGCTCTCATCTGATATTTGCAGAGCAGCAACTTGTGCCCTGTGCTCTGTCTTGCCCCAAAATCTGGTTCTGTTCAGCTAAATGAGAACAGCTCTCCCCACTGTCAAGCCTGAGGCAAAGCAGTGTAAGAAAGCATGGTGTCCCTGAACACCTTTTCCTGGATTATAATTTCCTGCCATCCCCTTGAGGCCTTTATCTATCTGCATACTAGGTTTAGAATCACAGAATGGTTTGGGTTGGGAGGGACCTTAAAGCCCATCTAATTCCAACCCCCTGCCATGGGCAAGGAAACCTCCCACCAGACCAGGCTGCCCAAAGCCCCTTTCAGCCTGGCTTTGAGCACTTCCAGGGATCAGGCATCACCCTGATGTTATCTGCTATCCATATCTGTCTTCTGCTACCCATAGTGTTGTGCCTGAACACCTCGCCCCCATCAGATGTTCATTTTAAGTTTAGAAGAGCAAAATCCTGGGGCATTTCTTGCATGCAGTAAGGGCTTTTCTCACTCTAGCCCCTTCTGAGGACATGTGGAAAGGGCCAGCAACAGCCCAACCCTGTATCTGCCTGCCCATATAAATGTAATTGTAATATCACTAACTGCTAGCTCATCACATTCCCTTGTTTTGTTTTTGCTAAGATCCCCTGACTGCAGCATCCAAAATGCAGAATAAACTAAAATGCTAGGTCTTCCATAACCCAGTTTCCATGAAACTGTGTCAGGATCCCAGGCCCACCGAGTGAGCAGCTGTCTGCATCATTTGTAAGCATCCCTGGGCAGGCTCTGATGTAACGCAGAGATGCATTTCATCTCCTCATCACCCTCAGCCAGAGCTGGAAGGGAAGAGGCTGTATATTTCATCTATTTTTGGATGTGGGACACACAGGTCACCTATTGGTCAGTGTGGCGTGGGAACTGGCTAGAGCAAGGCACAGAGCACCCAGGCTTGCCGAAATGCCCTGCTGCTCCAGCCCTGAGAAGAAGTGGTGTACTCTGCAGCCATTCTGTGCTGCCTGTCGATGGGCAGGGGTCACAGCAGCATGGGTCTCCTATACCTGGCCCTCAATCAAGAGAGGGCTTCTAGCACATGTTTCTGCCAGAAGGACTTAGGGACAGGCTTAGGCATATGTGAAATGTGTTTCTCAAAGTGCTTTTGACTAACCAAGACGGAAACAAGGAGTCAGTAAATAACTGACATCTGCTGAGTCAAGATCCCTCCCATAAGCTACCCAGAATGACACTGGACTTTTTCCTTTCTTAAAAATACTGTGACTAAACTTGAAATAAAAGTCTGGTGGAAATCAAGGTGCAGCATATCAACAAGCATTACACTGAGGAGTGTTCAGCAGGTATCAGAGCTCATTTTGGTTCATTTCTGGAAACTCATTGCATTTAACATGTTCCTTTAAAATTCCCATCAATAAACATTTCCTCCCATCCTTCAGGGATTCCCATGATCCCAATATGCAGTAGTGTAGGGTTTCATGTCACCCTAGTATTTTTCTTCTTGCCATCTGAGGCTTTAGCTTGAGCTTTCTGCTTGCTTTTCATCATTTTCAGTGTCTTGGTCTCCCCTCAGCCTGGGAGTTGATGCCTAGATGACTGTAACCACTGAAGAGTTAAAACACAGACTGCCAGCTCATAGGGATTTATCTGAAGGCTGATTCTACATCTGGAACAGCTTCTTCCCTATTATGACATCTCCAGCTGGCAAGTTCAGAGTCATATTTTGGACTATGTGACTACTTTTGGTCATAGCTACTAACAGCATCCTCCTTGTGAGAGGGAACAATGTAGTCTGTCTGGCTGTATATAAATGATAGAAATGTAAGAGGCAGCTGGAAATATGATGCAGAGATTGCTGTTTCCATTGCATTTTCCAGTAAAATGCAGTGTGTGAGAAGCCACCCTGGGTGCGGCTGTCCTGATGCCTCAGCTGGTGGAAACATCTCTTACTTTAGGATTTGTAACTTGCAGAAACCGTGAGGAAGAGCCACTACCTAAAGAAGGTCTTCACCTGAACAGCAGATTTAGGGTGAAGACTTGCAGCCACCTCCTTTTTTCTCCTAGTCATGCACAATGGCAGCTGGTATCTCACTAAGATTAGAGAAGATGCCATCTGTTAATCAATTCATTCCAATTTTCATATTTCCAGAGTACCCACAAAGGAGTACTTTGGGACAAAAAGTCTGGTGAATGTAACTAGCAGAAAAAGAAACCATGGGTTTTCTCTTTTAGCCGTGTTTTAAAGGATGAAGTCTGATTCGTTGCCAGGCAAAATCTGATATATCAATGGACCATGGGAGAAAGCCTCTGATGGATCAGTGTCAAAAGTCATTTGTTAATAGTGCAAGTGTATAGTCCCAAAGACAACGTTTTATGCATTCCCTGTTTCTGGTGTGGTAATAGGATTGCTTGCATTTATTTATCTTACTTTGAATACAGAATAACAAAATAATGAAAAGACAGCTCTACCTAGAATAAAAATAAATTTCTCTGTATAAAATTAGAGCAGCAATGCCAAAGAGGTCTGCCTTTCCAAATTTTGATGTCCATTTGTGTCACTTAGTCTTGTAATCTACAGACTTCCAGACAGTTATTATCATGAATTAGGGTATTCAGGCTCCTAACAGGAATAGAGGACTTTTTTTTTTCTGCTCAAGGGACTGACTGATCACCTGAAGGATTTTAGGCAATACAGCTTTCTGGGAGAAAAATTATGGAATAAGGAGAAAATAATTTTGAGAACAGATCTGGATTTTATTTGCATGCAAAGTATACTACTGTCGTGTCATAGTTCCCACACATCAGTCTAGAAAGAAAATTTGTTTGTCCTCCACTGAAGTAACTCAGAAGATTGGGATTTTCACAGCAGTGTTACCGATGTTTTTTATTAATTCAGATGTGATAATAGAAATTTGCTTTCATATAGCAAATAATACCATGATTATAAGGATATAACAGTAATTCACTAAATAATGAAAAATCCGAGAACAAATTTTTGGTCTCATGCTATCATAGTTCCCCAGGTTTTTGAAGTATCCACCTGATATTCTTCTGAAGAATTATACTGTCTTTTTGTATGAGTTGGCATATCTGAAGGTCTGACATCTGTGTAACATTCCTCCTCCTAGACTGAGGACACTATAAGGAACAGGAAATTAGAATTTTGGTTCAAGCCAAGCAATTGTTTTCCATAAATACAAAGAAAAGTGACATTTCAAGTAGACCAAATCATCTGGGGAATTCAATGGACAAAAGAGTATGGAGTTTTTTCAAATGTTTAAATGTTATGTTCCAACTCTTTGGTTTGCTGTTTCAAAGTAGGTCTCTTACTACAAAACGATGGTGATTTCAGAAAGAAAAGTGTAGGAGAACACTACTTAAACATTGTATAATTTGAAAAAAAAAAAAAGAGCAAGCAAGTGTTTGAAGTGAACTGTAGTAAAAAGCTTTATTTTGCCTTTCTATGGAAAGGCTTTCTGCTTTTATGCAACGACTACCAATTTCCTTCTTCTCTCTCCACTAGCACTCTCCTGTATCTATTTCCTAACCTTCCAGTTTAGTAACCTAGACCTAGTGACATAAACTTGATTCAAAACTCACATTTCAGTGTAACCTCCCTGTGAAAAAATGAAGTAATGGAATAATTATTTCAGCGTAGTCTGGCCTTTCTCTGCAAAATAATGCAATAATGGAATAATTAAAGGCCGTGAAATAATGTTTGCTCTCACATTTAATAACATTAAACTCACATGCCATTTTATTGTTGCAGCATTCAGGACAGGGATTTTGTAACCATATAAGTTTAAGATGAAGAAAATGACTTATTTGTATAAATTAGTTTTGAAGAACTTAGAATTTGGAAAAAAAAAAAAAAAAAAAAAAAAGACAGTCCATTGATTAAGGCCCTTAATTGGGAATTAGAATAGACCTCAGTTCTTCATCTACAAAGGGTCAAAGGGACAATTATTATTAAAGGGAAAAATTTTTATGATGAAAAAGAAGCACACATTTACGCAAAGCCAAGAACTTATTGTCCAGGTAATCAAAATCCTACCCATCTAACAACAGAATTATTTTCAATGTCAGTCTAATTATTACAGTGAGGGAAAATAAACAAATAAATAAATAAATACATACATACATACATACATACATGAAAAGCCTCCAGGATAATACTTAAAACTGCTGTGCCTATGCTTCCTAGTACACAACCCTTTCTTTGCTCTTGCAGTCACTCTTCCAAAGCCCCTTTGGATCAGCCCTGGAGAGAGATAAAGTCTATGGTGAGTCATTAGTGTCTCAAGCTCCTTCCTCACCAGGGCAAATGTTATGTTGATGTTGAGGATTTCTTCCTTCCCTTTGTCAGGAAGAATGTGATACAAATGTTGATGGCTTCCTCCACCTAAGTCTTGAGGCAACTTGTGGATCTTCTAACCTTTATGCTTTGGTCTATCTTCACTGGCTTGTAATTCCATGTCAGATCCAAATTTTCTGAATAGAGAGTGTAACATATCTGTTAAATAAATCTTGTTCTTTGTTCTTCTGTTTGATCCTAAAACAGTTTTGTCCTGATCTAGGTGTGCATGTCTTGGTCTGACCATTACTAGATTGCACATATCCATGGGGATTCCTGGATATGTGTAACAGGGTTAGCCTGTGCCCTGTCTCCTCTTATCCTGCCCTGTCCTCCTCTTGAATGCTAGAGGCTTGGGGCAGAGTGCCTGGAAAAGCTGTGCAGAGGAAAAGGGTCTGGAGGTGTTGATGCTTACCTGAACACAAGCAAGCAGTGCATCCAGCTGGCCACGAAGGCCAGCGGCATCCTGGCTTGTGTCAGGAGCAGTGCAGCCAGCAGGAGCAGGGAGGGGATCGTCCCCCTGTGCTCTGCTCTGGTGAGGCCGCACCTCGAGTGCTGTGCTCAGCTTTGGGCCCCTCAGTACAGGAAGGACATCGAGGCCCTGGAGCGTGTCTGGAGCAGGGCTGCGAAACTGGTGAAGGGCCTGGGACACAAGTCCTGTGAGGAGCGGCTGAGGAACTGGGGGTGTTTGGTCTGGAGAAGAGGAGGCTCAGGGGAGACCTCATTGCTGTCTACAGCTACCTGAAAGGAAGGTGTGGGGAGCTGCGGGTCGGCCTCTTCTCCCAGGTAACTAGTGATAGGACTAGAGGGAATGGCCTCAGGTTGCACCAGGGAAGGTTCAGGTTGGAAATGAGGAGACATTTCTTCTCAGAAAGAGCAGTCAGGCACTGGGACGGGTTGCCCAGGGAGGTGGTGGAGTCACCATCCCTGGGGGTGTTCAAGGAAAGGTTGGATGTGGTGCTTAGGGACATGATTTAGTGGGTGACATTGGTGGTAGGGGGGTGGTTGGACCAGATGATCTTGGAGGTCTTTTCCAACCTTAATGATTCTGTGATTCTACGAACTCTTCACAGCATCCTGTGTCTCTTTTTCCAGGCTCCAGCTGTGGCATTAAGCCTGCCTTCCTCTACACCAAATTAATATAGTGGGGTCATAAATGTCTTTTTATAAATAATTAAAAGAAAATAAAAATAAACTAATAATTATTGTAAAAAAAAAAAAAAAAAAAAAAAAAAAAAAAAAAAGAAACAGTTTAGCACTGCTGTCTATAAACTGTAACTATGCCATAAGACTGTAGTCAAACTAAAAGGGTGAGTAAAGGCAGAGCCCTACAGGTCCTAAGGACCTCACAAAGCTGCTACAGAGCTTGGGACCTGTTACTAGCAATGACAATACTGTATTTACTGGGCTGCAGGGCAGTAAAGCTAATTACTTTTTGTCTCTCATGCCCACAGCCTGAACAAACAGACAGACAATGAACTAGCAAATGCTTCCAGATGTGGACTCTCATATTCACAGGGACTAATAACGACATGCTGAAAGCTAATTTGGTATCCTAATGTTTGCAGGTCAGGGCTTCAATGACAATTCAGGAGAACATGAAACAGTTTATTGTTATTCCAATTACCAAGCTCACGATTTACTGCTGTTCCAGAGCCAGGTTGGTGGACATGAAATTTTCACATGTGAGGCAGGTCAAAGCATTCAATGAGATTAAACTGACCAGGTGAGGTTCCCTTCCAGTTTTCTGAGGCAGCTAAAAGCAGCAAGACAAACTTTCTTGGAAACACGGGTGACTATGTTCAAAGCTGGAAGTGTCACTGGAGGGCCAGGAGTCACTTGCTGACACCTGGAATGCCCAGACACCCTTCTGTGCTCATGTTATCACTGGCTGGACAAACCTAGCTGCACCCAGGCATCGTGACACTGGCTGTAGGCTTCAGAGCAACACAGTCTGCTCAGAGGCACAGTGTGTTGGCAGGACATTGTGGACGTGGTGATTTGCTTTGCAGCAATTTCCAGGGACTAGTGGACTAGCAATCCAGTGCCACATAAAGTAAGCAGCAGCTCTCTGGCTGTGCTCCTTTCAGCTTCCAGTGGAAACTATGGTTAAAGTGTGTGGGGGTACCTTGCTGGCAGCTGGTGTGTGAAATTGGCTTGTGGAAAGTGTGCAAGTAGAGAGCTTCTTCCCAGGAACTGTTATCATGGCCGAACTCACTAGAGGGCCCCATACACTGCAGAGAAACTCAGCCCCCAGAAATCCCACCGTATAAAATCTGCTTATTCCTGCAGTGGTGGGGATTTTTTATTATTATTATCTTTTTTTTTTTTTTTCTTTTTTCTTTTTTTTCCTTTTTGAGTAGCTGGACCTTGCCACCTCTCCTTGATCCACTCTGGCAGACCTGTTTCTGTTCCGGAGCAGCTGCTGCCTGCACAGAGCAATCCTTTCCAATTGCAAAGGCATCAGGAATGGGAAGCAGAAAGGGAAGCTCATATGTGACCTTCATGACAATAGTGTCTTTGTACAAACTGTTGTGGGAGCATGAGCAGAGATTGGCATTTGGGGCCATTCTGTCATGCTCCCCAGGTCCACCAAGTTATATTTGGAGCATCTGAGTATTTGTTGTGTTATTTTTATTAGACAGCAAAACCCTGCTAAACAAGCATTTCAAACAGTGTGATGTGCAACACCACGGTATCTGTTACAGGAAGAGAGGAGGCTCAGTGGGGAAATGAGAAAAGAGAAAATAGGCCTGAGCTGTGTGGGAGGTTCAGCATTAATTATTAAAAAGTTGCATCTCCATGTCATATTTTTGTGGCCCCCTTGCACACAGGCTTTGAGAGCACTTCTGTCTGGCCAGAGTTTAAGAGATCCTGACTGTAGAAAGAGAGTAAGGGCCCAGCCTTATGAGTGCATCACCTCACCAGGTGCTAGGCAAGATGCATTATGACCACATCCCTCCACAAGCGTGCAGTGAAGCACAGCTTCACACTCCTTCCTGTAGGATTAAGCAGCAGCAGACAGGCTGTACCAAGTCACCTGCTGGCTCTTTTGATAAGCCACGACACCAAGAGTCATGTTTCTGAGGGAAAATAATTCAGCTATGTTTGCCTACGGCATTTGCACCAGCTTGATAACCTGAGCATGGCTCTCCCTGGCTCTTGCAGGTTTGCTGTTGGAGAAAACCATCCTCCTTCATCCCCCATCCCTTTTGGCTGAGTGTTGGATATTTGCAGTTGTACTGACTTGCTCAAGAGCTGCAGCAGCCCTTTGCTTTCTGCCCCAGCCAACTGTGCCATCAGGAAAGTGGTGTCAGGGCTGTCTGCCTAGTCACCTTTGGAAACAGAATGCAGAGCTTTCTGTCTCATCAGCACCCGTGTGTGATGTGCAAATGTGTAGTCAGATAAACACACAGCTTTCTTCACAGAATCAGAGAAGGGCTGAGGTTGGAGGGGACCTTTGGAGGCCAGACCCACTAGTGAAACAGGGCCACACGTAGCAGCTGCCCAGGACTGTATCCAGGCAGCTTTTGAATATATCCCAGGAAGGAGACTCCACAACCTCTCAGGGCAAGGAGTGCCTCCTGATGTTCAGACAAAATCTTTTTTGCCCACTGCCTCTTGTCCTGTGACAGGGCACCACTGAAAAGAGCCTGGCTCCATCTTCTTGGTTTTAGATCTCTGCAGCATCACCTCATTTAGTGCCCTCTGGCATTTGATATCTTCTATCATGTTCTTCCCTAACTCTGGTAAATCACAAAAAGGGCAGAAATAATACTGTGAGCACGGTGCCAAAGGGCCAGGAAGAGCCCTCCTACATGACATCAGTGCTAACACTGCCACTGAGCCCTGTGCATGACAGCAGTCACCTCCTGGGCTGTGCAGTCACATTGGTGGTTGCTGCATGACTAGACTTTCCAAGGCAAGTAAAATGTTCCTCTCATCTTTAGGCTCAAACCTCATACCACTTAAAATTAGCCTGAAGCAGGCAAATCACCTTGGACAAACAATGGTTTGTGTCCTACAAACCAATCCACAACAAGTTCTTTGGAGTTCAGCACTAGGCTGTTCCCAGATTCCCTCGTTTTACAGAAATTGGGCTTTTCAATGATTTTTTGGCTTCAACATCTGGATACTTCCCAAAGAGGACATTCCAGGGAAGAAGACAGGCAACTAGGATTTCTGTAAGAGGAGTTTCTGATCTTGCTTCTGCAAGTCCAAGCCACATAGGAGGAGTCATGCAGCAACCAGAGCACCCCTATAGCCAGAAGGCCAAAATAGCCTTTAGTTTTAGGTTGAATCCATGGGAAGAAGCTAAGGAGATTTATAGATGCAATTGATTTGAGCACAAATCTGCATATCTAGATGACTTGACTTCTACTTATCAATGTTAACATAGTCTAAGATGTCAAATGCCAGCAGTTCTGCACCAAGATCACAAAATATCCCTTTGCAACTGATCACAACAGCTGACATGAATATAAAAAGAAAAATAAAAAAAATATAAAAAAAAATAAGGGGGGGGGGGGGGGGAAGCAGGATGGAAAGAAATGGTATGGTGGGTGTTTCACACTGCTAATGAGAAATGTTGTTAGAGTAGGGCATGACCAGCAAAGACACGGTTTCTTAAGGGACTGTCACACTGAGAGCTTGCACGCTGGCTGCAGGGTGTGTGCCAAGGGGGCTGCCAACAGCAGAGCTGAGAACTGCAGGCAGAGCCAGGGAGCTCAGCCACAATTGAGGCCAATTACAAATGAGGGAGAAAGCATTTAGACTGTTGGTGGTGTCCATCTGGTGCTCAGAGACTAACCTACCAGCTCCTTGGCCAGTCATCACAGCGCTCTTTGCTTCCAACTGCCCTCAGTGGTATAGGTAATGTAACTGATGCCATTCCACATCACTGAATATTGTTGCTGCTGTCAGCTTCTATGCCTTACTTGAATTAAGGCATTACTAAGGTAATTTAGTTCAGTTTACTTTCATTTTTGGTCTGCCCATTTCAAAGGACTGGGACAACAGTCTTACTTTTGTGCTGTTTCTACAGATTAACATCATTACCCTTTTAAGCCTTAAATCAGACAGACACACCTATATGTGCTTATATCCAAGTCCATCAGTTCTTCTATTCAAACTACTGGAATATATACATATCTTCATTTTAATGCCTGTTTAACTCTCCTGTTGGAATTCATGGCTTCCAGTAGTGCTCCATCATCTAGTGCTGTATCACTTCAACCATAAAAATTCATAGATAAGCCCCTTTAAACAATAAATGTTCATAATTACACCCCAGTTGGCATGGGAATTGAATGAGATAAAATTTCTGCATCCCATTTTCAAGAGCACCTCTATTACTTGTAAGTCCATGAAGGTGCCCATTTGCATCTTTTGGAACTTGGTACCAGAAACTGGTTGGTAAGTTCTTAACTTCATATACCCCTTAGGGTGTGTGCATGTAGCTCCAACAAACTTGGAAATGGGACATAGCCTCTTTAAATAACATTGGCATCTGTGACACCTTTCCCCTTGGCCTTATATTGCTGTGAAATTTTAGATGAAGCAAATGAAAATATTCTACCAGTTTTGTAAATCTGAGCAGACTTTCACAGTGTTCTCACACTCATTATTGCCAATCCTTACAAGAACTTGCTTTTCGCAAATGCATTGTTCAAATGCCGATGTAAAAAAATAGTGGGCACAGAAAGGAGAAGAGGAAATGAATGTGGTGGGTAAAGCCAAGAATACTCACAGGTTTGCTGAGACTCAGCTGAGATTTTCTTCAGGCCAGTATTCTTAAGATCACTATTAGACTCAAAAAACCCTGCTGTAAATTGTTAAGGCTCTTGGAAAGACCTACAAAATTTTAATCTCTTTTCCTTGTTTATATAGCAGGCATTTCTAGAGGTGTGTTACAGACCTGGTCCTCTTCCCACTCAGTCACTCAGCACCACTGTTTCTGACATTGCAGTTGTTCCCACAAGTGAAATCACTGGGAGGTTTCATGTAGTTTTATGTAGTCGTGGCATCCATTGCATCTGTGGCATACCCTCACTGCTAGATGTTTTGAGGTGTCTTCTATGATATTTGCTCTCAGAAGCGCAGTCCTGTGCAATTTTTCTGCTAATCCCTGTAAACACTCATGGGCCAACCATCAAAATGTAGACCCTGGCGTGCTTTCAGAGGTTCTTCTGAAAAGGAAAGTAATCCCTTTCCTAACTCACCCTGGGCTGCAGGTGTTATACTGACTGTTTTTCTCTCCCTGAACTGACTCAGCCCAGATGTATGCTTTATCCTGACTTGGAACTTGTGTGGCTCTTGGGAAGTCCAGAGGTCAAGAATTTCACCCGGCTAAGACCCACGCAGGCAGGAAGCTGTCAGCTGACTCTTACCACAAACATCCAGTGCAAAGTGAAGACAAACTTTTCAGCTTCCCACAATTAAAATCAAGCCTAGTTCCAACTTTCCATGAGGCAGCAGGGGGGAGTTACAATCAGTGGTGGAAAATAAAGAGGAGGACATGGACATGTTAGACTCACAGTCCTTTTTTATTCGCACTGCAGCACCATGAGTGATCAGACAGCAATGAAAAAGGTGTGGCTGATGCTGGGTAATGTGGAACAAAGGGCTAGAAAAGTAAGCCCTGATCGATTTCAGAGCTCTTTTCCCTGCTCATTTCTTCATTCCTACAGCTGTGTAGCTGGCTCTTCTTGCTCATGCAGCTCAGAAATGACACAACACATCCAAGGAAGTACCTCTCTGCAGACTTATAAATGCTTTCTGCACGAGAATTTGGTCTCACAGTTTCTCCTCAGCATGGGGCATTCTAGTACTGTGTATGAAAACAAAAGGACCAAATACCCTCAGGTCGGGTTGTAGGAGCTGGTTTGGTGTGAACTCCAGCCAACAATTGAGCACAGGGAGTGCAGCACCCTGCTCTTCTCCATCCCTACCACTGCAGGAAAATTTTGTGAGATGCCTCTGATGAAAGCAAGACAGTAAGATATGGGTACTGGGATGGAATAGAGCCATTACAGATAACCTCCTGTATTCCTGAGAAGAGAAAATCAGGCTCTAGATGACAGTTAAAACTAAGGCAGTCCTTTTCCAAAATGCATCCCAAATTTCCCCGGCTTTCTACAGCTCTCCGTAAATCCCAGACTTGCTGCTCCTGTCACCCACCCACCCTCTGCTTCTCCTGGGGTGGTAAGCAGCTTCTCCAGACAAAACTCATTCATTGTTTTATCACATGATTTCATTCTTGCCTGAGCACAGCCAGTGGGAAAAGCACTTTGCTTTGCTAACCAAGATCCAGTTATCACCTCGGTTCCACCTTCCTTGCACTTGTATGCCAGAAATTCACGCTGGGAGTTTGTGCGAGGAACAGCATCAAGCTCCCCATGTGCCCATGAGGACAGGAGGTCTCCCCAGATCCCTTACCGGCAGTAGCAGCACCACCCAATGGCCCCACAGACACTCAGAGAAAATGACTAAAACAATAGAAGGAAATGTCTCAGGGTGGAAACAACAAGCTGAACACAGCCCGTGGTTCTAGGGGCTTCCTGATTGGCTTGATTTGCCTCCGCAGGAGCACTTCGGATAACCTTGGGGTTGTCTCACCAGGGCAAAATCTCTCCCCGTTGAGGTTGTGTTTGTACCAAGGCTTTCTGGTAGCTCAGGGATGTTTGCCACCAAGCACAAATAAATAAACAAAACAAAACAGAACAAATAAAACAAAAAAAAATACAATTAAAAAAAAAATCAATGAGAGCTGTAGTGTAGCTCAGACAAATGAAGCAGGTCAGGGCAGCTGCAGCCTGGTGACTCGCTCATTGCTGGTGGTGCATGACAGGCTGTCCATTCCCAGAGGACACATTCTTCACATCGCACCTGCCTTCACCCTAGAAAAATGGACTGTGAGTTCCTGGAAGTGAATGACAGCAGAGAATAGATTTGCAGCTCTCAAGTCCAAGGAACTGTTTGTGACAAGAAGCAAACAAAACAAGCAACAGCTCCTACTGGGTGTTCCCTTCCTGCCCCACCGTGCCGCTCCTGTCCCTGTTCTGCTCTTGGCAGACATGCAGGGGAATGCATTTGTGTAACTGCAAGGGGCACATAATATGGGGAATCTTTACAGGGACCTAGTAAAGCTCAGTGCCTAAGGCACACTGATTTACAGCTGTACATACCCATCTAGCTCCATTTTTTTGGGGGCTGCTGAGGGTGTTTACAGGTTCAGGCAATCTGTGACTAAAATCCAACACAAAAGGCAATGAAAGGTTGGGTACAAAAAGCCAGAGCAAGGCAGATGTGAACACTGTAAGCTGCAGCTCTTCATCATAATAAAGTAGTTGGGTTTTAACAGACACACGATGGCCAAGATAGCTGGAAGGTGTCATCACACCAATTATAAAACCTCTTTTTGGGTTTGCACATTTTCTGTGTAGCAGCCTGAATTCTCTGGAGCTCATTTTCATTTTCTGTGTTATTCTCAGACACCTATTCCTTGACTATATTCCATCAATCACACAGGGTGATTTAGGTCAGAGTGCTGGGTGCAGGGCAGCACATACTTCTTAAGCCAATAAATAGATTTAAAGGAACCATCTTCCTTGCAACAGCATGCTTTAGGCAACCACTGCAGAATATTCATAAAGAAAGTAAATAGATATTTATTTATTTGCACCAGAAATCCACTAAAAAACCCATGCAGCCATTAGAAGCCAATATGACTCAAGTCAAACCAAGATCCTAGAAACCTCACATGTACATGAGTACCTGGAATTAATAACAACAGCTAACATATCTGCCTGGGAGAAACATGGTCTGACATATGATTGGACCATATAGGATTGGCAAAATATATTGGATCAAGATGGTGAAATGGGCAGGCAAAGTGATTTTCTGGAGGCTACAGCAGGGATAAAGCAGTTCTACCCCATGCTTGCTTCTTTGACAACATTGCTCTTTCAATAAACAGCTATTGCAGAGTTTCAGAGATAATCAATAGCTATACAAAAGAGCCATTTGCTCCTAAATTGCTAAGAGCCAGACATGATGGGGATAGGGAGGAGTTCAAAATGTCCCATATGGGATGGGAATGAAAACTTGGTTTGTGGGCAGTGAAGAACAAGCTGCTGTAACTCTGAGCAGAGCCAGAGAGCTCTGGAGCCTAGCGTGGAGCATACCTGTGCAGGAATTCAAGGAGTGACAAGAAATATCCACAAGAGGAAAAAAGAGCAGCCTGTACCAGGAAAAAGCTTGTCCTTCAATTAGTCTGCATATAGTTGCATGTATATATACACTAGTGCAAATATTCAAATCAGAACATTTTAAGGTGGTCCCTCAGCTACTCCTGGTTAGGCTTGGACTGTCATAAATCCAACATGTATATTAACAACAAGCATATACTCTCCTTAAATTTCTATTAATCTTCTCATCAACTTGAATGGGTTAATGCAGGCTGGTAATACTGTGTTTGTTGGTTCTTGTGTTTACTTAGACACCATGTGCAAACAGTCAGAGCAGAGATACTACAGTAGAGTTCAGTGCATAATTTCAAATAATTTCTTCAAAAGTACAACACTTGCAAAGAAGCCCATACCAAAAATTGTGTGCATTTCTTCATGTCAATAAAGGACTTCAGCATCTTATCAGCATACTCAGAAAAATAGAATTGTCCATGATATTTTTTTATTTCACAGCTATGCCATTACTATATTTATCAACAGAACAAAGAGCCTGAGTTTGCTAAGCACCATGTGAGCATTTGCACTGCAGAGAGACAAGCAAATACTGATGTAACTACAGCCACGTTGTCTTAGCATCCATTCTAGGCAATCTAAGTAATAGGTAGATCAGAGGAAGAATAATATTTACATTAAAAATATTTATATCACTGAGAGTAAAAAAAAAAATAAAAATCTTTGGCTCAAGACAGATGGAAAGAATTGTTACTATAAACTGAGCACAAGAAGAAAAATACATCTCAGAAGGAATCGTGCTTCACAACAGGGAAAAACAGTAGTACATACTTTCTTCTGCTATATGTATATGGGCGGCAGAAATGACCTTTTTTAGGTCAGTTGCTAGGTGTGTAAAATCATCTTCTCCTCAGAAAGTTTGCACACATTCATTCATCTGGGTTTTTGTATGGCACTGTTAAAATGTCTTTGCTGAGCATCTTCACGAAGAGGCTGAGTAATACAGGCTCCTGCTGCTTCTCCTCGGGTGGTCATAACCAGAGACCAGAACAGCCCAGGGAGTGCCTGCGTGCAGTGGCCCTGATGCATCATCCTTCTGCACCCCAGTGCTGCCCTCTGAGCAAAACAGCCTCAAGCACACCGCAAGGAAGCATAGAGGAGCAGAAACAATGCCAAGTGTCTCAAAAATCCATTAACTCTCTTGACTCTGGTGGACTTGTAAAGTTCTGCCCAGGCCTTTTCAGCTGAAAGCTCTCCTATACACAGATTGAAACCTGCACTCTGCTGACACGATGCCCATTGCTTCTGACATCTCTCAACATCGGTGTCTGTATTGGTGCATCGTTTCCCAGAGGTTATGGCAAGCAGAAATGCAACAGAAGGAAAATGATAATTTTTAGGCTGTTACATCCATGCATCATATTTTATAAATTATATTTTATAGCATGTTATAAAACACTTTATATCATATATACTTTTAGATATAGTTACGTATAACATATTGCTACACTGTGAGGACACAAGAACTACCTCCCGTGAGGTAAGACTGTTCTCATCAGCTGCAGATGGTGTTTAGATTTTACCCTTTCTATAACTTTTATAGATGTACACTTTTATCAGGCCTCACCCTAGAAGCTGGAAGGGTCTTGGTCCCCTGTGAATCATGGTTTCCTCTTCTCTGAGTCTTTCTTTACTGACGTGTGTACCCTTTAGCGAAAGCAACAAGGGAGCCAGCCAGCAGATAGGAGTGAGTGGTCAAATGTGAATGTGTTTGTCTTATTTGAAGGAGAGAAGAAAAGCAAAGAAAGGACAATGAGGAGACAGTGCACGTGGGAATAACGTTTTAATGGGAACTAGGGTGATATAACTGGAGAAATAACCAGTGGAGCTGGGGTGGTGAACAGATGGGTCCACCAGGGACACAGGACTGAAAGGATGCAGCAAGCAGTAGGAAGGAAGGAAAAGAAAGAGAAAAGGTGGAAGAAAAGGAATGGACGAGGAGATGGGCAGGCTTGGTTTAGAGCTTGTTTTTCTGTCCTCTGCTCTCCTGCTCTGTATCAGCAGAAAACAGTATCAGTGTGCTGGGGCTGAGGAGCTAGCTCAGCTCTAGCATCAACATTCCTCTGTTGGCTGTGGCATTTCTCCAGCTCCCTGATTGCTCAATGACCTTTCTGCTTTTGAGAGTTTGTCCCAGTATGGTTGCTGCTTGTCAGAAGAGCAGTCAAACCCTGAACAATTGCTGGGGGTGCCTCAGCCCTCCAGCAGCCACCACCAAACCTCACCACTGAATTTAAGAAAAGATTGATCCCTTGGACAGTGCGTTGGAGCCTACACAGCAGCAGGTACCTAATCTCCCTGTAGGGTAGGTGGGATAAGGGGTGCTAAAATAAGCAGGGAAGGAATCTCTCCACAGGTATGTGTACAGGCTTCCTGGCCCAATGCATTTCACTTTTTGGTGCAGCATCCAAGCTTGCTGAAGTTTATTGTGTTTTTGGCATGGCCCCTCCAGAAGCAGCTGTAATTTTTAATAAGGATATAAAATAAATAACCAGCACCTGCCCAAGTTTCTACTGTGGATAACCACTTCACCTGGAGGTTACAGAGCCCACCTTGCACCAGCTGGCTGCAAGGCTTTTCTCATGGCCACTCTGCTACAACACAAAGGATTCAGGTTTGCTGCTCAGCTGGCTTTGTAAATTGGAGACAAAAAAAAAAAAAAAAAAAAAAAAAAAAAAAAAAAAAAAAGTTTTACTAGCCTGTACAAGGAGGGCTGAAACCTCTTCAGGGCAAATACCTTTCATGAATTTTTTTTACTTCTCTTCATTCAATATGAAAGTGGAGGTAAAACCCATGCCCTTTTCTAGGCTCCCTGACTTCCCTCTCAACGCTGCTAGGTAATTGAATGTGTATCCCCACTGCAATGGCATGTGTAGGAGCAGCACACAAACATCCTCCTTCCTTGGCAGCTGCTGGCGTGGGTGCTGCATAAAGCCAAGCGTGCGTTTGGGTTATGCACCCGTGCTAACCCAGCCAGCCTTTAGGGGCACTCTAAAGTCATCTCTCAATTGCTCTCCCTTTATTCCTTGAGCCTCTCCTAAGCTACAAATAATGCAGCCCACAGTACAGCTGAGCTGCTGGCATCTGTTACTAAACTGAAATGAATTTTCATGTGCATAGCTGCAACATCTCAGCGAGCTGTTTTTCACAGAGCTGGCCACACCTGTGTTGCTTTTCTAGTCTCTGAGTGCATACCTCCGCATACAGGGCTTGGTGTGGAGGGGAACCACATGCCTGTCCTGTCTCAGGGCTGAGGGAAGAGAAAACAATAGCAATGGTGAAGCAATGACACAAAACCGTGCTTAACCTCTTCACCGGGAGGAGCGGAAAACTTTTTTCAGTTGACAGTGCTTGGCCAAGAAACCAAGGCAATTGTGCTGCTTATTGCTGTAAGCACAGGTGCTCCAAGAGGAGAGCCAGGCTCTGCTGGGGTGGGTTAAGCTACCAGGGTCTTTACTCAGCCAGTCAGGGAGATAAAGGGACTCAGTAAGATCTGCCAGGTCCTCTATGGAGCGTGTTCAGGAGTGAAATGGGAACTTTCAGACCAAAGAGTTCAAGTGCAAGCAGGTGAGAGGAGAGTAAGGAGACTCCTAGCTCTTTCACCTCCTTGGTGAGTGGCCAGGGGGCTGAGTTCAGACCAAAGATTTTTTTTTTCCACCTCCATTTCCCAAAGGAGTGTCAAGCAATGTGGTGCTCCTCTGTGAGGGCAAGCATCTGAGACATGCTGATTCACCAATTTCCAGCTGGTGGCTAGCCCTCTCCTGGGGCAGGGCGGTGTGGCCTGTGAAGCTTTGAGGTTGTAACCTCATGCAGGCTGGAGACATCTGCTTGAAGCAGACTGGAAGAACCTGGCCTTGGAAGATTCATATTTCTAAATGTCTGCAAACAAGTGTGGGCTGTAAATACCATGGGGGCAAGAAGCAGAGTATTAAGGTCATATGAGAAGGTGATACTGGAATGAGATAAAACATGCTTCTAAAACAGGGAAAAAGCAGGCAATGAAAAAAATAAGAAAAAAAAAAAAAAAAAAAAAAAAGACAAATTAAAAACCACTGACATAAATTAGTACACCAACTTGGTGTTTCTTTGGGAAGGAAAGGACTCAGCCATATAACTTTGGCAATTCCAGATCAAAGCTCTCCACAAAACCTTCTACATCCAGAGCAGGCAACAATTTATTAACTCAGAATAAAGGTTGTTGTTTTTTACAGCTCACCATGTTTAGCTGAAGAAATCCTGTGGCCAATACTTGAATTGCTGGCCTTGATTTGTTTAATGTAGCAGGGTCTAACCTGGTCCTAAATCAGGCAGATGTAAAATATGAATACACAGCTCTCTTTCTGTTCATATGCACGTACACTTCTACAGTAAACAACAGATGGAGTTTTACAGACTTTTTCCTCTCTCCATATATTCTTCAGCTGGCACTGGAATGTAACTTTTGCCTGGTGAAAGGAATGTTTTCCCTTCCTATGTATCCAGGAAGATTCATATAGATTTCCAGAGCAACTCATTCAGCATCATGCCTGAATCTCATTTACAACTATTGATTAGTGATAATGTATTCCCAGTCATTCCAGTCATGGAAGCTTTTCCTTTTCAAAGATGCTAATTAAGTTTGCTGCTCTTGATTATCAGCTGCACTCTGTAAACAACACCCTTTTGGAAATCATAAGATGTTCAATGCCAGCTTTCCTCTTTGAGGGTGAGCTGTTCAAAAAGGATGAGCTCTGCAGAAAGACTAAACTAAGAGGCACCAAATTGCTCATCTCTGGAATCCCTTTTCAGATCCTGCAGCAGACCTGAAATCAAGCACTTTTTTCACTGTCAGCACTAGCCACATGTAGATACACGGAGACATCCACAGATGTTACACCTGGTTGTAGCACCACAGCCAGTGTTTGCTAAGAAATTAAGCCAATGCTGAAAATAAACCAGGTATTAGTTAGTGATTTCCCACTCTCCTGCAGCAGAAGGGTGCTGTTCATGGCTGTGGCATATAAGTAAGTGGTCCCATTTCTTGGTTTACATCTAGGTTGCTGACATTTGGCAGTAGTTATGGATGTAGGAACAACATCAAGGGCAGAGGTTCTGGATTGGGGTTTAGTGTGCAGTTCCTCATACCTTCTCTGCTTGTGTTGGTTTACAGAGGCCAGATGCAAGACTTTGCACATCTTGCAGAGGGAATCTGTTCCCCACCCTGATTCAAAGTTTCTCATTCCTTCCCTTGCAAGTTAATTTTCTGAGGTTATTCTGAATGGGTGTAGTTTAACCTGCTGCCCTAAAAATCCCTTATAGTGACTAAGAAGTAGGAGTAAGACATCCGTGGGGTCAAGCATTTTAGCCAGCACTCTTTTGCACTGCAGTAAAAGGCACGTGGCTTTGTGCTTTTGGAAAGATGGACCCTGCATGTTAAGTCTCAGTTGCCCATAAGAGAAGAAAGACTTCCACACTTTCTGGTTTTGCTCTGGGGCCAAAAGCTTCATGAGGACTAGACACATACTGAGTCTGAGCAGAGATCAGATTCATCCCTACTGGCAAGCCCAAGTCTCCCTGAATTTGGTGTTCAACTTTCTGTGTAGTAAGCATCAGAGGGGTTTGTTGCAGTTCTCTGCTTGTGAATCTGCCATTTTAATACCACGTGTAACACGTCAGATTTTCAGCTCTGAGAGATGCAGCACAAATTATTGACATACAGACCCATGACTTCTTTGTGCCTTTTATACCAGGTTGATTTGGGTTGTCAGTCAAGCAAAAGCAAAATACAGGCTTTGCAGCTGAGCCAACCCCCACTCTACATACGCATCCGTTACCTTTTCCCTTTGAGTGTTTACTCTGATTAAGTCTTTCCTGTTTTCCTCGTAAGTTCTGAATATTTGTATATTTTCCTTATTCATGCTGATTAATGTTCTTTTTTCCACTGACACATCAGTGTGTATGCCACAGACATCATTTCTATTATGCCTCTTTCTTCACTACAGAAATGGCATGAGTATTTCTCAGTTTGTGGGGTACAACCCGTCATGCAGAGCTAGTAGGGGCTAAAGAACTGGTCTTTAAACCTGACACTGTTCTCCCTGCTTATAATGCTGTTACTATCCCACTATGAAAAATAAAAATAAAAATAAAAATAAAAATAAAAATAAAAATAAAAATAAAAATAAAAATAAAAATAAAAATAAAAATAAAAATAAAAATAAAAATAAAAATAGAACACTGCTGGGAAGCAGCATTTCTCCCAAGTGCAGTTATCTCCAGAAAGCATGTGTGTGTAAGAGCTGATGATCTGGACAGAGGAGGCTATGTTGTCCTCAGGCATGGTGCTGCTTACTTGAGGTCTGTGTGTTCTTGTTGCAAGGACTGTAGATCCACACAGCTGTCTGAGTGCTCTGAGGATACTGCTCAGGGTCCTTCCTAGGATCAAGCTAAAGGCACCTTGTACCACAACAGACTCTGCCTTTCATCAGAGAGGAGCCCAAATCCATGGGTTTCAACATCTTAACATGGGAAACAGATGAAATCCTTCACCTAAAGATAATTCATTCACCCCCTTCAGACTGAAGCACCAAGCTGAGCCCATAATGTTTGCTGGATACTGAGTGCAAACATAAATGCACCATCTTGTACACCACAGTACCAAACCTTTCCTCCCTCTTTACCACTTAGCTCTCCCTGCTCAATGCCCCCATTTGTCACCTGAATTAAACTGTTTTCTGTGCTCACCAAGAGCAAGTTTGGTCCCTGATCACAGTGTCTCTGCAGGAAAGTTCACTCGCATCTTTCCCCTGTTCTCTCAGAAACGTGACTGCGCACCCTACTGACACCAGCTGAAATCCCACCAGGCACAGACCAGACTTCTTTTGTAGGTGTGCACCCTCCTCCCCTGCAGTATCGAATGGTTCTGCTCAGAATGTCTTCCATTTCACAGTGGGACATCACCATAAACAAGGCCAGGTGGATCTACTAGTTTTAATGACCATTATTCTTGGTGTGGAATCCAAGCAACACATGGGACACTACATGGTTTTCATAACCCAGACGGCCCAGAGGCCAGGTACATTTAGGTTTCTGAGTGACAGAATCTCCCCTTTTGCTTCCTGTGGTCCCTGGGGAAACAGGGCTCTGTGTACATCCACTGTGAAGAACTACCCATGACAAACCAACTCCCAGCTACACAACCATTTTTTCTCATTTTGGCTATGTTTTAGCAGATCCTGGTCATCAGAAAACTACTTGGACCAAGAAACAGCAATACTAATGGCTCATTTTACACCACCTCTATTCTGTCTTGAACTCCATTTTCTTTCATATTTATTCTCTACAGCACTCCTGATGCTGTAGTTGTTTATTTGGTGGCTTAATTGTTGTGGCTGTCCTTCAAACTATAGCCTGAAATCTGCTAAGAAGCCAGGAAGAAGGGAATTACAGGGTTTCCTTACCAGGTGTCAAATGACAATTAAAACACATCCTTTTTAAACTGGGCTAGAAGAAAGGGACATTATTGAATATTTAGCAGGCTTACACAGGAAGAATGTAAGGACTTTGTATATGTATGTGCGTGCAAATGTGTACTCTGATGGATTTATTGCTGTTTAGAACATTATATGGCATGCTGCCCAAAACTGATGTGATATTAGTGCTTTTGTTTCTCAGGCCAAATTTGCATGTGTCTGTTGTATCTTGTTACTAAAATAGCAGGTGTTTCTCATTGTCCCTTGGCAATTTTGGTGGTATGGTATTTAACTAAAAAAAAAAATAAAAATAAGGGGTGCAAACCAACTTTCAGTTTGTATTATGATTTTAATTTTTGCATTGCTGGCTCCTATGCAAATAGGCAGCCTAAAGGAGATAGTGAAGACTCTAGCTGCCTACCAAATAAATATTTTCCAGTGAGGTCTATGATGACTAGGTAGTTTACTAATGAATATATACAACATGGAAACTGTGCTCCTGGGTATTTCTGCTACCTCTGGTACCCTAGCAACGTTACCTCAGCCTCTAAACCTAAAGATTACAGCTGAAAGTGGTATAAAAATGAGTGAAAGGAATAAAACAACCTCCTGTGGATATTAATGTCAGGTAAATGTCCCTGTGCTGTGTAACATGGTACTTTCTTGCTGAACACTGCTGAATGATCCACAGTTTTCCTGCCACAAATAGGAATTCAGTATTTTAGCTGGTTGTATCAATTTTTCCGGTACTAGACAGGGCTTTTACACAGGGCCTAGGAGACTCTCAGTCTGCTTGCACAGATTTCAGTGGAAGAAGGGCAATTTACACTTAAGGTTTGTGTTTTTATGCATTCTTACTCAGTGCCACATAGGAGATCTGTGTCTCTATCAGCTCTACCCAAGTCTCTAAATGTTGGCAGCTAGATCTCAATTCCTTCTCTCTTTAGCAAATTGCTGTTATTACCACTTTTAGAAGGAATGGAAGAAAAGTCAGGGGAAAAAAAATGTCATCAGAATAGGGTAATCTAATGTTTCATTTGCATAACTTGTTTTAATGACAACAGTAGTCTGACGTGAATGCAGCAGAATTTGAAGAAATAAACCAGAAGGGAAGGTTAAAAGGGACACAAACAAGTAAAAACAACAACAAAAAGCAGATAGCTAGAAAGTAAGAAATAATAAATCTAAGCAAATGCTGAGTGTGCATATGCAAGTGCATGAGCATATGTGCATATGCACGTCTGGAAGCAAACTTTTCTTGGAAGTACAAACAATTCATGACAAAATTTCCACAGTTTTGGGCCAGTGCACAAAAAAGAAATAATAAAAATAAAAACAAATATGTTTACGATCACCTCAAGTTGCAAGTAGTCTACATGCATTTACAGACTTATCCACATCAAATGAGTTGCCTTACTCCACATATACTTAGTGTTTTCATTGTCATAAATGTTTAACTACTGTCCAGCTCATTTGAAAGAAATAAAACCTCTTTCTTCCCATGTATTTTGGTGGTGTTGACTTCTATACACTCCCATTTTCCAGTCTCCTCCTCCATCATATGACTAGCAAAATGCACCAGGCTATACAATAGGTACTCTGGAAATGCTGCTGAGCAATTCACTTAGGAAGAAAGAAACATACCAATAAACCCCCACTCACCCAGCTTAACAATGTAATTTCATCAGAACAGAATAATTCAAGTGCCTTTATTAGTGAGGTATAAACATACATGGGTGTACTAATCAGTCACAGGAACGGGGAAGGAAAAGAAGACACCTTTCTGTTGATTTCTAAATTCATTAAACATGAGTGTGGCCTTGACTGACCTCAGTGACAAATGATGTTTTCACTTCAATAACTATTAAAAATAAAAATCCTGGGAAGAAAACTTGAGATGAAATGGTATTTTTGAAAGATCTCTCTCTGAAAAATTCACCCCATATCAAATTGTTCCATTGCAGCAGAACAAAATATTTTGTATTCTTAAGATTTTTATATTAATTTGGAGAAAACGTGAAGTGGATTGGAACTACAGTTCCAAGCAGTGCTTCTTAAAATCACTAAAGTTAGGTCATTTATATTTGGACATTAAGGGGTTTCCTTTGAGAAAGAAACTAGGCAGTTTGACAGACTATGAGGAATTTGAGGTTGTTCATTATTCGCATACTCCAAGAGAGCAAAATCTGCCCTTTTTCAATCCACAACAACTTGAGGCTGCAACTCTTTGACTTCCCTCTACTCTAAAGCATTCTCAGCAAGTGCCATGAATCTTTTGTCCTTGCACTACCAGAAAGTAGGGAAAAATTTCCCAGGTGGGTGCTTGAGAGTTAGACCCCTGAATCTATATTTAGACATATTAATTTCACAAGCAACCCAAGCTGTCAAGACCCTGAGAAGAGCAATTCTTTCCTGTCTGTTTGAGCATGGTTGCTTTTTCCTTGTCCTCTGCCTTCTGATTGAACAAGCATTAATGAAGCCCTGCGCCAAGCAGAGTTGAGGAAGAGCAAAAATATGTCACTTTAGCCTGGATCAGTGGCCTGGTCATTCACGTGGGAAATGGTGACAGAAAAGCAGGAGCTAGGAGCTGTGGATAAGGAAGGGCTACGTCTCTTTGTGCAAATACTGGACAATGTTTCACAGAAGTATGGTCCAACAAGCTGTGAGCAGCTACAGCTCATTTTGAAGGTAACTGTTTGAAGTCTCAGATAACTGAAAGTATTCCTCTGAGCTCAAATTTTACGGATCCTTTCTTTTTTTCCTTTTCATTTTTGGAAAAAAAAAAATAGAGATAGTGGTATACATAAAAAATAGAAGGGGAAAAAAAAAAAAAGACAATATTGCATCATATTACTGATATAAATCATGGCAATAAAAGGAGGATTGAGTTAAAGTAATGGAGAATCTAACCCCGCATGTTTCTGGTTAAAGTACATGCCAAATCACATCTTAAGAAGTGAGTGCTGTTAGATAACGACAAGATCAATGTGAGTGCTTAATGCTTGCTTTCTGTACACCCTGTGCATTTTATTATGTGAAGCCCCTAGGGTCCTCAGTACCATCTAGTAACAACATGAAGCATGGATAGATATCCAAGGCTTTTGGCTGTCCTAGAAGGAAGTACCAACCCATGGGTTTTGCTTTGGAAGGTGGACAAAGTGCAGGTTCTAGAATAACTACCAATACAACTGGTTGACTGCCAGCTTCCAACAGCTGTTTCCAGTTCCATTGTCTGTAGTATAGTGATAGTAAAAAATACCCGTTCCTGTAATCATTACTGATTTTTTATGGTTATATCCAGTACTGAAGCTTCTAAAATGAAAGTGTACATCTAAGAGATGTTACAGAAATCAGGGTGAAGGAAAAGTGAGGTATATTTTTAGTTAATCTGCACATATTTTTGCAGAAATGCATAATAAGAAATGTATTGTTTTTTTCTTGAATAGATCTATTTTACAAACAATTTACATGACCTTCTTGTTCTTGGAAGTCAGTTGTGAATAACAAGTATGAAAGGTGTTCCTGATAACATTTGAAATGCTAATTGATACCTAGGCAACTACAGCTCATCAAAATAGTTTTTACATGTTTTGCTTTTGTGTATATGTGCATGTTTGTATGTCTTCCACAGGCTGGAACAAGAAATACAGAAATTAGAAAGTGAGGAATCCCAAATATCTGCCAAAGAACAAATCATTTTGGAGAAGCTAAAGGAGACTGAGAAATCCTTTGACAACTTGCAAAAGGTATTTACAAAAAAAAAAAAAAAAAAGACACTTGGGGCATAGATTGAAATCAAGGTAGACTGTTAGAAGTGATTCAAACCAGCAGTTATAATTCAGCATTTACAGGAAGGTTGTGGCCAGTTACAGAGCATTCAACTCAAACCAGGATGAACAAGAGCAGAAGAGATATAGAAGTGTCAGACCTACTTTGGGTGCATTATTTGCATTTCCCCTTCCCATTCCAACCTTTTCGAAAAGGGGTTTCTCCACAGCTTATCTGCAGGGAAACCATGTGAGCTTTCGGCACCACTGAAAGATAATCAGGATGCCTGGAAGTCATCTCAAAGTGCCACAGATACCACTTCTGAATGGTATTGCCTACAAAAAACTGTGAATGTTCTCCTTTCAGTTACACCATGTCCCTCTCCCTTGGCCCCTAATTGCATCCAAACCTGAGGAGCCACAGCCCTACGTTCCCATTTAACAATGACAAAGAGCCTTATGAGCAGTCATAGCAGAAAAAATCAAGACTTCATGCAAATTTTACCCAAAATATGAATGTTTTAACCAATCTTCCTTTTTTTTTTTTTTTCTCTCTTCACAGACTTTTGCACACCAGGATGGTGGTAAGTGCCTTTTTATTTCTGTTTTGTTTTGAGGTTAGCAAGAGTTGTTACATAGCTTTGTTGCAAAAGTTTACAGAATGGGGATTCCTCTGTTAATTGCATGCTTCTGATTTATTGCTAGAGACATTACCTTGTCCTGTGGTGTTGCTATAGTGCAAGTACAAATGTCACTGTTCCTATGGGGCAGTATTCCTTTGGTAGAGCTCCAGCTATTTTTATGTGCATGCAAGGGAAAAGAAAGTCATGTGTGGCTTGAAATAGACATCATACAAATTCCATTTTCACCTACTCATGATAAATCCTCTCCCCTGCATGTGTTCATACTATTCATAACCTGTTAAATACAATGTGGAATATTCCTCATTTGCAAGAACAACTTGCTTTTGATTAAAATTAGATTATTTCACTAATGAATGATACTTTCTGTGTGATGATGTCACAGAAGGAAATCCTTGCTTAGGTGGATGAGGATGTAGTAACTCCTGGTTTATGAACTCAGTGTTACATTATGTGTGATCAGTCTAAATACTGAGAAATAAATGTATGTGTCTGGGAGAGCATAAACGTGGCTGGTTGCCCAAGAGCTAGATAAACCCTTGCAGTGCATCTCCAGGACCCTTAGGACCCAGGAAGGACAGCATGCTGCTGCACCTACAGATAAATCAGTACTCTAGACACTTATTTTCGGGACCTATCTTCGAACTGACAAGATGTGAAATGCTGAGGCCACAACTAGGTCCTCCAGCTACTGACAAAGCCATGTCCATCTGTACTTTAAGCATAGACAGGGAATATGTAGGATGATCCTACCATATAGGACACAGTTGAAGGTTAACATACAGTGTATGAGATGATTCAGATCTGTTTAGAGGAGTTTCTTTTGGGGGGTATTAATATTACCTAGTAAGTAGGTTTTCTTTTTAGCTCAAAGATCCAGTTCAGAAATTTTCACTCCAATTAATAGCATAATTCATGGTTTAGGCTAATTCCAGTTGCCAAAAAACAAAGAAGTCCCAGGTAGGATACTCCTTTGTAAGAATTTATGTTTCCTCCTTCACGAAGCATTTGAAGTTGGCTATCAAAAAGCAAATAAAGTTCCAGAATGGCAAATATCTTGTGCCTGTGCAGAGTTTCATTATCACTGGTAAGTTTCCAAAACAGGAATCAGTGCCTACGGGAATTAGCACCCAAAGTTGACAGGAACTTTTGTGACTCCTGCAAGACATAGACTGCCTCTTTTTGGGTGTTATGATAAAACAGGAACCAAAGAAAACCCCAGTTAGCACATGTGAAGCCATAGTTTCCCACAGGGACTCTTCCCATAGCATACCTACTTTGTAGTACTTCATTGGGCTCAAGGGGAACCTCACTACACTCCAGATTTTGCCTGATTTCAGCAGATCTCACCCTCATGGACTGAGCCAGAAGGACAGTTTTTGATTTCTGCAGGGCTAAGAGAAAACTGCAAAATAATGTCAAAGGCAACAGACTGCTGACAGCATAATGTGTAAGCAGAGGGAGCAGGGGATAGAGATAAGTTAAACCAGTACCTCTTCTCTTCCAGCCCCTCTGTTTACATGTCTTATCCCTCCTTCTTGACAATCGGTCCTGCTGGGCTGAGGTGGGCCTGGGTCATCCTTTAGACAGTTTTATGAAGAAGCAAACTGTACTCTGATGCTCTAAAGAAGATCGAGGCTGCTGGCCATCCTGTTGACCCAGGCCTGCCTCCCACTGTAGATATGGCATGGCCATCCATCTCCATGTTGAAAAAACAGAGCTGGTCCTCTGTTTACTTCTGTCCAACAACAGTCTGTGGGGGTAGCTGATCACAGTAAGAAGTGGAAACATACATTGCTAGCTGTGAGCAGTTTGATAACATAGTTTTCTTCCTTTCAAAAATATGTAAGGCTTGCTTTGTTGTAGCAGACCTGTCATCTGTCTGTTAACCATCTGTATAACACATGCTGCAGGGAAAAATGGGAGGAGTCATTTCATAGTACAGGAAAGCTGAGTAAAATACATACACAAACCTACACATACATGAATTACTGCCATATCCTAAAAGACTTTGAGTCCATAAATCTCATATTAGTTTGCTGTGGTCCGTCTGTCCCTCTAGTCTATACATGATGATGGCGCAGAAAGTGGTTTACCTCACCACTGCATCCCTGTGCATGCTTTTGTGCTATATATATGGTAGTGATGGTGTTTCAGCTACAGAGAGCTCAGACTCCAGAGGGCCCAAGTGAAGGCAATGAGGAAAGGGGAGAAGTTGTGATGAGCAACAGTGACCAGCCAAGTGGCTCTCAGTGTCCTTCCCACCCTTCCCAGGAAATGACTGCATTAGGCAAAGAGCATTTCTGAGCTTGAGATCACCCAGGCACACTAAACAAATCCCACATTTTCCAGGGAATGAACTCATTTTGCCTTCACAGATAACCATGTGAAATAAAGCAGCTCTTACTCCATGTCTGTGTGTGTTTGTGGCTCAATGTGCATTGGCTCAATGTGCATATAAAATCAAAGCCCCATTAAGATCTGATGTGGCTCCCTTGGCTGCTGTACTTGCCCTTGGGTGAGTTCATCCCCTGCAACTTTCAGCTGTCTGTATGCAAACTGCACACTGCCACTTCAGCCAGCACACAGAAGCCACAACTGCAGTAAGTACAGACTACACAAACCTCGGTTTGCATCCAGCGTGTGTTAGCATATATTTGGCAAATATGTGGCTCTGGAAACCTGACCTGGATAGTGTATTTCACAGCGCCTTGCCTAGAGGCTCGTCTGGTTTCCTCTGCTCCAATCTGGATCAGCACTGCTGCCCAACAGCAAAGCAGAGGAGCACGTCCTCGGAGGAGCAGAAAGCAGATTTTCGTAGGGTGCTTTCCATGTGTCTTACAGAACCTGTTCAATGACTGTTTTTCACTTGTATGATTTTAATCAGGAGTTGGACTAGGTGATAACTACGGGCCCTTTCCAATTCAGGATATTCCATGATTCCATGCTTCTGAGTCGAAAACCCAAAAGATAAGCAACTTTTTAATCAGACCTGCATCTGTGAGAATGCATGGCTGCCACAGCTACGGCAGCACCAGCCACCCAGCTACATTCAGAGCCAGGCCACACAGCTCTTAGCAAAACTGCCTGCTTAGCCTTGTGCTCCTGGTCTTACAAATGTGGTGGGGATGTCACAGTCTCTGTTCCCTCTGACCAAACCCTCAGCAGCCCCAGATGGCTTCACAGGGGGAGCAGCCCTGCCCTGGGGGCTGATATGTACAGAAGGCCTTAGGCACTCGTTTTAGTGGTAGTCAGACATTTTAAAGATAATCCAGTCCTTGGAAAATGGGCTCATCTGGCATCTGGTCATGAGCCTCTGTGTAGGAGCTGTTCTGAGCAGTTCTGAAGCTTTGGTTTTGTGTAAGCACCCTTGAAGGATTATTGGGTCCCGTAAGTGTTCCCAAGCACTTTGTTTGTCTGATCATATGGAGAAGTGCCATAATCCTAAAATGCAGTTTATTTTAAGCAGTACAAAAAGCCACAGGATATGTTTTATGGCATTCTTATATATTAATAACTCATCAAAGGTTGAAACAAAGGTATTGAATGGAGTCAGTTCAAATGCTTTGATTTACGTTCTGTCTTACTCCCCATGCGAACAAAATGCTAATTGTGTCTCAGTCGCTCCTTGTAAAATTGCTCTCTTATTATTGCTTTTAGAGGTGCTAAATGAAACAGACCTTGTTGCCAGTGAGAAAAAGGAAAATGAGCATGTTCTTTTCATCTGGGGTGAAGGGGGTGAGGGGAAATAGGAACTGACAGAATGAATCGAGCCCCAACTCCTAGTCAAACATCCCATCTTTGACGTGTGGCACCACCATGTGCTTCAGAAGAAAGTATGTGAGAATCCCACCACCCTCACCCCCACCACAGCATCCCTACTCAGCCCAGTAATTAGAGATTTTCAGTATCCCTCAAGCAACTTTTTTTTTTTCTTAGTAACATCCAGAAAAGTTTCTAAACTGAGTCAACATTGGTGGCAGCTGACACTAACATGGGCATTGTTTCCTGACACAGGAGGCAAAACAAAACAAATCAAAACAAAACCCATACTAAGATCCACAGACATGAAGAGCATCAGAGTAAGAGTCTCGCCACCAAGCTGCAAAACTGACCTGGCTTTGGCGATGCTAATGGCAAGGTGGTCAGTTCAGTTCCTTGCACAGGCACTGCAGAGGAACATACACTTGCAATGAATTTTGCCTGTTGCATTGCTCTGGGATGAGAACAGCATCCTGGCTGTGCCTGCATATGCCCACAGATAACAAAAGCAGTCAGGCTGATTAGTGAAGCAACACATGTCTGTATTGATTACACCCAAGTGTGGACAGACACGTCTGTCTCTCAAGTCACTGGATGACTGTATGCTGAAAGTACCGTTCCAGCAGCACACTCAACTGGGTGAATAATTTCTAAATTTCTGCCATTTCCAGAATACAAAGTGCCTTCTTATTCTGGCCCAGAAACAGTTCCCACTTCTTACTTCTGAGAAATTACTTCAGTTTTCAATAATGGCCTGCTCATTTGCTGGTGATATTTCCCAGAATAACAACAACGAGCATTGTACCAATTTCTCATCAGAGGCAAGAAACCCTGCAAAAGAAAGCAGCTGTTACTGGCCACTGCTCAGTCAGCTGTGTCCTAAACAATTATTTCCCCCAGGCTCTAATGCTAAAAATAAAAAACTTTGAGGAAACACTATGCACTGAAAATATAAATGCTCATTTGCCATGACTGCCATTTGCCCAGTGAAGTACGAAATAAAACAATATTTCCCTGGCTGAGGTTTTTGGAATTCATCTGTTAGAAGCTGAACTTTTGCAACAGCTTCCTAGCTTTCCTGAATGCATTCGTACTGCGCCTCTCTGTCATTCTCCTCTGACACAGGAAGTACACAGAGGGAGGGAGAGGAGGCTTCTTACAAGGGGCTTCCTTCACTAAGTCATGTACATGAACTCCAGCTCCAGATGTGGAGTGTCTTCTGCAGGACTGTGATTGCCAGCCTACCACACCATGGCACATCTACGGCCACTGCAGGCTTTTAGGGCAGTAAAAGCATTTTTCTTGTAGCAGGCACAATTTTCCTGTCAAAAGAGCGGGTTTGTGGAGTAGAGGTGACACATCCTGCCTTTGCTAAGGGTATATCCAGGTGCAGTGTTTGGTTTTGGTTTTGGTTTTGTGTTTTGTGTGTTTGTTTTCTGGGATGAATATTAGCCCACTGGGAGCATCACAAGAGCATCTCCCTTTACCAGACGCAGTAAAGCAGCGACCAACATGGCATTTAGTTTTCTCTCTCCTTCATCATTTCACACTCTCAGCCTGCACTGATCTCCATATCTCACCTGCTTAGAGCAACAAGGGACACTGAGGAGGGCAGATTCTGCCTCTACCCTTCCACATGGACCAGGTCATATCAAGGGTTTGACAGCTTAATTATAAAATGTATCTGCAAAGTAGCCCTGGAGGAAAACAAATATTCTCTTTTAGACAAGATAGGACTTTATGTTTGAACAGAAATTTCACCTTTTCCATACAAAATTGAAAAGATTTCTTGTTGATAGGAAACAATGTGACTTTTTTTTTCTTTTGTCTCTGTTTCTTGGTCAGTTACTTGCACATCTCTCCTCTGAGCTCCTCTTTTAATGTAGCCACTGAGTCTTAATGGAATGATATGTGCTATCAAGTTACATTTACCCATCCATAAAACATCTGCCAGTAAATATTTATAAAACTTCTTCAATGGCTTTCCTAAAGAACATATTTAGTTTGTGCTAAACAACCATAGGTAAGTCAGACCTTTAAGCTAATTCTGTACTAGTCTATGCTCCGTGAATGAACAGCTGCATTGAAGAACTGTCAGGAACTGAATAACTACTCAAGTTCACAACAGGCACCCTGTGCTATAGGCAGTATCTATATTTGACTTCATTATTACCTGTATTTTAGCTTTAACAACAAAGAAGCCAAATGTCAGTTCCATAATATGGGAAACAAACAGAGCTGTCCTGTCATCACTTTCAGCCAAAGCTAGAATTTTTAGGCTTTTATATGTCTATTTGAAATGTCATTTATTCTACGTATCACACTAGGTTTATTCCTTGTCTTCTCCCTCTATCCCCCAACATTTCCCACATTTAAAGGTCACAGACTTGATAAATCCAGAACCTCCTGACAAATAATTTTATGTGTTCAACTGACACAAGGTTTGAGTCATCTGGACCCATTCCCTCCTACCTCAGCTAGTCTATTGAACACCAATCACACGACAGTGACTTTGCACTTTGTTTGCTTTGATCCAATTATCTAGTACAAAGCTCCAGCAACTATTGTCAGGGCTGACAATGCTCTGCTGTCTAAGCAATGAAGCCACTGGGGCTCGTAGCACGAATCTAACTGTTTCCTGTTCTCTGACACCAGATGCAGTAAATTACATTTACTCCCAGATCCCTGAACTCCCAACCCTCTATTCACGAACAGCAGAGCCAGTTCCTGGGCGGGACGGAGCAAGCAGAGTAGCTGGTAAGTCTCAAGGAGCAAAGTATTATAATACCAATCCAGTAGCCATGAACTCTTTTTTGTTATATTGCCTTAATTGGTCTGGAGTCAAGATATCATTTAAATGATAGGAAATGCCATTTGATTTGTATGTTGTAGATAAGTCAAGGTTTTCTGAGCACCAATGAGTACTAGCAAAATAATATATTTGAGATACATACAAGTAGCATAGGAAAGGTGTCTTTTTTTTCATGGAAACATTCAGTTCCTTCCAGCTCTGCTGGTACAAATACATGGTATCTCAGCTAAGGTTTTACCTCCCCCATTGTACCCAAGTAATTCCCATCAAGACATACAGGTACTCACAAGTCCCCATTCATGCTTCAAACCTTTAAGTCATTTGATATGGCTTTGTATGCCATTCTTTCTTCTCAGGGAAAAGGCTAAGGAAAATTATAATGACTGATTTTGTGCTTGGAACCATAGAGAGACTTTTTTAACACCTATTTTCCACATTGCGTATGTGTCCCAAATGTGACAATCTGATTGTTAAAAGCTGAATGTATTTCTTATTTTCAAGATCCTTCTTTTCTAAATGATCTATTCCCTATCAACATCAACTTGCTGGTGGCTACTTAAGATGTGCCAGGGACTGAGAATGAAAGGTGACTGTCTTGAAGAATGGGTTAATAAGCATAGCAAAGCAGTTTCTGCAGCTAAGACAGTGTGTAGCACTACAGGATATGTAATTTTGTTAAGAGGACCTGTTGCAAACCATTCCAAAAGCTTTCCTTCCACTAGTGCTTGCCCTGATCTGTCTACAAAGCAAGTTCTTCACTGTGTGTTTTATGCCATTTTGTCAACACCCAAAGAACAATCATTTCTTTCATTCCTGGATGACCCACAAGCCTTGTTCGTGTATTCCTCAATTAGAGTGTCTTGTGTGATCAATAGCGTAATGAGAAGGCACTAGCACATGTACTCAAGGGAAGACTACAAGCATCCATCTTAATACAAATTTAAAGACTATTGAGATTAAACTAAAAAAAAAAAAAAAAAAAAAAAAAAAAAAAGAAAGAAAAAAGAAAAAAAAAAAAAAGAAAAAAAAAAAGCCTCTGAATCTCAGTATTTACAGCACATAACAAGCAGAAGCCAGATTCTTTCCAATGCACATTGGGATCTTGTTGTCATGAAGCACTGCATCATGTTACACTGTAATTAAAGCTTGTACAGAGGACTTGTACCCATGAATACAGGCTGTCATCTTCAAATACTGCTTTCAGTTTCAACCCTATTGTCATATAGTTTTGTACTGTATTAATAGAGCCTATTTTGTAGTAAATAAGCTCTGCTTAAATAAAGACATTTTAGAAATCAACATTAGTTCAATTTTCAGCTACTTGGACAAGCTGAGCAGCTAGGTTTTCCTGCAGAGAACAAACATTATGCATGCCAGTAGATAAGCAAGGTTCTGTTATTCATTTTTCCGATGGCAATGTGTTTCATTAGTGAACAGCTTTCTAAGATACTCAGATATATTTATGCATTTGTTAGCACAAGGAGCTTGAATGTGATCCCTGGGGCAGGTCATAAAGTACATGTTATGTCAATATCCAAAAACATTGTTGCAAAATCATGACAGAAGAAAAGAAAATATTGTCAGTGGCAAATTCTTAAGCAAATTAGGCAAACAGCAAATACAAAAGGATATAATCACACTTTCACACTTGTTAACTTTCTAAATCAGATTAGTCATTAGCAGAAAGTCTTCCAAGCAGTGATGGAACTTGTTGATCAAAGTCTTCCTAATAGGTTGGGTGCTGGTTTTTACATATAAAAATATGTATCTTGCAACTTTTCCTAAATATGGCCAAATCCATGTGATTTAAATATCAAATTTCCCCTGTCTGCTTCTGAATTCTGGCCCATAAGTGCATTTTATACTACACACTGCTGAATAAAATTAGTTCTTCAAAATAGGGAGGATCTGCACTGAAAATATGTGCAAAAATGTGGCATTCAACAATATCTCACAGGAAAATCAGCAGCCCTTACCTAAAGAGTCTAGGAGTCTTTCAAAATCTTGGCCCAAATAGTATTTTTGTCTTCCAACGAGGAGGGGAAGGACAGGAACTCCAGAGGAGCTGAGGATGCTGCTTCTCTCCAAGGAGATAGGATGCTGCCAGCTGGAGGGCTGGCAGTGCCATCTCTGTGGGGCTCTGCTGCTCAGAACAAGTCAGGAACTTCTGCTTATTACAGGTGATTTCCTGGGCAGGCTGGTGTTTCCTCCCAGCTCTGCTTTGCTTCAGTTTGGCTGGTTGACTCTCAAAAACCCTGCCTGTGTGCCAGTTTTAACATCTACACCACAGGCTAGACACTACTTTTTTTATGTCCTTGGTGTCCAAAGTCCTTGTACAATATGTGACTGAGAAGCCCTGGCAAGGCCAAGTGATATTCAGATATCACTCACCCTAGGAAGAGTTCCTGTAATGAACTCTGATGTCCAAGTTAATATAATTCAACATTGCTAGGGGTAGTGCCTGTGTCTTTTTTATTTCATTCCCACTTTAAGCTAGATTGAAGGTTTCATGGCAGAATTATTTGCGTAAGACTTGAGGGATACTTGTCCACCAGATCTTGGGCAGGGACAGTCCCGAGGAAGTGACCCAATGCTCTGTGAGCTTCTTCATGGTGTGGTCCTGCTATGAATGTAATGCTGCCTTGGATTCACATTCAGTAACCCAGAATTAGGGAGATCATGTCTTCTGGGCTAAAGCGAGCAGCTAGATTACCCCAACGCAGCAGCTGGCACTGTTGGGACAGTGACCACATTTTCAAGCTCTGCAATAAGTCCTGTGAGAGGAAGAAGAGTCAGAGCATCACATCATGGGGCAGACACCCAGGAGGTCAGCATCCAGCTCCATGCAGTTCAGCCCAGCACCCATTCAGTCTTCTCCTTGTCATTGGGATTTCTGTGGGGTGCCCAGGCATGATAATGCCAGCACAGACAGAGAGATAAGAAATTTGGTATCCCTAATTGGTTACAAAAATGGGTGTCTATACTCAAGGACATGGCAGCTATGGACAAACTAGTCTGTAAGTCTCCCAAACTAGTAGTACTCACAGTCCTTAAGGACATTCCCTTAACTTGCAATGAACAAGGCAAGATCCCTGCTCCTGCAGCCTACTCCAGACCTCAGCAGTGCTTCTCTCTCGGCAGTAGCAATGCTTATTCACCCACCAGCACCCCCATCCTCTGGCCCCTTGTAGATATTTGTGTGTTGCTGCACTTGATCTAACCAGCTCTGCCTGGACACCAAGGTCTAAACACAAATGCACAGCATATACAAAACAAGACCCCTTCTTGTCCTGGCTGCCTACCAGACTGCACTCCTGTGGCACATAGGAGACCATTGCATAGGAGCCAGTGTACACCCACTCAGCAATACCTGAGTTTTCTGTCTAGACTTATGGTGGCATTCATGTTGCACCACATGATTAACTGCCTAACACTGATAAAAGACTTCATATTTTCAGAATACAAAAAAAAAAAAAATCTACTGTGTGTGAATAATAAGACTGAAGGAATATATTATAAAAGCAATTTATTTTTCTTTAATTAATTCTGTTTAAATACAAACATACCAAGCTACATGGACTCTTGGAGCAGTGATATTCTGTACTCACTTGGGGGAAAAAAAAAAAAAAAAAAAAAAAAAGCCAAGACATTAGTTTCTGGTGTACCCAGGTAAGACAAATCATAGTTATACCATTGAGGTTCATTGGTGGAAATGGTCACCAAAAGTTTCACAAACATGTGTCTTTGCTTGTGATAGTTTGTAATTAAGTGTCTGTGGATGTCTGTCCAAAAACCAAAGCATCTTCATCTGTATTCCAGGAATGTTTAAACAGGTCAACCCTTCTGGAAAATCTGTGAGACCTTTGTACAATTTTATTTGAAAAGTGATTTGTACAATTTTATTTGAAAAAGAAATTTGTACAATTTTATTTGAAAAGCGATACCAGTGAGATACCATTATATCTCAAAATAGGGGCTAGAGCAATGAAGATTACTCCTACTGTGTGGTCTCAACTATTTTTGTCTTGTTGCTGCGTCCTTCTTAACTGCTAGAAAAGTTTCTTTGCTATTCTTCAACAACATCCCTCACATGTGTGTTTTTACTCATTGTTTTATGATGCTTTGAAAGTTGGTTAATTTCTTCAACTTACCCCTTTGGAAATGATGCATAGGGTCTCATTCAAAAAAGGGAGGGAGCATTTCATGGTCATTTTATACATTCTTTTAACCTGCAAGCAGAGGTCACTGACGATGCCTTGGTGTAGAAACTGAGACCTGCCCTGCCACGAATCTATGGGAAAAACAATTCCATTCCTATGTGATTTTGTTTTCCCAACTGTAGAATAGGGGTAAACAATGTTTCTCCACCTCTCTAATATGTTCTGAGTGCTACGGATGGAAGAGTTAAACAAGATCAAGCATTGATAATAAACCAGTCTGGGTGTTACTTGCATCAAATAAAAGTTGTTTCCAGCTAACTTGTGGTTTGATGATAGGAAAGGATGAGAGTAGAGAGGTTGCTGTAGAAGAGTTTCTCTTTGAATTTTGAGTCAAGATCAGAATGGAAAGATTGAGAGCAACCTGCATGCTGTCACCTCCCTTTGCCTAAAATACACCTAACCCACGTGCTCTTGGTGCTCCTAATTGATCAGAGACAGTTCCACGTAGGGTGAGCTGGAAGATTATCTCCCATTTGTCACAGGTATGCCTAGCCTCCAGCTGCATAAGGACTGTAAAATAATAACGACCTCTGTCCACAGTGTTGCATCCCACTTCTAACGTAGCACACTTGACCTTTTAGATGCAGGTGGTAGGAAAAGGGGCACCATAGTTTTCTTTGTCTGTTTGGCAATTAACCATTCACTGGCTTTTTTTGTTGTAACATGCACTTCCTCTCTTGTTTTCATTCAAGCTTTGTGCACCATGGAAATTAATGTGGAGAAAGACAAACAGACAGGAGAGACCAAGATTGTCTCTGCTTCACCTATTGGCCCAGATGAGGCCCATCAAAGAGGATTCAAAGTCTATGATGATGGTACCAAGGTAGTCTATGAGGTTCACTCTGGTGGCACAGTGGTAGAAAATGGAGTACATAAATTAAGCTCAAAGGACGTAGATGAACTTATCCAAAAAGCTGGACAATCAAGTGTAAAAGGAGGGTTTGAAACAATGACTGTGTCAGACAGAAATGCAGTAGCCGATGGAAACCTTAGCCAAATGAAGGAGCAAATGCTCTTCAAGGAGGCAAAGCTGGAAATGGTACACAAACCCAGCAAAGGGCATGCTGTGAACCCTCAGCCCCAAGACAAACCCTGCGGTGGCGACATTCCAGAGGCCAGCGCGGATCAGCCAGTGACAATGATATTTATGGGCTACCAGAACATTGACGACGAAGAGGAAACGAAGAAAGTGCTGGGCTATGATGAAACCATCAAAGCAGAGCTAGTCCTGATCGACGAAGACGACGAGAAGTCATTGCGTGAGAAGACGGTGACGGATGTCTCCACCATGGATGGAAACGCTGCTGAGCTGGTCTCTGGCAGGCCCCTGTCGGACACGACAGAGCCCTCCTCTCCTGAGGGGAAGGAAGAGAGCCTGCCCTTGGAAGCTGCCCCAGGTACACAAAAGAAAAAGCGCTGTCAATGCTGTATTGTCATGTGAACACCTCCTCCTTCCCTGCTCCAGGCAGCTCCTGCTCCGTCACTTACCTAGACCTCAATGTACTTCTAGCTGCAATACTGTGAACTGGAAGTGAATGCCTCCATTGCCTTGCAGTTGGGTTGCTTTGATTTCTAGTTCTTCAGGAAGAGGAACACATGGTTATTTTCCCATCAGACGTACTCTTTCGGGTTTGGGGAGAGGTTGGGGATTATATTTTATTTTATTTTTTCCTTAATATTGCAGAGTGAGAGATAAATGGGAAACGGAACAAATGTTTTCATATTTATTTGATTTTTATATATATATTATATATATATAATGAAAACAATTTTTACATTTTCTTTAGATATCTGGCAGGCTCAATCAGATTCCTAGGATTTTTGGGGAGTTTGAATTTCACAGCAGCCAGATATGAGAGCCTTAAAAAAAATATTGCTTCTCTTTTTTAAGATAAAAGTCACACTTAAACATTATTTTATAGATCCTATTTTTTATTTCTCAGGGGAAGGCTTAGATCATTTTACTGTTTTAATTTGCTAAAACTCAGATAAGTCCTTCCTGAAAAGTTTTTGTAGTTTCATTTTATAGCAACTTTTTAGTTTAGTTTGCGGTGTCAAAAAAATCCATCAGCCATTTCTGCTTATTGGTGATACCAAAAGTGGATTTTAATTATTCTTTCTAGAAAATGTATGAATGATGATTTTGCCTTATATAAATCTTCCAGATTACAGTATTGTATGTGTACTTCATCTCCCTAAATTACAGTTGAAATTAACTTGACATGAAAAAGATGCAGCTGTCACACCAACAGAAATGGAGTCACTGATCTAATTACTTGCCTTTCAGTAACTCTGCCAATGTTTATACATGAAGTTTTCCTGCTGAACTCCAGTAGATGAGAGATATTGCTTACTATTTCCGTAGAACAAAAATGATCTTCTCTTGCAGTCTGACCTTGCTCCCACTGAATTCAGTGATGAAATTCTCAGTGCTGGAAATGGGGGCAGGGCCAGATTTTTATTTTGCAGTTCTTAGGAAAATATTATTTCTCAGAGAGTGTACCTCCAGTGCACTGAAGCACTGACAGGTGATGGGTCTGATCCTGCTGTGCTTACCCAGGCAAAACTCTCATGGACGCCCACTGGAGTTTTGTTTAAGCAGCTGTTCCAGGAGAAGACCCTACAGCCTCACAGTTAACATGCAAACTGCTGGTGGTTTTGGATGCTTCGTTTCCCAGTGTGGGACACCTCAGACAGGCCTGATTTCGAGCAAAATTTCCTTCATCTGCCCTCTGAAAATCAGGCCTTTTAATAACACCTCAAAGTGAAAATGTAAAAAGGCGAAGGCATCCAAAATCTGTAGATATTTCTTTATTTCTTGGTCCATTGATTCTTCTAACTATAATGAAAAAGCAGCCAGCTTTTTCATGGCAAGATATTATGAGCCTGATTCTTGTCTCACATCAGTTTTGCTTAAGTGCATCACCACTCACTCTAGTGGAGTTAGTATAGATTTGTAACTAGAGAAGTGAGATTAAAAATCAGGATTTGTATTTTCTGGTAGTGTTAAAAATACTGAGGATTATTTTGAAGTGTCTTTGAAACTATCAGACTTTAAAAATTAATAACAGCAACTGAAAAAAAATGCATAAGAAAAAAAAAAAAAGAAAAAAAAAAAAGAAAGAGAAAAAGAAAAAAAGAAAGAGAGAAAGAAAGAAAGAAAGAAAACAACAAAAAGCCTCTTTTCATTCTGAGGTGGTTTCCACAATATTTCTGTTCTTTCTTGGATGGTGCTTTTACTGCATTAACTGTTAGTTCAGAGCATCTGATTAAACAGAGTTCTTGCTCTGTACTCTTTTCTTTCTGTGCCAGTAAAAAAGACACTTGCTCATGAAAGTGGTAATATGAGGCACACTAAAAACAGACACAAAAAAAATGCAAAAAGTAGTTCTGAGCTAGATCACTTTGCTGTCAATATGGAGCTGGTCAACATAACTTTACACCACTGCTCAGGTGACAGAAAATAATAATAATAAAGGAATTGGCAATTAGGAAAAGACAGCCACATCCATATGACACCTGCAGAAATTATGCTGGCTTCTGTATCTGCTGCAGTGGCCTGGTTTCATGCATAATAGACTTCTGCATGTTCCCTCAGCCTCCGGTGGGGCTTTTGGATGACAGGAGGGCCAAACTCACCAACATAAACTCTGCAAATCATCACTTGACTCAGGCTTATGTGGTTAACAGTTTTATCACAGAGGGTGCAAGGTCCTATGTTGTCACAGTTATGTCTGGTGGCTGTTTGTTGGAAGCTATATTGGAAATAAGCAGCCTCTGTTTCAGTTATTTTTTTGGTGTGAGTGGTTTTTTGGTTTGTTTTGTTTTCTAGAAATGCTAAATATTTACAAATCTCAACATTTCTTAAACCAAGGCCGTGAGCTTTCAACACTGATGTACTCAGCTTGGCCTCATGAGGTTGTCCTCATGCTTAGCATGCCAAGGTGTGGGGAGGTGACCCCTGGGGTCTGAGCTCTCCTGGCTCATCACATCACCACTCATTATCTTGGCTGTGGTAGCCCAGACCCTGGCACCATCACCAACACCATTTCAGGGCTTTTTGTGCATTTACAAGAAGCTAGGCGATGCCACCACCACTCAGCTGAGGAGCACTTAACCCACACAGCTGTAGTCACCTCTCCATGGTCTCATTCACTCCAGACATTGTGTGATGGAGAGATAGCGGAGGCTTTGACAGGGCATGTTTAAGACTCCAAAGCACTGCAAGAACTTTGTGACACAAACAGGTGGGACAGTAAAACCATTTCCACCTTGTTCCTGCACCATGAAAGCCACTGCATCTGGGCTTTGCCCACTCAGCAGCCAGCAGGCACCCCACAGGCATGTTTTGCAATAGTTCTCTCACTCTGGGGCCTCCTCACCTCACCTCAAAAACACATCTTCTGCTTCCCCTCTCCTGGTCCAGCCAGTCCTTCCTTCTCTGTGTGTGATCCTGCCTTCATGTGTGTGTGATGTGTGTGATCTTCATGTGATCTTCATGTGTGTGATCCTCCCCATCTCTTCATAGCCCAATATTTTTCCCCTACCACTCCTTGCCCTATGGACATGTTTCCCAAAGCCCTCTGCTTGGTACACTTGGAGTGTCATCTTGACTCTGGACATTCTCTGGTACTACTCCTAATCCGGTCTGTCCATATGTCTCTTCACCAACGTTCTCCCGTCAGATGATCTTCTGGCTTACCACATGCTCAGCATTTTGGGGATGACTCCCTTAGTGGCCAGCTTTGGGAGATGTTTGCTGAGACTGGGGCCAGAGTGTGTCTGAGACCACTGCACCATTTGAGGCACAACGTGGTGGGGAGCCGGTGGCATGTAAGAGTTCAGAAGTGGCCCTTCAGTGGTTAGAAGTAGAGCACAAGCCTTAAACCTTAAACCTGCCAAATACCAACTGCTCAGTACTTGTAGCTAACATTGAGTGCCTAGGAAGGCCATTGTTTTTTTATGTGTTCATATGAACTCCATGGTTAACAGGCCCTGATAGATCTAAAAAAAAAAAAAAAAAAAAAAAATCAAAAAAATAACTAAAAAAAAACAAAAACAAAAACAAAAAAAAAACAACCCTAAAGGTGTCTGCAAAGGGTTTGTCTTTATTGGTCAAAGGTAGTTCCATGTCTAAGGTCAGGAAAAACACAAAACAAAAGCAAATCAGTCTGAACTCAGAGGGCTTTAGCTACTTTGCCTGAAACATGCTTATTCCAATCATTCTCCTCCACAAGTGCAACAGCCTTGCCTGGACATTGGCTTGTCTGTATTAGCCACTAACTAGACTGCAGCAAGTGGCATAGGAATTAAAATGTGTTAGCACAGGCTGATGAATGTAAACTGGTTTCCAGGGCTTCTCTGGGCTTTGGAAGGGGTAAGTTTTCCCTTTGCACTCAGATAGGAAGCTGCCTGTGGAAATAAATGCACAATCAGACACAAAGGAAAAGGTCTGCTCTACAGTCAAGCAGAGAGAGATTTTGTAAGGATCACTATGGGAGGTTTTTTTTTATTATTATTATTTTATTTTTTTTGAGAAAACTCCCTGTCTGTTTAACTTATGCCATCACATGTACATTTTCAATTTCCGAATGAGGGGATACAAAAAAGTAGAGTCAGAAACTGGTTCAGTGACTTTTGCCACAACAAACTGCTCGCCTTAACTTTTGTAAGAAAACAAGAAAACTCTTTTCAGTGTATCTTTTCCTAGACTGGGAAAAGTAACCTATTAAAATTTTTTATATTTTGTATTTTCTAAGTTTTTATGAACCCACTTCACATCTTTCTATGTTGTCCCTCATTTACATTTAGGGACTGTTTCTTTTGCAAACCACTGCATTTAACTTTCTTTTTTTTTTCTTTTTTTTTTTTTTTAACAGAAAAATACAAATCAGAAAACACAACATTATGATTAGTGGCTAGGCAATCTCTTTCAATTACAATAATATCAATACAGAAAGAAAAGAATTACAGGGTTATTTTCTTTTTTTATTTTCCTGTGGCTGATGTACTGTATGGTATATGTTTACAGAACTCCTCTGGTCTGCCTTTGTGATGTTATCTAAATGAATGACAAGTAGGTATGATGTGCCATTTGACAGTTTGCCTTAGCACTTTTGGGTTTCCTTCTTTTTGTATTTTTCTTTCCTTTTTTTTTTTTTTTTCCAAAAAGTGCAGGCTGTATTCCAAAGCTGTATAAACACAACATTATCTTTCAATCCCCAGCAAGAGAAGTGTGCACAAGCCCTTCTCCATGGAGCATACCTCTACTGGTGCAATAAAAGACCTCAGTCCTGGAAACAAAAATGCATATGCCTAATTCTACTGTGTGTAGACCTATTTAAGCCAACAGGACTATTCACAGGGGGAATGTGTGTAGGTGTCTGCAAGATAAGGGCATGAATGACTAACACAGAGTATAGTTTGGGTGTTATTTGTGTACCTGTACAAATTTTATGCACTGCTGAGTTTGCCCACAGTGGTCTAAACCTAGAGGCCAACTCTTGAGTATTGCTACTTCTGCTAAGAAAAACATGAAATAAAATGGTGCTGAGCATCTGGTAGGATCAGGTCCTGAGTCAGTATTGCTACCATGGTAGTAGTATTCATGAGAAAATATTAAGTAAGACTTCCCTGACAGCTATTATATCAGTCCCCAGACATTCTAAGTTCACTACCAGTTCTTCATGCTTAAAATTAGAAATACAACAACTTAACGGGAGCAGAAAGATAGCATACAGAGTTGCTAGAGAAATAAAATGTATTCTACCTTTTGATTTAGTCCAAAATCCAAATGGCATACTTGGAAAGTAAGTGGGGATATAATAGAATATGTAGTATTTTACATTTGTGTATTTTTTTAAGGAATAAATATTTTTGTAATGAGATACAAATCCTAAATCAGGATTTGAGTTTCTGAATATCATCCTACCAGTGACATTGAGCCTTTGAACTTTTTCATATGTTGATGACAATGCCCAGCTTCTTGGGATCTTTTGTAGACCTAACCACATTTTTCTCCAGGAAGTAGGATCACAACACTTTTTAAAGAGTAACATTGCAAGAGTAGAATCCAATATACCTGCTATGAACACAGCTAAAGAAATAAATTTATTAAAAAATAAATAAATAAAAAATAAAAAATGTACCTATGCTTTCTATAGCTAGACAAATAACTTTATCTAGAATGCTACAGTGGCAGGTGATAACTACCTACATTTAATAGAGAGGTATGGCTAAAAGGGAGAATTATATTTTTTTTCATTTTGTCATAATTTATCCAACATGAGATTTCAAAATACAAGAGATAGTGCCACTGGAAAGAGTAACAAAATAATTTAGACAAAGTAGTGGATATTCCCACGGGCTGAAATGTGGCATCTTATTTTTTTAAACTCAGTTTCAACCAGTTTTCTCTGTCTGTTAGAAAGTTTAGGATTTGCTCAGATTACGTTTCATGAGCCTTCTGGGCAGCAAGAGTAAACTTTAGTTCTGAGCTTAATCGGAGATTGCAGGCTATGACAGCATCCAGCAAAAAGGCGGACTGTAATTTTTGTATGTAAACAAATAAATTGTATAAAATGGCTGAATTTATTATGTTTAGAATATGACTGGATTGTCATTTAGTCCAAAAAGAATATAAATCCAACTTGTAATATAAACATATAGTAATAACTTAGCTTGTAAATAGTGACAAGGGTGCATGAAGTTTTTAAAAACATCCCACTTTTGTCTAAAATCAAAAGCATTACAAAACTGAGCTTTTTTCCTCATGGGTTCAAAAAGTCTTGCAAAATATATAAAGTTTTTTCCTGTGGTAGTTCAAGTTAGGCTGCTCAATGAATTAAGACTAGGCCACTTTTCTTAAGGACAAATTTTTGAAAAATTCTGATCCTTTCCCCCCAGGTTGCAAAAACTTCTCTTATCTGGGGCTTTTTTTTTGCAGTTATTGTATTGAAAACCTTCCTCTAATTTTTTCCCACATTTTTCTCAAAGAGTATTTAGATTTTTTAAAGGCTTCTAGAAATAGAAAAATCAATCAATCAATCAATCAATAGTTAAATAGAATGACCTAAGTAACTCAAGTCCACCAGTTTGCATATATTTGTACATTCATAACTTACATTGTAAGTTACTGACTTAGACCTGATCTCGAATACCTTTTCAGTAGGTCTATTAAACCTAAAGACTTGCCCATGAACATAAAATAAGTCACCCAAGCTGCCCTATTTAATTTAATAGGATGACCCAGATAAGTGAAATTTAAGCACATGAACAAATGCTTATAGGGTCTTGCCTTTAAATGATATTGCTACAAGCAAGACTTAATGCTGCTTTAACTGTGTCTTCTCATTCCTTAAATTAGATAGATTTATTTTTTTTTTTAAATGGTGTTGTGAAACTGGTGCACTTTTCTGCAGAGAGGAGTTTAGGACATGATCTCCTGGCTGACTGTGCTTGAAAGTGGATGAATGTCCTCTGGGCACTCGCAAAACCCCCAGTGCCCTGCAGAGGGTGGGGATGAATTTCAAATTACAAAATAACACAATGTAAAAGAAGCAGTGTGAGTTTTTCTTCCAAAATTTCCCCTTTGCACTCCTCTGCTCCGGACTCTGCCTGTCCCCTGTGACTGTACTTGCTCTCATTCTGAACACCATTGCTCAGTTGCTCCTTTTTTTTCCCCTCTCTGTGCTTCACTTTTTGTGGTCTCCAATAAGCAAAAACAGGGGGAAGAAAAGAGAGACTTGAGTTTTAACCAAGCTAAAAGAAATGACAGTATCCTGTCCTTGGTGTTTGGACTTCTTCCTGCATTTTCCTAGATTCACAGGACAAATTTGATACCAGAGGAGCACTCCTTGACAGTTCATTTGGCATCCCCTGGATTGCCTAAACAGAGGGTTTCACTAAATCTTTGCTGTTTAGGTAGACCTTCTGTCTTTCTTCCCATTTTATTGGGAATGCTTTAAGTACTCAAAGCCAGTATGAGATAGATATGCCCAAGTGCACCCAGAAGCCACTTAGGGGAGAAGAAGGCAAGCCACCCCCTAATTGTCAGGTTGCTACCAGAAGGCTAAAGGAGCCAGGAAAAAACATGAACTTCCCCACAGACTGATCCAGCATGCAAAGACATTCTCAATAAAACTAGCTGCCAAGAAGCTCCTGGTATCCCTCCAAATTAATGTGTTGGTCAGAGAGGTGAACTCAAAAACAAAGAGGGTTCTGTGCAACCTCATAAAGTCCCAGCTGGGCACAGCACTTAAGCTCCACTGACCTTAAGCACTTGCTTGAAGTGTAACACATACTTAAGCACTGTGCTGGTTAGGGGATAGCTTTGAGGATATGGTAAGATCAGCCCACACCTATGATTAAGGTGCTTAACTTAAGATGAGCTCAAATTTTATCCCTGTATTTTGCAAGCATGGATGTAGGCACCACTTAGGGGCAGAGAGAGGAGATAAATTGATTTCAAAGCTTTTTGTATTTCCAGTGGCCACTGAATCTGTACAGCAAAGGTAGCCAAGCAAGAGCAGGTCAGGACGAAGGCAAAAGAAAACATTTCTGAAGGTTTCCTGCCCCTCCTGGCCATGTTCAATCCATAGACAAATGACTCTTTATAGGGGTCCAAGAAAATGTTGTGTAAAATGCAGCTTTTATGGTGAATGTAGGTTGTGGTTGAGATTTTTTTTAAGCTTTAGTCTCCCACTTTCTTTGTGAGCTAATGTATATATAAAAACCCATTTTGTTGGGGAAAAACTGCTGTGCTAACACTGGATTAGAATTGCTGGGGATAGCTGCTGTACTTTGTAACCTGAAGTGTACTTTTTTGACTGTTATGTTTTTTTCTTCAGATTAAAAAAAAAAAAAAAAAAAAAAGAGTACAAAAAAAATCAAAAATAAATAAAACAAGAACACTGCCAGCAACAGCCATGCTGTAACTGTGGCTTCTCTCTTTTTTTTTCTCTGTACAGTATTACTAGTAAATAAATCTGCCTTTTCACTGCGCCTACCTTTGTGTCTTTTTACTGTGTTTCTTTCTAACTACTACTCTTCAAGATTCTCTGTGATCTCAAGGACATGCCACAGTGGAGCAGCCTTCCTCACTAAAAGGAATAAATGACTAACTCCACAGTTTGATGGTTTTTCTTTCCTCCACTGCTGTGCCCTGCTGATCCAATTGTCACTTCTCTTAAATACTTCAACACATATTAACTTGTCATACCTGTTACTGTCTCATTTCTCCTTTCCCTTTCCTTCTTACTGGTAGTTTGCCAGGCTTGCCATGGACCCTGTTGCTTTAGGATCACACGGCATCTTTTCATGTTTGCAGAAAATAAAGTCTGGAATTTGATCAGCAAGGCAGTATGTCCCAGGTCAGCTTATTTCCCAACTGAGGGAAGTACTTCATACCATATATACAAGTCCTCAGATATAATCACTAAAGAATTTAATGACTTTCAAAATAAACAGCGTACAGTTTTCTCTCAGGCTTATTGCAGAAAGTGTCCTCGGTATTTCAGGACTGGAAGAAGCTTGACGTAGTCTGACTTGTAGGAAGAAAAAAATACATATATATTTGTTATTTCTTTTTCCCAAGATATTATATTTACTTAAGCTTAGAATAGTGATAAGATAGATACACAGCCAAGCATTGTAAGCATCCTTCTCATAAATAAAAAAATCAGCCTAGACTCATCCATTTAAGAAACTCACCACAAATTGCCCATTGCTTCGTAAGTACATTGCTATGTAAGTACCTCTGCTTCTTTTACCCTATACCCATCCAAATAAATGTATGTGAATGCATATATCTGAGCCTTTGCAATGCTGTGCTGCTTAGTAGTACACAAGTGAAAGTGGCCAGTTGCCCTGCTTAGCTGCTTTGTAATCTAGTCCTGAAAGTTTTACAGAAGGCAAGGCTTCAAGATCTTTTTCCTGCTTGTGTTTGAGTAAGAGAAAATGTTACTTGTCTGTCCCAGAATGCTCTGCGAATGTCTGGAGAACTGGTGTGTTTATGCCGTCAGAGGACTAGAAAATGGATGAGGCTGAGAGAAATGATCACTACAGCTACACTGTTTAAATGTCTCTAGTTTTGCAAAGACCTTCCTAGTTCAGAGGGTGTCTCAATATGTCCAGAGGAAGGATTATCACCCTCATCTAGCACAGGTGCCCATGTGAAGGGTGTACAATGACAGATGTGTTGTCAAGGGGTACTAGTTTGAATGCAGACACTTGGATATGTCAGGTATACATTCCATTTGCTGGTGCTTGCCATGCTCCATGAGGCGGGATGAAAACTATTAGTTCAATGAAATAGTTCAATGAAATTAGTTCAATGAAAACTATTAGTTTTCATCCTGCCTCATTTAACTGAATAGCCATGGGAAGGCTTTTAGCTGGAAACTCCTTCACTGCACAAAAGCAAATCAGGCAAGGAAACAACAAAAACAGACGGAACAACATTTGTTATTGCTGTTCTCACTAAAGTTTTGGAATCAAAATATTTATATGCACTTCCTCTTTTTAAACCACAAGAAAAAAATATGGTAGTTTGATGTTTTCCCTTTTTTTCCACCATCATAGCATGTAGGAAGAAAGGAAATGCTTAGCAGATGGTGAGAGAGTGTGGTACTCCCTGAAACTCTTCTGGAGGGTTCCCTGGATGTCAATGACTTAATGCAGTGAAGGCAGATTCAGCGTGTAGGAGGACAACCCTCTCATCTTTTTTCTTCTTTTTCGTTTCGTTTTAATAGTTCTGTATCCTAGTAATGGAAGGAAGATAGAGGTATACTCTAAAAGTTTAGCACTCAGTGTCTTTCATTAGTCTGTCTGGGGGTGGAAGTGAAGTACTTCATTTTCAGACGTCCCTTTAGTTTCTTGTGGGACCCTCACAACATGCCCTGGACTCTTCAAAACTCATCCTGACTCAGCAACACTTTGTGCTTCACACTGCACAATTTTAAGGTTACAGAAAGAAACTTCTAAGGCTATCGGCTATAAGAATGATATATGAATAATAAAAAGGTAACAAAAATTACTAACGATTTTTGGTGCCCAAGACTGCCATTCACTTTCCCCATCTGCCACAGCAGGTCTGCTCAGATGCCCATTGTGCTGTGTGCATTCACATACAAATCCTTTGTAACTGTCTCTGGTGGAAACCTAGTCTGTTGCCTAGAGGAGTTTACAGAACTGGATATGGCACAGCGCTGAAAAGTGTTAAGTGACCATCCATTTTCACTTGTAGTAGAAATCTACCTGTTTCTTCATCAAAAGTGTCTAAGTGATGGCAAACACTTTCCCAGCTGAGATCGATTAGGAAGGAGATGCATGAATAAAAGCAGGGTTTGCTGTATCAGACTTGGAGGAGTGAACTTCCCAGCACACAGCCCAAAAGGGAATAGGGGAATTATCAGGTGGCAGAGGGAGACATTGGGTCTCTCCAAATCATGTGGAAGGAAGAGGAATGTTGTTGCACAGACACTGGCCTGCAAAACTAGACACTCAACTGTCTTAGAAAGAAATGAAATAGGCTTCTGCCTTTTATAAGCAGCGGTTCCTCCCACTGTAAGTGATCTCTCTGGACTTACCGAGCAGCAGTGAAGGTGTTCATCCAGGTGCTGGGAAAAATCCTTTCCAATTGCTGCTGCTCCACAGGGCTCAGCATGACCTCACAAAAAGTCCCTCTTCTCCACATCTACAAAGGTATGTAGAAACAACAAAAACCCCTGGATTTTGACAGGAAAAGCAGGCACCTAGCTACCTTCCTGGGCCCAGATTTTATCATCTCAGTTTTACAACTGCAGTTTAGCATAGTTAGACACTCAGTGCTGCAGTGATAAGTCTGTTAGTGTCTGCACTAACAAGGCTGCAAGAATATGGAGCACATATTGTGTATACAACACCCCAAAGTGTCCTCTTGCTGTACAGTTCTTGGAGAGAATCTGCTTACAACAGCACTGCCAAACCAGAAAACACGGGCTATGCTGCAATCAAAACAGGCCCTTCACAGCAGTCAGGCATTTGCTGGAAATGACAGATTTGCCATGATATAGGAGGGAAAAAAAAAAAAAAAAAAAAAAAGAGAGAGAGAGAGAGAGAAGAGAGAGAGAAGAGGAAGAGAGGAAGAGAGGAAGAGAGGAAGAGAGAGAGAAAGAAGAGAGAGAGAGAGAGAGAGAGAGAGAGAGAGAGAGAGAGAAAGAGAGAAAGAGAGAAAGAGAGAAAGAGAGAAAGAGAGAAAGAGAGAAAGAGAGAAAGAGAGAAAGAGAGAAAGAGAGAAAGAGAGAAAGAGAGAAAGAGAGAAAGGAAGGAAGGAAGGAAGGAAGGAAGGAAGGAAGGAAGGAAGGAAGGAAGGAAGGAAGGAAGGAAGGAAGGAAGGAAGGAAGGAAGGAAGGAAGGAAGGAAGGAAGGAAGGAAGGAAGGAAGAAAGGAAGAAAGGAAGAAAGGAAGAAAGAAAGAAAGAAAGAAAGAAAGAAAGAAAGAAAGAAAGAAAGAAAGAAAGAAAGAAAGAAAGAAAGAAAGAAAGAAAGAAAGAAAGAAAGAAAGAAAGAAAGAAAGAAAGAAAGAAAGAAAGAAAGAAAGAAAGAAAGAAAGAAAGAAAGAAAGAAAGAAAGAAAGAAAGAAAAAGAAAGTTAGTTTTAGCAGTAGCATGTTTGGTTGCTTGTAGATGCAAGAACAAAGAGAGAGGAACAGGTGGAGGAGGATAAAAAGGGCTCGTACCCAGAAGAAAGGAACTGAAAAATGGGTCACCTCCTCAGACATGACAAACCAGTTCAGCTTTTTGAGTATTTCCATAGTGTATAATGCATCACTGGCTACAGATTCCCTCCAGCTATAGATGAGTCTGCTCCAGCACTGGGAGCAATATGGTAGGTTTTTGAGGGAAGGGGTGTGTGTTGGTTAAGTTAATTAGCCTTGCTGAGACAGAAGCTATCTATTCAACTGAGCATAACCCCGTACTGAAATGACTGTACTGCGTTTAGCCAGAGTGGTTACCTCTAGACAGCATTATGTTGTGGTCTTAAGCATCTTTAGGCTTAAGTGGAAGGGTACTCTTTAATAACATCAGAAGACTTTGATCATTTACATTTCACTGGAGCATGCTACATACAGATTACATAGCCCTGGCATTTTTTTCAACACTTTGTTGTGCTGCTCAGCTTTTGTTGTGTGGTTAGACATTTCTTCTTAATATGCCACACTAAGATATAGAAGCATTTTTATTATTAAAGAAACAGGAGTCCATAGAGAAATTGTTAGTGCGATGGAGTAAATGTTTCCTTCTGCTGACTGACTTTAGCAGTTTTATATCATTAAGTATGGCTCAGTTGCCAGGGAGATGGGCAAAGCAATGAAGCTGTTAAGTACCAAGTGCAGTAAACACATGCAGAACTGCACACAGAGAAAAGAGTTGACATCTGGAAATTCTCCACTGTGGCTATTTCAGTCTGGTTTTCTTGTTACAGAAGCTGAAGGTCATCAGGGGTTAGTAAATCAGGAAAGTTAACTAAGATAGATGGCTTCCATTTACACCAGCCTGGGAAGTAAGCAGCCCTTAACATGAGATAAGTCATTCACATTTTTACTGATACAACTTGAGCTGCAGACCTCATGCTTTTTGGGGTCATTCTTGAATCTCCAGCTCATGGAGTCAAGCAAAAATAAGAAAAGCTGTAGTTTCTGGGCTTCCTGGCTGAGAAGAAAATCTGCAAAGTACATGTTCTAGCAGCATGAATAAGCCCTGCAGATCTGTGATACTCTGAGTCTCCCTTTCTGTGTCATTTAAAAGACTACAGACATGATTATTAAACAGCGCTGAATGCAATAAATAAATGACAATCAGACAGACAAAGAAGCTGCTGAAACCTCACACACTTTATATTCTTCACTTACTTTATATGTCAGGATTTAGAATTTGTAGAGCTGGAAATGCTGTGATTACAGATTTATCTCTGCAATGTGCCAAACAGTCACCAAATGTAAACAAACCTACCATGGAGGCTGTAGCCTGCCTGTTTCTATGTCCTTTACTCATTACAGCTCCTACAAGGGAAACATCCATGCTGAAAGCCAGAGACGGTGTTCAGAGTATTTTGTATCTGCAGTGGAAAGAAGAAATAAAAGACTAAAAACCCTTTTCTTTCATCCAGCATCTGGACAAGTCCACCTATACTCCATAGGTCAAAAAGGATCAAGTCCAGCCTGATGCAAAAAGACAGATTTCACAGTTTAAGAGGTGCAAATAGTGAAGGCAGGGCCACTCAGCCCCTTCCTTACAAACTAGTCCACATGTCCTTTCAGGATCAAGGCCACCAAGCCCTGACCCAGCCCAGGGAACTCACTTTGCCTGAGCGGGAACTCAGTCATGGCAGAGATTGCCACAAAGTGCTAGAAATAAAGAGCAGTACCAAAACTAGTTTGAAAGATCCCCTCTAATGCAATATCTGTTTTAAGGCTGGTTTCCTGGGTGCTGGGGAGATTTCAGGCTGTACATAACCAGTGCAGGGAGGAGAGCACAGACTGTGATCTGCATACCAAAGAAAGCACTCCCAGCTTACTCTGGGAAGTTCATTATGTGCCATTGGCAGCATCTAAGGTGTGATTGCCTTGTCTCATAAAAGGAAGAGAACTGGCACACAAGCAAGGTCTTCCGTTCAGGAAGGCCCCTGATCTGGGCAGAACTTCAGTTATCAGATCTGTTTACAGCACTGAGGTCTAGTTTTTGAATACCCAGGAAGGACATTTGCCATAAGAGAAGAGAGCCAGACATATGCTTAAATTCAGTAGTATGAATAGTCACATGTACTTCACTGGATCTGCCCATATCATCCCATTTCATTGAACATCCTTCACAAAGCCCTAGATGGAAACAGCAGAAGAGTTTCACAGATGAGCCATCCTCTAAAGCAAATTCCTTTTTGGAGATGAGTATTGGGCAGTGAGTGAAATATTGTGAAACGTTAAGTGCCTCAGAGAAGCTGACGTAGCTTTACTTACAGGTCTTATTTTTTATTTTCCTTTTCATATAAGAGCTTCTTTTCCAAAAGTTCTGTTTTGCAGAGTTACCTTTCTTAGCCCTTCCCCACATGGCTTGGAAGACAACCATGCATTGTCCCTATGGAGCATGGGCAGCCAAAATAATATTGGACAGGGAAGGAGGCAAAAAATTATGACTGTGTGCTCTTTCATCTGGAGAAGCCTGAGAATATTGGCAGCATTGGAGCAAGGCAAATAGTTCTGATTCACTGGTGAAAATAAACAATCAAAAAAACAAAGCAGGGAATTCTTCCATGCTTAACCCAAACTGAAACTTTCTATGAAAATTTCTGAGTTGGTTAGTTGTTCAAAATCAAAGCCATTACTTTTGTGTCTGTGCCTGTGTGTGTGTCTGTGTGCGTGTGTGTTTTCAAATTCAGAAGTTTCAATCAAAACTGTTGTGTTGGAGGCACTTCAAAACAAACAAACAAACAAACAACAACAACAAAAAAAAAAAAAAAACAACATTTCATTTCTAATACTTTATGAATGTTTTGACATTATCTGAATATTCCCTCCAACCTTTTTTCATCACAAATTGTTAGTGGATTTCAACCCAAATTCATTCTCTCAGAGTTTTTGTTTGTTTCTTTGTATGTTTGTTTGTTTTTTTGAACAAGAGTTTGCTGTTTGGATTCAAGGGGAAAATTCATTTGGCTCTAGCCAGCACAGCACTCCTCACTGAGGGCTGGAAGGCTGACACTACAATTTCAAGTCAACTGTGTGTGATAGAGAAGAGCTGGCCTTGGGCAACAGCTGCATGTTGTCAGTGCTGCTCCTTCCTCTGCTCAGCATGTCCAGCTCTCTGACTTCCCCCGAAAAAACCTAGTCAATACTGAAGTCTATAGGAAAAATGTCATCCAGACAAGAAGGTCGGAACCCAAAACAAACCTTCCCTATCTCACTTCCTCTGTATAAAGTAAGGTAAATTTGAGTCAAGAGGCTGGAGGCAACATAGAGGCAAGAAAATAAGATGTTTGTGCTCGGGGAAAAAATGCCTTGCAAGCTGCCCTGGCCCTCCAGAGAGCGCTCAAAGGTGACAAGCAATCAGAGGAATACTTTCTACAGAGAAAGACATGGCCTTAAAGACAGAAGCTTTTCAAATTTGGACACTACTTAGAGACACTGCTTCACTCTTTAGACACATCACCTGAGTTATTTCCCTCAATTTATCTGTCTTTCTTGTTTTTAGTTGGAGACACTGTGCATCTTATGATAGCAGTGTGAGCACTAGTTTGTGTTATAATGGCTGTCTCCAGTAAAGCAGTTCTAGTGGCTTCTGCCTGTTCTGGTATGGGTAATTAACACTGAACACAACAGAGTTAAAGAGACAGAGTTGCTAAGACAGAGACAGAGCCCTTAAGGAGAAATTCCGTTACAATAAAATCTATGTGCTTTTGCGAAGAGCAAGCCAACCTTCTCTGCCCACATAAATGCACGTGTCTGTGTGAGTCTTAACACCACTGCAAGATAATTCAAGACTCATGTGCTGATTTGTCATATAATGAGGATAGGTTAGAAAACTGGACCTGGAACAAGCAGGGCACAAAATTCTTTCTATGTGTATACCAAGTGTGTCAGTACTCCCCAAAACAGGTTGTAAACTGGGTGATTTTTCTGTAACTCAACACACTTACATTCCTATTCTGGCTCTGGCAATGGAGGTAGTAAAGACAGACGTGTGCCTAATCACACAAGGCATGACCGACGTTCCCAGCTCCACCGAGCTGAAGACAAGTCAGGCAAGGAGAAGCTGGACCTACAGGTGGAAAGGAGTCCTGTGAGGGAAGGAAAGAGGGGCACTTCAGTCGTAACTGTAGATTTTCTCCTCTCTGCGGGAGACAAAGATTCAACAGGGTTTTTATCTTGTTGATTTATTTGAGAAACATGAGAATGGATGATTGGCATTAACTGCTGAGGTCGTTTACTTGCACAGCTGACAGCATTGCTTAGCAGCTTGGTTTAGGTGTGTCCACAGCAGCAAGGAGCACAATAAATTACAGGTGGACAAAAAGCCAACTTTTTGCAGCACTGATGCTGAATATGGGGTCAGGCCTGCCAAGCATCCCTCAGGGAAGTCTCATCCCGTTTACAAAACAGGGCAAATCAGGGTTTTCCTTTTTGGAAAGTGGCCAATACATCATCTAGTCTGCAATAAGCAAAAAATAAGCAGGAAATCAGTAGACAAAAGTAAACCTGGGAAACATTCTACAAAGCTTGTTTTTCTTTTGTTTTTCTTTTTTTTTTCCTTTTTTTTTTTTTTTTTACAGCCTGTAACAAGATTTTCCTAGGTTGGAACTATCACAGCCCAAACACAGATGTGCTGTCTCTGTAATTCAGAGTAAAGAGGCACATAGACCACAAAGATCAGGAACCAAGCCAAACCCAGACTTCAGTGTTAGGCAAGACATGGATTTTGGACAATGGTGACAGACACTATATGATTTAGAACTGAACCTGCACCCAGGCTTCCCTAGGAAATGGGTGAGCCAGTACCTGTGATTTGGTGTGGACTCATCCAAATTGTTAATCAGGTCCACATCATACCTGATATTAACCAGATGTGTAGACAAACAAGGAGCATCTCTATATCATTAACTTCAAACAGAGAATACCCCAAGCTGATCTACACAAGTCCATAGACCTAAAGACAAAAAGTCAGCTTCAGCCAGAATAAAAACGACGGCATTCAGGTCTCCAGATGTGAAACTTCCTTACCATTTTCTGTCTGGGTTTAAAACTAATCATTGTTGGGGCAAGATCAGCCCAAGACCTTGTCAGTTTTGTCTTGCAGGCTTCAATCAAAAACTACATTAGCTTTATGCTGGAATCAGCACTGGGCAGAAACATTATAGTCACAAAGAGTAATTCTTACTTGTGCACATGTGTGTCCACATTTGTGTGTTTCCATGTGTGTGTAGACAATCCCCATTTCCTGACACAACAAATGCAGACTTGAGTTTACAGAAAAATATTTGTGTTTAATACTCAACAGTCACTCCTTCTGTCAATATTTATCTTTGGGTTTTTCAGATCTACCTAATCTGAAGGTCCCTGAGAAAATAACTCTTTTTTTGTTTTCAGTACATCACAGGTATCCTAGAAGGTGGCAAGAACAGATCAACCGTGGAAAAGATATGATAACACATATCAAAATGCTGGCCTCAGACCCAGTATCTGATAAAATCTGGTAAAGGTTCAGCTGTGCAGTACTACCCTCTCTGGAAGCAGCAGTTGGAGTTCTGTCTCCACTGCAGTCAATGGGAGTCTTGTTACTGATTTCTTGGGACCAGGATATAAAATAAATCTGTGTGTGCAAATCTTTGCAGGCCTGGATCCTAAAAAAATTACAAGCTAAGGAGCTGCCTACATGGAATGATGTACTACACTACATAAACCATAAATTTAAATCAGTATACTAGTAATAAAAAATACCTGCTTTCCATGGAGAAAAGTTAATTTTTAATGTCTATTCTGCTGTCATGAAGTTCTGAATATGTTGTAAAGTTTCCAGACTTAGAAAAAACAAAACAAAAACAAACAAACAAACAAAAAAAAAAAAACAAAAACAAAAACAAAAAAAACCTCCTAATTCTATACATACAGATAGTGTAGTACATTCCTTTCTCCTAGTAAAGAGATCTGAGACCTCAGCCTGGCAATCAAATCTTTATTAAAATAATAACAATAATAATAATAACAACAACAACTTCCAGCATAGCCATAAGGGATAATCTAATGAAGATATGTGGAAAATTTTCCTTGGTGATTGTTTACTTCCTATATCTCTGCCTACACAGACTTTTGCCAATTTTGTCAGTTGCTTTTTGTGCAATTTGTTGACCCACCTTCAAGGTTTTGCAGTTACATCCGTGTGTGCCCAGAAGCATGATCAAAATTGCTGAAGATTTTGAACATGCAAATTGTCTAAAGAAACATTAAGGTGACATTTGGATTAGTTATTACTAGGAACATTGCGTGGCTTAATATAAGTTCCTCTTCATTTAGTGTTCCTCTTTCATTTTTATTAGAATCAAATTGTCATTTGTACAGTACATGAATTATTTTATCAATGACACCTTGTGCTGCAAGATATATAGAGTTTCAGTTATACGTGACTGGCAGCTAGCAAAATGGATGGGGAATGAGGGGCTAATGTGTTAGGTGTAGTAGTGTTGCTGGAATAAGTGATTCAAGAGAAGGAGGAGGTTACAGGGTAAATAAGGACATCAGAACTGTTCCCAGAAATTGATTAATCAAAAACTACCAGGATCATGAAGATGACCACATTTGGAATAATGTGTGGTTTCAGGAGACTGTTTTTGGTTTTGGGCAAAATAGTGAAGCCAGTATGTTTACACATACAAGCTTCGACTGAGCAACTGACGTACTGTAAAGCTAGACTCAAGAATCATTACTATGTCAATGACAACTTAATACAGTGAAAGCCCAAGTGCCAGCATCTCACATTAGAACATCTGTGCCTGTGCAACAGACTTGATGAGTTATTTTGCTAAATTACCAACCAATCTAGGCATTTGTGTAATAATCCTCATTAATTCCAGGCAATAAGTGAACTGAATGGAATTGGTCTTCAATATCTGAAGTATGAAAGACACTTTTCTAAAATATGAAAGACAAAGGTGTATGTTATATCTTAATATTTAGTGTGTATTTTAAGACAAGGCAAAGTTAGTATTTAAGTGTATATTGCTTCTCATCATAGGAGTTACTGCCTTATAAGAGTTCTGCAGAATAGGCGTGCAGACTGTGCAGTTATACCACATGAAAGCCATCCATGTGATGTAGCCTTTTTAAGCTCCTGTACCCAGTGCATGAGTATAGCATGGCTAATAATGTTTTCACCCAGCCCCAAATGTTGCTGTATCTTAGCACTTCATGGACATTCATGCAATGAAATGTCACAGCATCCTGTTACGGCAGGGAAGTACCCTATTTACTACTACATGTAAAATGAGGAACTGAGGTGGAAGGAAACAAAGTGGCTGCCTGCAGTGTCAGAGCCCAACCAATTCCTCAGAAACATTTTCCAAGGCTGATATGTCTCTTCACTGTTCCCCAAACGTTCCCAAGCAGGGAGCTCTGCTCCTCAGATACAGGGAGCTCCAGTAAAACCCTCCTGCTCCCAAGGTGGGGACAACTACTGTCCCAAAACCTTTTGCATGTACAAGGACTTCCCCTCTGTCTGGCAATGGTCCAGCAACCAACTCCGGGGTCTGGAAAGCATCTGTTGCCCCATCAGTCTGCATCACTGGCATTGGGAGCTGCAGTGTATGCAGCCCAGTTCTTGTTTTATAGCTTGGGCTGTGTTGAGCAGTTTGCTCACTCAGAGCCAAAGAAAGATTATCTGCTACTGCTTTATGGCTGTCTTTGTGCTAGTGCATTGATATGGGATAGAAGAGAAATGCTGCGGTATTGCACAGCAGAAGCGTGACTGCATTAGAGAGACGTCTTCTCTGCTTCCTTGTACAAGCAGTACTCTGACTTCATGCTTTTGTGGAGGGCAGAAAAGCACAAGAACAAAAATGTTGTTTTCCTTTGTTGCTTCTTTTTTTTTTTTCTTTTCCTTTTCTATTTTCTGCAATATTCTGGTAACTCATTCTCAACTTATACAGTTTTCCAGAGAAGATTACCCAAGTCACTGACTTCTAGCAAGAGCACACTGACAGAGGCTGGCAGGGCAATCAATATGTCTTAATCCACAGTAGCCAGAGATGTCATTACACAGCTGCCAATACAAAGCAATATCCTATTTTATCAGGATATGGCCTACTTTTTCATTTTATAGACACAATAAAATAACAAATTACAAGTCAGGAACCATTTGGAAAACACTGTTCCACTAAAAAGGAAAGAAAAGAGCCCCTAAGTGAAGATGAAGGGGGAAGGTTTGGTACATCTTTAGTCTCCCCACACTGTTTCACAGCTTCCCCATAGCTGAAGTCATCAAGAGGGAAGGGAAACACAGAAATAAGGAAATGCTAGCCTGCTGTGCGCCCTCCCCAAATGTTTATTTAGAGGGTGAATATGCTTCCCATTATAATTCTAAGCAGAGCTGAGCACCCAACAGCAATTCTCATAGAAATCCAAAAAACAGAACTAAGCTCAGAATCAGGGAAGAGGGATTCATAGTCCTATTCCACTTGAGTTGCACCGAACAAGCCTCTGCTTGTGTTTCCATCTGTTTATTTCCATTGTGTACATAAAACGCCTTAGGCCAGGCACTGTCTCTCAATGGTATTTGCATTGTGCTTGGTGCATGAAATATCTCTGCTCATAAAGCCTATTAGTTTTAAAGTGTAGACTTTGGGGTAGCACTGAAAAATGCATATGACCATCACTGTTTTCCAAACTTTTTTTTTTTCTGTCTGAATTCAACTATTCACCTCTTTCTGCTAAATATAGGGAAGTAAATTGAGTGCTGATACAAAGATGTGAACATCTCATTGACTTCAATGGCCATTCAGCTTAGCGATATCAGAGCTGTATTAGGCCTTGGGTCCCAAACTGTCTTGTCTGCTTTTGCCATCTGTCTTTCTTTGCTAACCTAATTCCTTATTAAATAGGGCATCTGCAGTGAACGTGAACCTATTCTGCTGATCCTTTCTCAGCAACAAACATTGCTAGAGGCTAAAATTCCTGAAAGTTATGACTACTTTGACTGCCTATGCTTTTGGATGCCAAGTGATCTTCTTTTAAGGTGGCCTGAAATTCAAATTGTGAAAGTTTGATATTCCAGAGCATTCAACCCCTTTGCAACTATATCTTGGATATTCAGATCTGTTACTAAGCTGCTTAGGAAATCATGACTTGCAGCAGCACAAAATCTATTGTCTGGCCTCCTTAGAGGTCCCTGAACTGGTACTGCTAACCACGGCAGCTCAGGTCTCCGGATGTTAGCTGAGGATGGTGTTATACAGCAGAATAAATAAATAAATAAATCAGTTAAAGTAAATCTCTCTAAGTTAGATAAGGCAGGAAACAACAGATCCAGAAAATGTATTAAAAGGACAAGGCAGAGATACGCTGTAGGTCAGGCTTAGGTATTCCAGCTTTTTTACTGTCAGTCTGGTCCAGCAGGGCATTCATTGTGTTCTTAGGTAGAGTCTTTAACTGAGCTGGTAGATCACTCACTGTTCTTAGAAAGAGAATATGGAAAATCCATAAAACATACCTGAGTAGTTCAATAAAGAAAAGCATGACAGTTATTTTTATCTGTTAAATGGTGCAGTTTGTGAAGAGAATTGCACAGCCTGAATAAGGGAAGAAGCAATCATTAACTTAATTTAAACTCAGACTGAAATCACAAATTGAGAGCTGCTGAGGATCAGGTCATTTGGTTGTCATGTAAGAAAAAAAAAAAATGGAAAGAGAGGAAAAAAGAGAGGAAGAAAGAGAGGAAGAGAGGAAGAAAGAGAGGACGAAAGAGAGGACGAAAGAGAGGAAGAGAGGAAGGAGGAAGGAAGAGAGGAAGGAAGATAGGAAGAAAGAGAGGAAGAGAGGAAGAGAGGAAAGAAGGAAGGAAGGAAGGAAGGAAGGAAGGAAGGAAGGAAGGAAGGAAGGAAGGAAGGAAGGAAGGAAGGAAGGAAGGAAGGAAGGAAGGAAGGAAGGAAGGAAGGAAGGAAGGAAGGAAGGAAGGAAGGAAGGAAGGAAGGAAGGAAGGAAGGAAGGAAAGAAAAAGAAAGAAAGAAAGAAAGAAAGAAAGAAAGAAAGAAAGAAAGAAAGAAAGAAAGAAAGAAAGAAAGAAAGAAAGAAAGAAAGAAAGAAAGAAAGAAAGAAAGAAAGAAAGAAAGAAAAGGAAAGAAAGAAAAGGAAAGAAAGAAAGAAAGAAAGAGAGAAAGAAAACTCTCATCTTTTCATTATGTCTCTACAATTTCACATTCCAGGCAGGACTTGACATAAAAGCACAGTGATTCTTTCAACCAGAGGCTGCCTAATACTTGCTGAATTTGGAAATATAAGAAATTCACAAAAAATTCAGCTTGCTACATTCCAACCTTAGTTTTGCAAACAGGAAAGGATTGAATGTGCAGCCTGACATTTGGGGGCTTAGTCTTAAACCTTTTGAAATTTCGTGGTCTTCAGTTAATTTTAGAGCTGGAATCTCTCTACAGAACAAGCTGCCTCTTTAAAATGTTACAGTTTAAAATGTTATAAAAGTAATAACTCTGGCACAGAAGCAATCAGTATTCAAGTTACAGGTAATATGAAAGTTAATTCAAGCCGTGATGTAATTTTATGCTCTTTTCATGCTCTATTCCACTGGCATTATGGGCTTATTGTCAAGATGAAAGCTGTGAAAAATGTTTATCGATAGTCTGGTACAGGCTCTGCATTGCTTTTTCTCAACAGGATAGCTAATTCTCCTGGGAAGACATTTAACTCTATCAAAACTCCTCATTTCTTGTGCTTCTTTCTCAAAGGGGGGAATGGAGAGATCGAAGGAAATAAGTCAGGTGGAGCAAGATGGACATACAGTGCAAGAGCTACATTTTTAAGGGAGGTTAGCTAAGTTTTCCTGAGCCTCAGCACTCCTCCAGCTGGGCCCAGGGCTCAGGCTCTGAATTGGGAATGAGAGATCCTTGGCCTGTGTCTGTTTCGGAAGTACAGAGTGAAAACACAATTATTTTTTTTCTCCAGTCATGTTTATTGCTACTGAAGTTTGGTGGGGCTGCCAGACAGAATCCAGGTTTCAGGATGCTTTCCTTACATGAAATCCTAAAGTGTGGGACAATTACAGGAAAAAAAAAAAAAAAAAAAAAAAAAAAAAAAAAAAAAAGACAGAAAATTACATCCAGTTAGACCACCCCTGTGAGAGCAGGACTCAAAAAGTACTCATGAAACACAGCTTGTCTCATAATGCTCTAAGTATTGGTTGGAAGGTGATTGATGTGGCATCACGCAGCATTGCACACTAACTGTGATCCTTCCTTAAATATTAAGCATTTAAATGTAAAATATAACCCAATGTCATGATACCAGTGTCATATTTTATTTTATTTTATTTTGCTTTCAAAGCACTTTATCTTTTCCTGTATTAGAGAGTCAAGCAATTCCTTATTGAACTTTTTCAAGCATATGGCTTGGATAAGAAACATCTCAGGAGTTTTGACCAGAAAATTATGCCTCTTTTGAATTTTGTGGCTGGAAAATGAAATATTTCACTGCCTATTTTAATTCTGGGGAGGTGATATTTGAGTAACTGAGGAGGATATACCATATCTGGATCTTATGTTTGGTTGGTGATTTGCTTTTTTTGGGAAAACAAATAGTACTTTGAAAGAAAACACTATAATTTTTCCTAATTATATGTCATTTTCTAAAATTTCCAAACATCCACAGTGACCAGAGCCTGATGCATCTTCTCTAATTGAGCCATAACTTACTCTGTAAGTACTCCCTCTGAAATGACTGAAACTGATTACCATGCAGCACAACTAAGTTTAGGTGAAGACAGGTGTCTTTGTCCTTAAGCATCTGGATGTTATTTCTGATCTCATTTTGTTAAAAATCAGATTATTTTAGCCTTGCATAAAGCAGCGATTTTAACTTGACTATAAAGGTACAAACCCTGTTCAGCGCTCAGGATCTCTGCTCACAGACAATAGATCTATATATCAAAATATCTGGCTTGGAAGGATCCACTCTGCTTCCACTGTGATAAGATTACATGGCTTTCCAGCACTGACATGGCTCCTGCCATGATAACAGCAGTCCACCTGCACCTCTTATCTCCCATGCATGTGTCTATGGAAGAGCAAGATATGAATCCGCTGTTGCAGAATTTGCATGATTCTCACTAGCATATATATAGCATAAATACAGGGTTGAGAAGTGTTCCTTCATACTTTACACATCACTCTTTACCAAAACAGAAGAAGACAATAACAAGGCATTAAGTAATCTATCTGCTGTCAAGTAAAACTGGCAGTTTTAACTTTGCAATGAAGGGTTCATACAAAGTTGTCTGATAGAAAAGTTGCACATTACTTCAAAGCAACCGACAGTAGAATCTTAACTCAAAAGAAGAATCTGAACTCACAAAGAAAAACTAGCGATCAAACATTAGGACAATCCAGACAGTCTGGGCTAGGTCTACCTCACTGCAGTTTGACCCTTAACTACTATCTAGTCAGGCAGATGAGCCCACCCTTGTTCTGCTCGGGGATCTTGCTATTGCCTTGTGAAAGTCTGAAGTAGTCCTTCAAGGGCTTTTGCTGCAAAACCACCTTGTTTTATTTGTTTAACTTCCATGTCATCTGCAAAAATCTTGCACCATGGCTTTTTTAGCAGAGTGGAAGGGAGCTTTTCAGAACAAGTTATATCTGATTATTTCTAAATCCACCAGGGTGTATGTCAGAATTGTGTTCAGTCAGAGTGTGTGTAGTCCAACCACTTCTAATACGCCTTCAGTGAAACTGCCACTTTTGCCACACCTTCAGTTGCAAAGCAGATCCAAAATGTCACACAGAAGGAGATCATGAGTTGTGAGAGGAATATTGACAGTGATAAGTTCTCTTACATGCACTCTATTACCTGCAGCCAAATGTCAGCAGAGTATGACTGTCCCTCCTCCAAAGTAATGCAATCTGACACATGTAAGGATTTACCCTGTTGAGTTACACAGGTTGCTTTGCAAGAGGAAGACCGGACAATCATAATTGGAAGAGTCATCTAAAGATACAGTTTATATAAAAAGGGGGATCACTTTCCTCCCATCCCCACCACCTGCACTACAAATGCTTTGCCACTTTTTCTAGGGGTATTTTCTATTGCAGGGAAATGTTTCATCTGCTCCTAGACATCATTAGAGAGGGAGATATGTTTGACTGGATAGAATCCCCTTTTGACAGTAGTGGAAGCATCCACGGCATCTTCTGGACATGCATGTAGCACTCCTGATTGTTGGTGCATGTGGCTCAGGTATCAAAGGTGCTGTGAAGATATGTGTCATCACTTCAGCATGGGAAGCCAGATTAGAGTAACAGAGACAGTTGATAAATTTGCAGCTAAATGCATTGAATGCAGATCTTGCATTTCTCTCTGTTGGCTCTGTTGAGAGGGTAAGAAGCTCTTCTTTGTGATATTTACACATGTGCATTTCTCAGAGTCAGGAAAACCTTTAGGCAGATGCAGTGAAATGAGCACTACGAGCAATTTGTCTCCCTCACTGCAATACAGACGTGCACTTCCAGCACTGTTTGTGTAACTGATGGCTTTTCTTTCTCCCAGTAGCTTAGCATGTTTATCAGTAGCAGATTATCTTTCCAATTCATTTGCTCTTGCTGCCTGCATTGCATCAATAGTGCTAGAAGTTCTCTTGGATCCAGTTTCTCTCTGCAATTGAGCTTAAGATGTCATGATTAAAAAGAATTTGCATGAGTCACTTGTGCTTCCCTTTATAGCATTCAGGGAGCTCCCTGCTATTTCTGAACCCTTGTGCAAGGCAATGAACTCGTTGTTTTGCTGAACAGCGTCCACATGCAAGAACTAACACCAGACAAAGCTAGGAGGATATCTGCTCTCTTAATCATAGGACATCACCCTTTTTACCAAGCATTTCCAAATAAGAGAATGTACTCCAAGACAAATTATTATGAGTAGGAGAAACCAAATTACCAGTTTTTGCCTTCTTTCTGCCTCCCAATTCATGTCAGAGTTCTAGCTTATTTCCTGCAGACATTTTTTTCTTCTAAAAGCTTCAGTGTTTCTCTCTCAATTTCATCATAAGCTGTTCACTGTGAACAAGAACGCTGAGATTGGGAGCAATTTTCTAAACAACACTGCAATCTTATTCTCCTAGAATAGCTTTAACCCTAGGTCTGGTCTATACTTAAGGTTTCATTGCAAAAAAAAAAATATATATATATATGTAGATTATGGCTGTGAGTGATTTATGCTTACTTTGTAGAAGAAATGGTGAAGTCTCTAGTACACTGGCAGCTCTTTTATGTGACTACTTCCAACTGTTGGAAGAGTTTTGCCCACTGTAAAGAAAACTGAAATAAATACATGCACAATACAAACACATATTAGTTTAGTCAGTTCATGTTAGCAATGGGTTTGTTACTGTTGATCACCAGAAATTATGTTGGTACACAGAAATTCCTGGTTAAAACAAATAAGGAACAAAGTTTGTGTAAAGTGTTGCATGATTTCATAACAAATGGCTTAGACTATAGCTGTCATGACTTCCCATACAACTGAAGTATGCTTAGCCACTCTGGAATATTGCTAGCCTGGGCTAGTTCAAACCACTCCTGACAGCCTGGAAGGGATCTGATACATCCTACTGGTGAAGATCTGTGATGGCTTTGACTACTCCACCTGTAACTACAAATGGAAACGTTTTGGGGATTCCCAAAATGGCACCATAACACCTGCAACTAAAGTGTGCATATAAGATTTCTACTGAGTCTCTGATATCCATTCTTTGTAAAGATGCAGCACAGTGCTCCTGGTGTGGTCATGACCCAGCCAGCACCCTCTGAGGAGTGATACCAGGCAAGACTACTTTCTAATGGTACACAAAGAGGTGTGATTTCCCTCACATTAACCTTACAAGAGAGGTTTCTGCCATATTTGTTTATTTGTATATAAGTCCAAAATACATCAGACAATAAAAGCTGGGGTTGAGGGGAGAGAAAAAGAAAAGAAGGAAAAAAAAAAAAAAAAAAAGCATAAAAGCATCCTCTGGAAGAAAAATAAGCAAATCAGCAAAAGAAATTATGCCATTAGCTCTACAATCTGTTCATCCATCTCAGTGAATAATGCCACTATCAGATGCAGAAAAATAGATTAAATCTTAAGACAATTGCTACCAGAGAGAGACAGCCACATCACAAGGGAAATGGCATCAACAGCAATCTCTATAATAGTTTGGCTCAGAGTGAAGATTCTATGTAAACTGAGACTAAAATATTTTCTTAACACTTAGAGATGAACCTTCAAGGGCATATTTTCTTTACTATGTTTCCTTTCCCTAAAGGGTAAGAAAGCTTACTTACTACTGTTTCAAAATATAGCAAGGATGAGATTCCTAAACACAGCATATGTTAAAGAAAACTAACTGCAAAAGACAGATAAATGAGCAGTTTTCTTTTCCACTTGAATTATATCTTAGCCTTCATGTTCATGAGAGACCTCTCCCATTCTGGAACTCTGTGAAGCCATCAAGCCATTTTGTGGTTCAATAAATAAATATCAGAACTCCTGCAGAAAGATCTTTTTCCCTAGATGGTCTCTGAGATTTTTTTCTCTTTCCATTTTTTTTTCTCAGTGACCTTTTGTTATTCACTACTATAACTGTAGTTTGTAGTTTAACATGGCATCTGTCTGCTGGCTTAGATGGACATTGCCAAGATAGCAACATGAGGACATAATTTAGTTTTAGTTTTTAATGACAAGTTGAATATAGCTGAAAGAAGGCAGACAGAGAAACAACAGGAATCCCTGTGGTTCAAGTAAAGTGAAAACAGTTGTTCTAATGAATCCCACCCCTCGCCTCTTCAAGACCAAACAGGCCAGTTTAGTGGTGATCTGGGATTTATGTGGTTGGAGCTGGCCTGCTTTCTTCCAGTCTGGCAAGGGCAGGGCACACTCTGGTGAGCAGCAGACTGTAGTAGAGCTGAGACGGCAGTACCCTTCAGGAGCTGAAGTCCAAACCAGGAGCAGTAAAAATTCTTTTGGTACATGTATGCAACTTTCCTTGGCACTGAAAGAGACTGAACGTGCTCCCACAAATAACCTGGCTCTGCTCCCACAAATAACCTGAAGAGGATAATACATGCTAGACAGCTACGGCTGTTTTGCAAGTGAACATTGACTAAGCGCTAACCTTTCATAGCAGGCATAAATGAATATAACATATGAAATGAAGGAGGCTTGATTTAGTATGATTCAGTCACTGCAGGTGTTTTCCTGGTGAATACTCATAAGTGCTTTATCTACTTTTTCCTTTGAGGAGACAAATCCTCTTCTTAAATAAGTTCCCTGATTAGCTGCTCTTACGCGGCAACCTATCTCTTCATAATCTGCACCAACTGCTGGTTGGTTTATTTTGCAAGAAGATGTAGGATGCCAGGCTGTAGGTGGATACAGCCTGCCCCTGAGCTAGCAGTCTAATGGGACAGGGCTGGAGGTTGCCTCCTACCAGTTTAAAGACACAGCAGTGGAGTCTATGCCCTGAAAGCATAACACAGAGCATTCAGGTGCTAGAACAAACAGTAAAATTAAGACTTTCAATTTGTGGTTTCTGCTTTTGTTTTTGTTTTGGATTAGGAATTTTTATTTATTTGTTTATTTATTTACTTTTATGGACTCATAAATATTTTCTAAGTAGGTTGTGTACCCTTCTAGAAATGTCACATTTTGGTAGTTGAATTGCATTTTAAGGTTTCTTTTCTTTCTCCAGACTACTTCTGTAGGAGTAGAGCTGAAACCTAAAGATGTTGACAGACTGAGGCAGACTTAAGCAAGCCCCCTTGAGTTGAGTGTACTGCCCCAGGGCTCAGCTAACCAAGGGAGACTGCTTCCCCTATGGTCACAGGGCTGGCCATGAAGAACTGTAATTAAAAAAAAAAAAAAAAAAAAAAAAAAAACTGCTACATTCTCCATTTGCTTCTTAGGAGCATTGAGTACACAATAGTTTTCCAGATCTCTTAGAAATACTTCCTATTTTGTCTACATTCTTCACTGCCACTGCCAACCTCATCACCAGGAGATGGTGGAATCTTGAACTTGATCATCACCCTCCTGTCTTGACAACATTTGCTGCTTTCTCTCCTGGCTTATGCTGACAGTCCAGCCCACATTCTTTCTCAGTAGCTGTCCCTTGATTTCTCTCCCAAGTTTGCATGGGTTTGTCTCTTAAGGAAAAAGACTGTTAGCTCAGCTTCATTCCTGTCCTATTGTCCAGTCCTCTTCATTGTTAAATTCCTGTCATCCATCAAACCCTATTCACAGCTGAAATCAACAGCAAATAAAAGGAAACAAATAACTCAGCACAGTGTTACACAGAACTGGAGCTAGCATGCACAGAGATGGATGAAAAGCCATTGAGCCCCAAATAGTGCTGATGGAGCTGCCTTGCAGCTGTTCTGGTTGAGTTACTCCATCTTTGCTGTGCAGATGATGAGAGATGTAAAACTTTAGCTCTGCTAATGGCAGCATGAACAGGTACTCTGTGAAGTCATTACAACACGTCAAAGGATGCTTAGGATTTTTCTTTAATCCAGGGATGATTACCAAATTGCTCTGTTTTTCATGCAGACTGAGACACAGGTCTACACTATGGCCCATCACCAAATACAGAGTATAAATGTGAAGTCTACTGATGCTTACCGTATTTGGAAGTCTGTGAGATTTGTGGGAAATCTATCATTTTCTTATGTGTGTTAGTTTCTAGAACTTGGACTTTCATTACTTTTTTTTTCTTTTCCTGGTTAAGTACATGTATTACTGGTGTGATGCTCTCTTTTTAATCTTTCATGTGTTGCCATAACAATGGATCATATCAGTGGACAATTAAGTCCATTCCAGCACCTACCAAGGGTTATGCAGAATGTTAGTCATGGCATAGGTGTGAAATTAGACAGTACACATACCCATTTAGCACACAGATCACCAGACGGTCCTTTATTTTGTGTGCATAGGCTGCGTCTACATTAGCATTTTAGCTGAGAACAGTGTCAAGCTTTTCAGTGAATTCTTCCCTTTTCCTCAAATATACTTATGACTGGTTCAAAAGGGAAGTGATTCACACAGTGTGATGATAGTGTTGAGTCACAGGAGAGAGTGCTTTTGGAGGAAATTGAATCAGAAAAGTCTTCTCCAGGGACACATGAAATACTACTCTACAAACCCTAGTGGAAACACAAATATTCGAATCAAGCATTAGTCCTTCAGGAACTGTGGTAACATTCAGTCCAGGGAATCAGACTAAATCTAGTCTGACATCCAATCTTGGAAATATTTGCAGAATAGATCTAGAGACTGCAGCACACACTGGCCCCATGTTCTGATCCATACACCTACTGCACAATTAGTTGATAATGAAAAAATGGCAATAAGGACATTTAGGATATTTGCAATAATGCATTCATCTGTGTAAGGACAAAATGCTGAAGGTCCAGTATTTCCAAATATACTGCAGAAAAGGACTTACAGGGAACTGAACAGTAAGAGATTGTTTTGTGATGTGTTAAAAAAGGGCACACAACTCTGCTTTACATCTCCACTTGTATAGCAGGAGTATACAGCTATCAGCAGAGAATGAGTTCCACCATGTTAAAATGCTCTATGGACATATAAGAAGGAGGATCCTTTTGGCCTGAGATTAGCCCAGTCTGCACAGCATGGACAAGGCTATCAAAGTGAGCTGGAAATGAATAAATAAAGAGAAAAAAATAAAAAATAAAAAAGTACAGTAGATACCTTTCCAGCAGCACCACTTCCAAAGCAGCAGTGCTCCAGGGGCATCACAGCAGAGATGAATGCTAAGGAGGGATGAAACCTGTGATAAAGTAGGTTGGACCACTGGCTTTGTGGAGTTCTCCAGAATGCTGAGATCACAACAAGAAAAAAATAATCTCCCTGTCTCATTATTACACACTTTCACACATTTAAATTCAGTCTTTAAACCCAGCTAGAGGCCACCTGTTGGCTCGGTGAGCCATACAGACACCACAGCTCAGCATGTGGGAAGGGAAGGGCTCAGGTCCAAAGAACCTTTGCTGAAATAATTTAAAATCACCTACAGTATTTTAGCACATAAGTTGCACTGACATTTTTTATTATCTTCCCCCAGAGGAAAAGATGTCTCTTTGTGGCTGCCACAAACAGAGAAGCCCCCCAGCCAATATTGTTAGAAAGAAAGACCAGGCATGTGGTCACTGTGTACGTATAACCAAAGGTCATATAACAACTGTATCTCAGGCTATAGCATTGTCCGTGTGTGCTGCTGATTGCTGGACCAACAGAAAAGCAAAGGGCAACACTGATGCAAAGCTTATTTTGCATAAGTAATCACAATACAACTGAGGAGTGTATAAAACCACCAGTGGTTTTTAGAGAGACGCTGAAGATTACAGAGTGAAGAAACAGAGGAGGGCAGGAATATCTGTGTGTTAACCAATGACTGCAGAGGCATTTGAAGCTGTGTTATTGCTTGGGAAGTATTTCAAATTTAGACAGTGCATACAGTGCTATGGTAGCACAAGGAGCATTGTTCACATATGTTCAGCATGAAGGTGTTCATTCAACAGTGATACTGGAGATGATGTATAAATCCTTATATATCCTTACTCTGTACAGAGGAGAATCTGTATCCCCTGTAATTTTATTTCATGATTTAGTGAGCATCAAGCTATTTAACCTGACTTTAGTCCACCATGACTTATTGTAGTTACTGACACTGTTGTGGAAAACCCAAAAGCTATTAAGCAGCAGTCTGTGGCTACCTTTGCTTAACCAAGCTTGTCTCTAAGGTGAAATCTGCAGATACATTCCTAACTTCCTCTTCAGGCCTTAAGCTTGATGTAGAAATAAAATTGCAGAGGTTCCTCTTCCAGATGAGACTCACAGGCTGCCCACCCCATGGCCTGCAAGCTGTGTCTGCAACCTCATCTGATTAGTGGTGGATATTTCCTGGGTGACAATCTAATGATGTTCACTAACACAATGATCTGTTAGGTTCCTAGACACTCTTAGTTGTTCCTTTCTTCAGGATACACAGAAAGGCTGGAAAATCCTCTGACTTCACCATGGGATGGGATGGGATGGGATGGGATGGGATGGGATGGGATGGGATGGGATGGGATGGGATGGGATGGGATGGGATGGGATGGATTGAGTACAGGCACACCTGGAGCATGGCTACACAGGTGAGTGCAGAACAACCAGTCACGTCTGTCAGGGCTCCCAGGGGGTGTGAGAGCAAGACCTGGCAGGCAGGGCTGTCCTACCACACCCTCAGGGAGCAGGGAGCAGGCTGGCAACAGAGCACTGCTGGTAGAAATGGTCACAAAGCAAAGCAAACTCTCAGATGTGCACATTGTTCTGTGGGAAATAAAATGTCTTTGGTTTCATAGGAGCAAGAGGAATGGACATGCCGCCGAGCAACCCGCAGGGACTGTGCTCCTGTGAAAGCCCTGAAGCTGAGGAGAGGGCAGGGGTAAGTTGCCTCACACTAAATCTCTTGGGGAAGCACAGGCATCCATGCTGTGCTCAGACAAAACATTTGTGACATCTGGCACTTGGTGGCATGGGCCACATCTTCCACTGAAGGGGATTGTCATGTTGGGAGCACTTCACAGAGCAGAGCCTGTCAGTGTAAACTGTATTCCCCTTGCTGCTGCTGGGTCGTTTCCATAGTATCTGAAAGTTTGGTGTCCTGGAAACCTGCATACAAGCAACTTGTCAGCACATGGAGGGCAAATGCCTGAAAAATGCACACAGAGAGAGGCTGTCCTTACCTAGAAGCCTACTGTGGTCTGGTGACACATGGAAACAAGTGGTTTTGGTGGGAAAGGTGTGATGAGGCTATTTCTTTTGCTTTGTTATTCTCAGCAAGATTGCATTCAGATCATGTATTTTTAAAGAAGCAGATGAATTTCTAAGGAAAATATTGGGAGTAGAAAGGGAGTGAATGAGCAATGTGCATTCTTACAGGGCCAAGACGTCCATCTTCAGGGCTGCTGGCAGAGCTGAGCATGAAGCACATGCAGCTAAAGACAAAAACAGCTAAAAACTGTTCATCAATTTGTTATCATAAACTGGATTTTTATGTTAGGAATCAAACTTAGATACACATGGTCCATATTAATTCCTACATTTACTTTCACCTTTTACATTTCTTTAAATTAGACTAGAGTAATAATCAGGAATTCCATATGCTATTAAACTGAATAAATGTTCTTAACAATTTAGAATAGACTATAGAGCACAATATTTGTTCTCTTTTGAGCACAATATTTGTCCCTATTTATTCTCTTGGCTGTCAAACACAACTAGCAAATTTAAGTTTAGCTATATACAGAGTGGCAAACCAGTATGTCATGACAGGTACCAGTCCGTGAGAATCCACCTTTCTTTAGGCAAATAACTTACCACACAAGCAATAAAAGTAAGGTTCAAACTGATAATTCAAAGCAGTCAAAATGAAACTTTCATGTTTTATTAAATCAGATATGTAAATCATTCCGACTGCGGTTGGAGCATGGACTTGCATGGGTGTTCCCAGATATGTTGTACTAGTGACTGCCAGTGCTTTCCTCAGTGCAATATTGCTTCATGGCAGCTTGAGCATGGCAAGCAGAAGCTGTACAACGTGCTGGGACATCTCTGAGCTAGGTTTGAGTCAGCCCCTAATGTTCTCTGGCTGAAGCTAAGGTCATATTTAAGTAAAAGGAGGAAAAAAGTTCAATGACTTTGGAATGCAATTTGTTTTAATAACATAGTGCTTCCAGTGCTGGGGAGTATATAACAACATCTGACTTTGCATTGATTTCTTCTTAGTTTTAGAAAAGAGGTCACAATTTTTAATAAAGGCCTCCCGCTGCAGGAGGAGGCTTAGTAGCGGAAGTTTGCAGGAGGGAGGCTGACTCAGTCGTACTGGTGGTGCAGAGTGAGCAGAATCTGCAAAATGCTAGCACAAGAAAGTCAATAAAGACCATGAGAGCATCCCCACCAGCATGGAAGAAAATGAATTTAGTCGTAGCAAAAGCTGAAGCACCAAAACTTTCATCAATGACTTGCTAACAATTTGTGGAAGGGATAAGCTTGATTTTTGAGGCAAAGACTATATAGAGCACGTGGATAGAAACTTATCTTCCAAGCCTGAAATTGCTGAGAGAGAAAACCCCCGGACAATTATCCTTCCTATTGTTAGTCAGTCAAACAGGCAGTGATATTTTCATGTAAGAAAAGTATCAATTTTAGGTTAACCCTGAAAAGAGTCTATGCAGATCTAGTTGCAATATTTTTTTATGATACCAAGAGAAAATAGATTCTTGGTTAATAAAAAACAGCAAGCAGAAATCAGTACTTCTTTGTTACTTTCTAATATTTACTTACTCCACATGGAGACCCAGGCCATCACAAAGTTCACTTCAACAGACTACTAACAAGTAATGTAGGTCCTGACTGCACTCTTGACTGCATGGTTCAAGTCAATAGTAACAGCATAGGTTTCAATAAAGCATAGAAAACTCTTGTAGATACCTTGTAGATAATGACGTTCATCACAGGTGAGGGCATGATATGGGTCTCAAAAGAGGATAAACAATAAACAAATGTTACACTTGATGCTAGTCATGTTGCAAAGTAATACTCTTTATTACAAGGAAGGGAAAATATGTTCCTTCCAAAGAGGCACTGCTCATAGTGTGCTCAGACCCAGCCAAGATGGGCCTGCCATTGAACAATACAATGCTTATGAATGATCTTGGGGCTCCCAATGTTTCTAATGTTTCTTCCTTTTTTTTTTTTTTTTTTCTTTTAAATGGCAAAATTCTGCTTCTTTGTTGTTGTGCCTAAAACACATCCTTGTTATGCTTGCAGCTCTTTTGGAGTTGAGAATACCATGTACTGTATTACAGAGCCTTTCTTGTAGCTCTTATTCAAAAAACAATAATAATAAAAAAAAAAATGTACATGTGTAGGAGTAGCATAAAATGCAGCTGTTTTTTCTTTATTTTTCCACCGTCATTACTGCAGAGTGGTAGGAAGGAAGATGAGACATGTATACACCATTTGACTGCTCTACAACATTGTCATACAGGAGTTTGGGAGGCTGTCTTTGTGAACACCTCCTAATTTCAACAAAACTTTTATGATTATTAGGCAGGGTTAGGTGTATGTTGAAAGAATTTGTCATGCAGTAAAATGGATTCTGCTATTTTGCTGGAGTGTTTTATCAGAGATAGAGAACCTCAAGTTGCTCTTTCATTAGTTTTATGAAAGATTTTATCACCAAAGAACCTAAGTGAGTCTAGAAAACTCTGGAAAGATTAATTAATTTTGCTGGGCAACAGCTTAAAAAAAAATCAAAACAAAAAAGTCCAAACTTATCAAGGGTACAACTCCTTCCCCTCAGCCTCCCTTTAATCCTCCTGCCATAGAAGTACCATGGCCTCAGATTTTGCAGATAACTGAAAATGGCAGAGGCTTTGATATTTTTGGCACTGGAGAGCAGTTTAACAGGAGCCTGTGAGGTGTTCTTTCTGCATGGTATATCTGTCTGAAGCTTGTGAGGCCAAAGAACAAAAACCCTTGGTCATCTTTGTAAACCTGTATGGTCCTATATCCCCCACCCTGAGCCCTCAGTTAAAGATGTATCTTGCTGCCATTCCAAGCACAGGGGTGTGCTGCTGAAATTCAGAGGTGCTCATGTCATAAAAATCAAGGGACAGGCCAGTTCAAAGGAATAAAATCATCTTCTTTCTGGGGATGAAGGTTTCCCCAGTTGGCTCCTGCCAACCCTGGTTGTCACAGGCCAGGTTCCTGCCTGGACTTCAGGCTGAGTAACGGAGAGGAGGATCCCTCTGAGTTACTGAGCTATGCATACAAGCACACAGCTAGGAGTTCACTTGCAGTTATTGTCTTTACTAATTGCACTTGACTACATCTTCATATCATGACCAAAGCAGGCAGCACTGGTCAGGGAAGCCAAGGGACTGTCACTCATTCCAAGAGATCCCAGCCATTATGTTTGACCTCTGGCATTGTAATTTTATTCATGCAGCTCTGCCTGGAAGCTGTCAGAGACAGGTAACAACACCGTCACACTGTGGCAGCTGCATGAAACCTGCCCACTGAGCTTCATTCCCAGCGACAAATAAGATTGCCTTCTCAAGCAGTATTTGAGTCAGACAACAAAATGCATAGCACTTTCATAGTGCAGAGCAAGACTTCCACACAGAACATCATGTATTTTTAGTTAACAGGCCCATAATCAGCTCATCTTATACATCTCATTACAGTTTCATTTTGCGTGATTTCACTTCAGATGACTGCAAAATGACACAAAGTTATGACCCCAGCTTAGTGCAGGGACAGTAACTCCTTCAGCCCAGCCACGGGTTTAGTCACTGGGCTCCTTTCCTTGCTAAGTCAAGCACAGATCTTTAGGATACTTTGATTTGAGGTGTGGAGAGGAAATCTTCTTTGAACATTATCCAATTCTTTAAGATTTTCTAAAGACCTACAGGTGGGCTTGGTTTTCCCATTGATGATTTCCAGAGGTGTCACCCAACCAGAGGAGCAAGCATCCAGCCTCTGACATGGGTAGGGCATCATAAACTTCTGGAAAAGGCAGCTTAACTGATGAAGGCTTGGTCATTAGCATGCAAAACTCACAAGATTAAAAAATGTAAAGAATTCACAGAAGCACTTGTTAATGCAGTAGCAGCATAAAAGAGGGAACATTAGGAGTGTAGCAAGAAATCCTTGCAGCTTTTATACATGATAGGGATTTCAGTCCATGGAGGCTGGTAGGCTTCCCCATGTGGGAGTAAAAACAAAGGCAGAAGGATTTCTCTTCTCCATAATTGTCAGAACACACCTATGACAACAGTGCAGGAAAAGATGACATGACAAAATGTGCATTTCTGCACTAATTAGTGTTTAGAGCTGGCATAAGCTCATAAGTTGGCTTTGCCTGGTTATTAAGTATATGGGGTTTAAGAGTGTTGACTGTTTTCTGAGGCCATTACTTGTGCACTGAAAAAGCCAGAAGCATTTCATATAAGAGCAAGAAAAAATTAATTGGTATTATTTTTAATAGTTACAGAAATTGTTTTAATTGTTTTTGTGTAATATTATTAGTCAACTTATGACTCCCTTCTTTCTTTGCTTGTGCAAATGTTTTGTGTAATGTCACTTTTCTGCTCATCATACTTTCTGGCACAAGACCACTTCAGTTCCTCAGTCCTTCCAAAATCCACCTGTCTCTCCACATGCTTATCACAAGGGTCTGCTTTGCTATGGCTGCAACCTCTTAAAACCCAGACTCATCTCCTTATTTCTACTTTTTACATAAATCCATTCAGTATTTTTTTAAAAAAGTCTGTTTTGTCTGCTGTTTTTATGGTCTGTCTCTCAAAAGCCTCTGATAAGCTTCCCCCTATATTTTGTCTCTGCTGCAAATCCCAGATCCCCACCTGGCTTAATTTCTGCTAGCCTTTTCCCATTTGCTGCCACTTTTACTTCAATCTAGCCTCTTGTGTCTGCCACTGTTGCTTATCTCCCCTTTTGGACTTTTTCCTGGGGTGACTCTGGCCCAGTTTTCCCTACAGGGGCAAATGTCTCTACTTGTCAACGCTCATTGTTGTTTACATTTTGATAACATCTGCTGGCCAGATAAGAAATCATTATGTTGAATAAGATAAACCTACTAAAGGAAAGTCTGTCTCTAGTCCAGGTCTCAGTAAACACTTTGGGTCCATATAAGAGCTGTGGCATTAAAAACTGCCAGTTCTCTCTACTCCTCTGCAGTTTTGGTAATTAATGGCAACAGCCTATTTCTCCGTTATCTCTGTTTGCACAACTGGAATTTATGGCTGCATTTGTAACTCAGCCCTTGCAAATACTGAGAAGTTGAAGACTCAGTGAAATACACTGTGTTTGGGTATTTATGCAGAGATATTTAAACATTTCTGCACTGTATATTTTGTGAATGGGCTATACAAATAATTTTACTAACTCCACAGAACTGGCTTTTAACTATAGAGTCTAATGTCTTTAAGCTGCTGCAGGACAACACGGCTTTATTCTCTGTAGACAACTTTATTCTTTGTCTTGTCATTTTTATTGTTCTAGTGGTAGTGAATAAAACCCTGCATCTGTTCCTCAGAAAGGACTTAATCCAAAGCTCACTGAATGCGGTGGAAGAGCCTCCACTGGGCTTCAGATCAAGATCTTTAGCTCACAAACAAATGCCCTTTGTTAGGATATGCTATTCAAGTACAGTATAGAAAAGTTACAGAGGTTCCCTATTTCTAAAACAATAATTGCTCTCTAAATATTTTTTGCTAATCCTGTTTAGCTGGAGGAACAATAAGCAACAGTACATAACCATTGAAATATTGTGGTTTGTGATTAAGTTGCCCCAGCAGTTGATATAATGTTGAGCATGTTTTGCTGGGGTAAGAAGCAGCGCTGTATTTATATGGCTCTTCCTGTGCATGCAGTAATTCAGAAAATCCATAGAGACACACTCCCTACCCCTGAGGATGTTCAGGCTCAACCAGGCAAGCTGGACAAGCTGGACATCCTTCAGGACTGCCTTGTGTTGGTGTTATTGATGAAGCAGGCTTGAAAGAGGGATTTATAGAATAAAGAGGGATAGCACTGAATGGGATTTTTTCTGCACTGTGGAAAAGGAGCAGGATGAAAGGGTTTCTTACTCAACAGTAGGGAAAAGAAACGGGGCTATTGTGGAAGAGGGCACAAAGGGACTAAGACAAGGCGGGAGTAATCAAAGCAGAGACATTAGCTGGGGAAACGCTGTGAAGGGCTTTAAGTGGAGCTATACAGCCCAGGATTTGCAATGACTGCATTTTCTGCAAGCAGGAGGGACAGCCATAAGTCAGTTATGCAGCAGCATCCCCATCAGCTGCAACAAAGCCCTTTCTTCCTTACAACATTGCAGGTACTGGGTATTTCCATGGATCTCTTGTGACAGGGAGCTAGCAGTCCCCATTGACTGGAGCAGACACGATGCCAGGGAAATGTAGCTGCCTCCACAGCTGCAGAACAGAGCCACCTTTCACGTGGGTGTGGATTATGCAGGCTCTTACTACTGGGTATTACTCCTGTGACAGCACTGCTCGCGGTAAAAGCACTACACTGTGTGGTAGGTGCTGGCAGGGCTACTACACACGCAGTTTGTAAGCCTGCGATGACTAAAGCAGTTTGCGGAGCCAATACTACAACATTACTCACTCCAGGAGTCGCACTGAAGTCAATGAGATTACTCACATAGCTAGCTGCCGATAGAGATCTTGCCAAGCTGTTTTACCACACAATAAATGTGAGCAAATGAGCCTGTTAGTCAGCTGAATAACTTCAGAAAATAATTTTTAAGTTCGTATTACGTTAGTTCTTCGACTCCCCAGCCACAGCTGAGGTCCCGTTATGTGCTGAGAACATCCAGCAGCAGGCAGTCCCTGTCCATCCATTCATCCACCCATATGGGCAAATAAGGGACAGTGACCCGCCTCAGTCACATCCCAGGTTACCAGCAATGCCAGGAACAAAACAGGGATCTCTAGTCAGTTCCCTGCCTCTGTAACACTCAGTATTTCATCCCTGTGCTGAATATAAAGCATTTGTGAATGTGACCTCTAGATTTCCCACAGCTCCTCTGCTAACTGGCGGGTGGATCTCTGCATTCATTAGTTTTATAAATGCATGGAGAATACACACAAGTTCCATTTTCATCTCACACACACTACCGCACGTCGGTGCATTCCCTCCTCCAGCTCATCTGCATCTTATTCTGCAGTCAGGGAAATAACAAGAACCACAGGGAAAGGAAGAGAAAAGAATCAAATCTCACAAATTCTGACTGCCAGCTTCAGATGCTTAAAAAGCTGCATCCCAAGCAAAACTCATTTTTCATACTCAAAGAGATTCAGTGTGGAGGCCACCAGATCAGGCATCACCTCTCAGGACTGCATTTCATTTATGTGTGTTACAAAAGCACCCGGAACATTCAGCATCATTACCAGAGTACTTTCTCTTCCTTTATTCTGCACTCTGCTCAGCTTGTTTGAGGGCTCACAGAGAACAAGAACAGTGTGCCAGGCTGTAAAACAGCAGCACAAAGTGATTTTTTCCTTATAAGAAGAGGCATCCTCTTTGAATTATTCTCCATTCGAGGGTTCATTGCGTAACAATAAAAACTCTGTCTCACTGACACTGGACACTGATACCCTGATAAAGTCCCAAAGCAAGGCCTGAATAGCTTATCAGCCTCCTGGGCAAAGCAGGAGGGGCAGATAAGGATATGGCTTCTGTCTCTTCTCCCCATTTCTCTCTCCTTTCTTCTAATCCCAGGACCCGTTTCAGTCATTTTTTCCTAGGCATTCAAAACAGCCTTGAGATGTAAGCTGGCTGGCTGCTGGAGGAGGAATGGGGTAATGCAGAGGGTGACATGTCCCTTTCCAGTTCATGGGGCCTGAGAGGTGAGGAGCTATCATTTGAGTATCAAAAATAACATTGGGTTAACACGGCTGCTCTTTATACCTTTTTTGTTTACAGAGTTTTCAGGCCAATACCAGCTAATTTTGCCATTCATTACTTGGGCAAAGGTATTTGAACTTCATAGTAAAATTTAGGGAAGGCTGCACTCTAGCAAAGATTAATTCCTTCTCTTCCCCCTACCTGAAACTGCCCATAAAGCTGTAAAATGGAACTGCAGAGCATTAACAAAATACGTATTAAAAACTAAACCTTAAGACATTATTTTCTTCTGCTGCTGTAACTGCTAAAAATGCAAATTAGAAGCAATAGGCAAAACTCATTATAATATACACAGTGAAATAGCATTTGACTTCCTCTGCGGTATATTAATCATGTGCTGCCTAATTAATACTATGTAAATGCATCCTTGACATAAGAGAAAGAAAATAACCGAGATTTGAACTGCATCAGTGTCATTAGAAATACTGCTTTATGCATTGGAACAAACTATGTGCTGCAGTTCAGCCCACTCCTGTCTGAGGACAGTAAACAGGAGAGGAGCAGAAAATAATTGTTAGAACAAAAGGGCACGGAGGTGGGAACCCAGGAAGAAGAGCTCCAAAGCTCACCCCTTTGCAGAGTAACATCTCTGTCTGCTCTAAATGTCACAGACTTTTGTTTATACTGCTAGTCTCCAAAACCTGAGACTTTCAAAAAGCATAAGACTAGACTACCCTTATTTTAATTATGCTCCTGAGGCCTGAAGGTGACCCTTCTTGGTTCCAAAGTTTTCTGGAACTAAAAATAAATAAATAATAACTTCAACAAATATGTGTTTTCCCCCCCTCTCCCTCACAGTAACTTGCCTATTCTGTTTCTAGCAGCTAAAGTTTCTGAAAACCCAACAAATGTGGTCAGACCTGTGCAACACATGTGCACAGCAGCTGCCACCCCAGTGCTCCCTTTCCTCTCTTTCTGTGGGTGCCATTTGGGTGGCTCACCTACAATTATGAATGCAGACTTCTACCCCTCTGCAATGGGCTGACAGAGTGTGCATGGTTGCGTGGAGCTTTACTGTGGTTCTGACATGTGCCCTGCACAGCTGCTCCATGTCCGGGATGGAAACGGGTAGGAGTCCCGTCCTTGGACAGGTAACTGAATTGCAAACATTCCCAGGAGCATTCCTGGGTGGTGCAGCTGAAACAGCCCTGCTCAGGGCCTGTCTCCCTTCCTCCTCCCACCAGCGTGCATGCTAGTGGTAGGATAAAAGCATGCACGAAAGAAGGGACCCAGAGACCTCACAGCAAAGTATGAAAGAGAAAGCAGATGGCTGCAGGTATGTAGAATGGCAGACAGTTCCCTGGGTCAAAGACCTTGGTGGGGTTTTGTCTGTGCCAAAATTTATCTGCTTTCAGACACGTGCATTTGCTAAGAAGGTCATGGCTACAAGTAGTTAATTAGTGAGGTAGCCTCTTGCTTACTTTAATAACATCAGCTTACAGGTCTGCAGTGTTGCATATACATGGAAATGCATCTATTTCCTTATACCAACAGCTTTTATTATAAGCTTTTTTCATTGTCACGGTGTTCAGGTAGCACACATGCCTGTGTGTGTTCATCCATGTACTTCAGTTCTCACCCAAGGATGCTGTACTGAATTACCAACAGTGGCATGTAACTTCCCCATTAAAACATCAGGACGTGAAGAGTGGAGGGTGGCGAGTGTGACACTAAACTTCAATAAAGACTACGGAGAACTAGGTTTGCAAACCTTGTGCCCGTGCTGTGCAAATAGAGATGCTAATTGGGTTATATCTGAAGGACACCTGGATTAATACAATCTATCTGAGAAGAGTCAACAGTGCTCCCGTAAAGTCCTGCCTTAAACAAACCTCTTGGAGTTCTCTGAAAGGGTCAACAAAAATGTGGATAAGGGTGATTTAATTTCCATATCAGACTGGATTTCTAAAAGGCTCTTAACAAAGGCTTTTAAGGAGACTAAGCAGCGATAGCAACATGAGGGAAAGCCCTGGTATCGCCCAGTAATTGGTTAGAAGATAAAATGCAAAGTAAGGGAATAAGTGACCAGTTCTCACAATGGAGGGAGGTGCTGGTCGGCAGAGGGGTCTGCAAGGGTCAGTGCTGGGACGTGAGCTCCTCAGCATACCGGTATCTTACCTGGGAAAGGAGTGATAGCTGAGTTCATCGGTGGTGCTAATTTACTTATGTTAGTAACAAGGAGAGGGACTGTGAAAGACACAAGGGCATTGTAAGGTTGGCTGGGCAATAAAGGAAATTCAGTGTAGGTAAACATGAAATGAGACAGGGAGAAAACAGTTGTGATCCACATGCAAAATGGTGGGATCTGAGCTGGCCGTGGCAAGAGCAAAATCTGTTATGACAGTTTCACGGAGCCATCAGCTCTGTGCTCGAAGGTTCCTTGCAAAACATTAGTTATTTAGAGGAAAACATCATTGTGCCACTGTATCTTAAATATGGCATGTTTCTGCATCGCAGAAAGGTTCTGTTAGGACAGGGAGGTGTTCAAGATGGTATCGAGGATGGCGAAGGGTACAGAATAGTGTGCGGATACAGACCCACTGAAGACACCCCAACACTGAAGACACTCCTCAGCCAGGAGAAGCAATGATGGGGGTGGGGGGAGGTAATAAAAAATAAAGTATATTTTTTTAAACAAGTCAGGAAAACGTCCCTAAAGCACGGTCTGAAGCATCCCACGTCCCCGGGGCCCCGCGGCGCCCGTAACCGGAGAGCTCCGCGTAACCCGAGCACGGAGGGACGGGGGCGAGGGGGGGCGAGGGGCGCCCCCGGGACGGGACGGGGACGAACGGGACGGGACGGGGAGGGACGGGGAGGGACGGGACGGGACGGGCGGCCCCCTTCTTCCTGGCGTCGGCGAAGGGGGCGGGCAGGGAGGGAAGGGGAGGAGGAGGAGGAGAAGGAGGAGGAGGAGGAGGAGGAGGAGGAGGAGGAGGAGGAAGGGGACCCGACGTGCCGGGGCTGGCGGCGCACGCTGCGCGAGCGGGAGCGCTTGGGAAAGAGAGAGAGCGAGGTAGCTCGTGCGTGTCTGCCTGTCCGTCCGTCCGTCTGTCCGGCTGGGGTGGGCTGCGGCTCCGGCAAGTTGTCTTGTGGAGGGGGGCGGGGGAGGTGGAAATGCCGGGTTTTTGGGGGGTATTTGGGAGGAAGGGGGGAGGGCAGGAGGAGGGCACGTCGTGGAAGGGGGGGGGTGAGGGGGTCTGCGGGGGTCGGTGGAAATGCGAGGAGGGGAAGGGGAAAGGCGGGGAGGGGGATGGAAAGGCGGGGTGGGGGGAGAAGAGGGCGGCGAGGAGGGGAAGGGAGGATGGAGATGCGGGAAGGGGAAGGGAAGAGGCGAGGAGGGAAGGGGGCTGCCGGGGGGGTGAAGGAGCAGCACTTGCCCTCTTCCCCCTCGCCTCCCCCCGGGGTGGTTGTTCCGACCCCGCAGGACCCCCCCATGCGGGCACCATGGCGTGGGGGGCTCACAGCAGGGGATGAGGGGGTCCAGGATCCCCCCAGGCCCTCAGGTGGAGGGGTGGCTGCAGTGTGACGCCCCTCCCCCCCTCCCCGATCCCTCTCCGAGCCCCCCTTCTCTGGCTGCGGGGTTTGGGGTCCCGGGGGGCTCCGCTGGGGGGGTCGGAGGGGGGATCCCGGCTGGCGGCATGGAGGGGGTTTGTTAGGATCCTGAGAAACCCGTGACGTAATTATTTTTTAATTAGCATGTTTTTTTCATGGCCATCTCAATTTTTCCCGGACTCCCCTTTCTGAACTGAAAAATCTCCCTTATCTTTGTTCCAAGTCTTTCTATTTTTAGCTTCCCTCTGTAAGACCAGAGCATGAGTTTTAAATATCTCATATATGTATATAGAACCAAATCTAATATCTATATATATTTGGTTCCCCTGCTTAGGACCACTGCAGTGTAAACTTCTCAAACATTGGTGTCTCTTCCTAAAAAGTTATTGAAATTATTACAGAGGGGGGCAGGCCGGCAGCTACTGTGAATTCAAACATTTGAGTTCCTGATGCCATTAATCATTACCCATAAAAAGCAGTCATCATACTGAACTTTGGTTTTTATCTTCAGATGAATCTCATATCATCTCCCAGAAGATGTACGTTAGGGTGATAAGTACCAGCCTAATGCCAGAAAGAGGCAGAGCAGATCCCTCCATTGTGATTTTAGCACTGGAATAAACATTTTATTTTGAGCTGTGATTAACCGTACAACGTTGTAATGATATCCTCTGATTCTAGCATTGTCTCATAGTTCTGGTATGTCAATTTGTATTCATGCTGTGTAAGTGTTTTGCAGAGGTTTTGCGTATCTGACAGGGATTTATTTCACTTTCACAATTACATTTTCTGGTCTCACCAGCCTCAGGAACCCAGGCAAGGTATAGATACATCAGTATCTGTGGTAGTACATGGCTTCTTTTTCCTCAAGAGTGCAAGTTATTTCATGTACATTTAGATTGCAGCTTTTGTTTCCCTGCACACAACAGAGGATGAAGTTATAGCTGAAATAAAAGCATTCATTAAGTGTATTCGTAGTAGGTATTTCTGACAGGTCAGTATTGCCTAGTTTTTATTCAGGTTGTCTTCATTTTGTACCTAAATGTCAGCTTCTTTGCTGCCCTTCGACAGCTTCTGCCAGAATAATGTTTCACAAATTTAAAATGTTACATACAGATGCTGGTAAGTTGTTTTTCACTTTAGTTTCCAAACACCTGTCCAAAGACTACAGGTCCCAGGTGAGCTCTTACGCAAATTAAGCCATATTGATAGATGTCTTTTAATAGTGCTGACAAGAATGAGCTTTTGTGGCAGCTGATGGTTACTTTCTTTCCCTGCGGATGTCCAACTTCATTGCTGGGGGATCTGTGCATAACTTCAAAGTGCTTTCAAAATGCTCCAAATTTTTATTGACTTCAGCCAGAGTCTTCGCTGTATGAAGAATACAGGGTTGTGTGGTTTATGGTGTGGGAGGAAGAATGCTGGATGTGCGCTTTGGGCATGGGATGAGTTAATTCACGCCTGTTTGGCTCGTCCAAACTGCAGAACCGACTTTTGCTACTGGAAACACCTGCTGATTTAGCAAGTGCTATTGATACCGTATTTACAGCAAGGCACGAAGAGCTGCATAATGCAGCATCTAGAACTGTCCCCATTATTGCCATTCACTGTGTGATTCTTCTCTCGTCAACACGCTACGGTACTGACCCCTAGACAGGTGGTGAGTTTGTTCGGCTGACCAGCAGCAAGTTCATTCGTGGTGCTGGGGTAAACACTTGTGTTCATGCTGCCAAAATTGTTCTTCTTAATTTTTCCAAGAAAGAAAGAATAGCATTGCCTGTCCGCTGAGCCTGTGCTGAAGGGGCACATCTTGGTTCTTGTTAGCACAATGCACAATGAACAATGGACTTCCTGAAGTCCACCTTAAATTCTGTGTTACTTTGATACAACTTCCCATTGTGTATTTCCAAATTCCAGGCTGTAGCAATACTCACCCTGGGCTATTTTTTCCCATCCCTCTGGAAAGAGAACAAAATCCATCACTCTTTGCCTTACCTGTGCTAGGAAGGGTGGCAGATCAGAGGTGACCAGTGTTTCCCCAGACACCTCGTCCCAGCAAGGATCACACGGCCTAGAAGAAATGTGCAGGAATCTCCAAAACTGTAATGCTTGTTAGACCTTCTAGGGAAAGGCGCTTGGTTTTCTTTACTTACTGCCGAAGTATCTTACTGCCATGGAGCTTATATTCAGAAAGCAGGTACCTACTTCTTATTTCCATTCTTCAGTTATCACTCCAGCTTCAGTCATGTTCCAGCTTCTGAGAAACCAAACCTTTTACTTGTCGGTTTGAGATGAGCGAAGCGTGTGAGTGGGTTATTGCGCCTTGATAGCGGGGGGATCTCCTCACTTTTTGCTGAGCGCCATGGCTCAACATGGAGCAGCACCAACCAGGCAGCAGCCTCCTGTGGTCCTCCTAGTTCACTGTCGATTCTCTGTTTGTACAATAGAAAAATTATGGACTCAGAATTCATTGAGAAGACCTTTCAGATGGTCCCACCCACTGGAGCTAGTCCATTGAAGCTAATACAGATAGAATTGGCATTCAAATTCTATAAGCAAAAAAACTTGCCCTGCCAATTTATGACGATGCTCACACTTATATGAGTATTGCATTTGTCCTGGAGAGGGTTGTTCTTTAATTGACTGCTGACCTGGACCACTAGAGTACAGCTCTATAAAATTAAGTTTAATTATGAAATATAACATCAACACTGAATGAATGCCAGCAAATGCAGTTAGATCTGTAATTTATGTAATTCTCTTTGACTAGGATGCCAAAATCTAGTCTTTTACTTCTGCGTGTCCAAAATGTTATTTCTGCTTAAACTTTGGGCTGCATTGCTCTGGTACATTAGTTTTCCACATCAGTCTATTTAATCTTGGCAAAGGGTAAATACTAATTATTTGTGACAAGATGAATGCAGTTGTGCAAAGTCCATGCTCTATGAAATCTCCTATCTGGGAATCATCTGCTCTTTTAGAATATACTGTGCAGGACAGATTGGTACAGGAGGAGGTGAAGAAGGATTTCAGCCTGCACTGAGGATGCAAACCATGCAGTCTGCCCTCTATCTGAGGGTAGGTTAACTAGAGCTAGTTTTCATCTCAGCCATCTGGAAATTAAGTGTCTGGTTTGATCTGGTATGCCTCTGTGGTTCATGTAAAGAGGAAGGTGCTTCCAGAGAACTAGCCATCTAATATGTCTCAGATTGGGATGAGATTTTTTTCTTTTTTTGATTGGCCTATTGGCAGCCTGTCATTGTAGACATCAAGGTTGACTACAGGAATCCAGATGTTGATGCAGATGGCATCTGAGCACCCTTCCAAAGCTGTTTTCTGTCATCAAGTGAGAATCGTGGAAAATCAGTACTGAACTGTGTACAGTGCTTTAAAAAGGATGCATTGCACACAGTCTCTTTAGTACATCACAGATGTATCTCACTCCTTCCTGAAGAAAAAGTCTTAGTCCTTAGTGCAGAAGTTTCCCAACTGTAAAATGGGACTATTGATTCTTCCCTTTACTTCTCCATGGTAGAAGATCTTCAGGGCTGTTTCACTGCAAAAGCAGTGTGTTCAAACTGTCATTTTAGTTGCTGTTGGAAGAAACATCCTAGTTCACAGAAATCATACTGTAACTTTTGTTCAAAATTGTATACTACAGAAACCTAAATTTTGTCATCACTTTTCTTGTCTCCCAGTTAATCGTATTCACAATACTGGGATGTTGTGGTATCATGACAAAATAAACATCATATTAAAATTCTGTTTTAGCAATACAAATTACGGTCTAATTGTTGGTGATGAACAATCTTCAATAATCCACTCTAATTATATGTCCTGCCATCCTTAATTAAAAAGAAAAAAAAAAAAAAAAAAGCTTTGGCTTCAGTTTATAATTGACGACAGTTCAGAGTTTCACTTTTTGTTTACTTGGTTTGCTTTGTTTACTAAGATTCGGGGTTTACAGGAGAAAGCAGAACTGTGCCTTGAGAGTAATTCTTCAGAAATGTGGTAGAAATACTTTGTAGTAATTGGACTCAAGTGTTACATTGCTTGATATGATACTTTCATGCAATATGCTGCAGAAATGAGAATTTTCCCTAGATATTGTTGAACAGAATGATTTCTTCAGCCTCTTATTAATAACAGAGGGAAAAAAAATGCATTTAAGAACAAATTCCCTTAAAAGCATACATACATCATTGGGAAAAATTGATTATGTGCTACTGAATGACAAAAGTGTGTCCTGTTCACTTTAGAATTTACTTTCAAGCTTTATCTAATTGACTAAAGAGATAAGTTGTGATCTAGGAAGCATGGATGCTTTCAAAGATCTGGATTTTTGTTCAGAATCTCTTGATGCTATTCATTTCTTTTGTGGCTCCGGACATCATCATTTCTCCCTTCTCCGTTTTTTTCAGTGTTAAAAAGAAAAAAGACCAGAAAACTTTCTGTGTGCAAGTAGTTAAATTCACATCGCAATGTGTGCTTTGGAAGGAAAGGGCTGTCCATGTTTTACCAGCTTTTTTTCTACATGTTTTTTCATTGTTTTGTGTAACATCTGTGTGTAATATATGTATGAAGCAGGCAACTTTTTAAGGGTGCAGTGGGTGTAGCAGTAGCAGTAAAATGTGGCTTTCTAGAAATTAAAGTTTAGCAGTTTACTGAAGTAGTGAGAAGAACTACCTTTTGCCTGGATAATTTCACAACACCGTTAAACTAGCAATACATTACGATCATACTGATCTAAATATTGAAAAAAATACAAAGCACTACCACTTCAATCACAGAAACTAAGTGCAACACTTTCTGGGCCTGGGTTTAAATGTAAATGGACATGCAGATGTGTGTAGCTTCCTTCCCAATGCTTCCCAGGGACTGGCATTTGACATCACAGCTGTTATTTTCTATCCAGTGAATCCAGGGATTTCAAGCGGTCATCTTGTGTCTCATTATCTGGGACAGCGGTACCAGCATTAAGTTCAAGTTGAGCTTTCTAACAGCCACTTTTTTTCCAGTACTCCAGGGAAAAACACATCTCCATCTGTATACATGCTTAGTTTGCCCTATTTCTGTGTCTTGTTGAATCTGGGGCAAGTTTAGTAGTGCCAATTTAGAATAATTCCCTAATAGGATTGCCAATACACAACTCACGTCCGTCTTTCAAATATCTTCACTTTTAAGAATTTCCCTTCTTTAATAACTCTTCTTCAGCAGGCTGCAGGAAGACATTAGACTAGAAATAGAAACCAGCTGAAATGTACACCCATGTTAGCATCTTGCACCAACCCACGCTGTTAAATTAATTAAATTTGTATACATCTATTAATAAAGGTTGGAGTTTTTCCACAGTAAAACACCAAAGATTATTTTTGTTAAAGAAGGTAGGACCGAGCCAGCAGTTTTGAACAAATATTTTCCTGCTGTAGTTGTGGTCTCTTGGAATGTATCACAGTGCTCCTACAGCTTTGTAAGAAAGACAAAGTGAAGCCAATCTCAAATCTTTAAGCATCATGCTATCATCTTTCCTTGTAAATAGGTCACATTATTTCCAATTTTAGAGTTCCCCATTAGCTGTTACCCTGCCCCAAGAGTGAGTGTAAGAAAATATATTTGCCTGTAATGCTCTTGAGAACCCGCATGTTGGCACGGGAGCTGCTATCAATAAACCCACAGTCACTTAACCTGATTTCAAAACATTTGAAGTGCATGCAAGGTTAAGAGGCTGTTGTGGCTTGTGGCACATTTTGGAGCTCCAGATGTTTCTGTCCATTCAAAAGGCGTGTTATTGGCACAGCTGTTATACTGTGGAGACAAAACACGGTGACAACAGGGTGCATTGGTGTCTCGACACCCCATCGTTTGAACACCATGCAGTCCCTGGGAGGTATCCAGGGCAGACCTCAGCAGCATCGCTCAGAGGTGGCACAGCTGTGTCCAGCAGAGCAGCATCTGCACGTCTTTATTCACTGAATGAAGACCAAGCCAGTCCTTTGTTGTTCCTAGCACCTGCTGCTGGTTGTCATCATCAGAAAGCAAAATTCAGCCAAAGTTGTAGCCTGATTGTGTTATCGTTTTAAGTCTTTTCTCTGTGTCCTTCCTTTCTTTTCCCTATTTCTTTCTCTTATGAGTCATTTCTAAACACTGAAAATACTCAGACTATTTAAGACATTTCAGCATTTTTCTGTTGTGGAAGAAGAGGATATACTAAAATTGGCTTAATTAAAAAGAAATGCTTTGGTCATTCAGTCAGATCTAAAGAACAGCATCAAAGTACCTGTGCTGGTTTTAGATGCTGTTGTTTCATCACTTAGAGATCAATTCTGTCCTGCATCCATTCTGTACTCCCAGCCTTCATGATCCTTCACATAACTGTCTTTGGACTATTTATGTTTTTACTGTCACTTAAACTATTCTGGTTCAGTTCCTGACTTGGCTTAATTTAGAAATGTATTAGCCTCCTTCTTGCCGATGCAAGCTTCTTCTTCCTATTGTTTTCTTGGTTCCCTGTGAGTTCCCTCTGAATCCCTGGTGAGCAGCAGCTCTATGAAAGCATAGCAGTAGACAAACTTTTGGGGACTTTTAAGAATATGGGTCCTTCCACACAAAAATCTTTAAAAGAGAATCCAGCATGGACAGATGAAGTGCTCTTTTGCTTTCTAAATGAGGCCTTGTAACAGTTTTTGGTGGGCACTCTCAATACATCTGTTCTGTTGCTCGTTTGGCATCCTGTGCTGATACGTCTGTAAGGCCCAGATTTACATTCATCATGCTGTATTAAACACGTTTGTTAATAAGAACAGAGGTGGCATGGTACAGTGGATCAGAATGTAGGTTGGCAAAGATTTTTAGGGAATAGTTCTCCCTTTAAATTAAGAATATCTTTTAATTAGTCGACAGTTTTGACCAGGATATACTTCAAGCCCTTAAACATCTTGAAGATCTTCTCCCATCTAATTAATTCAGAGATATCAACGGGGAGCCCAGGTAATTTTGAAATTTCTAGGAGGGCAAGCCTCAGGAAAAAAATCACATTTGGAGTTGTCACTAAAAAGCTGGCAACAGTTACCTGTGTATTTAGAGAGTACTAAAGGTGAGCCAAACTGGGACTGAGTGGTACATAAGCCAGCCTTTCAGAAATAGCTGATCGTTTCTTGCAGGGGAAGAGTCCTTCCTCACATCTTTTAGTCAGATGCCATCAGATTCCTTCTGCTCTGAATAAAATGTTCTTAGGCTTTTGTGGCTCTTGTTCATTCCCAGGCCTCTCCATAATTCAGGGGTTTCATTTATATAGCAGCAACATTCCAATAGCAGAATTTCTTTGTTCTGCTCTGCCTCTCGGGGAATGTGTGGGAAACCCACAAGTCCAGCCCTCGGTCCTTTCTTGCCTGAGGTTCCTGTTGACTTTGGCGAGTCAGTATCCTGCTGATCTGGGTGAGGGACACGATTTCTCCATGACTAGCTGGGTAGATCTGTGTTAAGCCATCTCCCGCTGGAAACCTGTTTTCTTTTGGTAAGAAAGGATGATAGCACTGTTCTCGTGCATGTTCCGAGGCGCTGGGTTATCAGAAGCTTTGTGAAGGGAAATCAAGCCAAGTCAACACCCTCTGTTCTCAACAGTGTGAACTGCCAAAAAGGGGACTTTCCAGAGTCGCCTGAGAGGGTATTGCCACTCCATCCCAAGCTGCCTGGAGTGTAGATCTGTGGAGGCAGAAGGTGCATAGTGTTTTTTTTAAGTGTTCCTCTTTCCGCACCTATGGGACGTGTTTCTTCAGAAAAGGTTCTTTGGAAAGGCAAACTGATATCCCACAGGTGCAGATGCTGCAGTGTGCATGTCTCTGAACTTGTGGTAGGTATTGGAAGAGCAACCTTGAGGCAACCAACCAAACAAAAACAACAAAAACAACAGAAAAATAGATATAAGCAAGTTCATTTATATGAAAAACAATGCTGAACATGGAAGAAGGAGAGTGGCAGGAGGTTACTTACACCAGTGTTCATTAAGTCAAGAGACAGATGGCATTTAAAGCTGTGGTCAGGTTGCATCGTCCAGGAGTGTTCATCTGCAGAAGCAGAGAATCTGAGATAATTAAAAGCTAAAGCACTTCTGTCAATATCACACATGCCCCTTTAGCCTTCACATTAGCTTTGTGATACAAAGAAAGCACTTGCAGCAAGGTACCTGGTCTCTGGGGAGCTGTAGGGTTGGCCACAGATGGGGTCCCCATCTCAGTTTCATAGGAGGAGCTGGCAGTTCTGCAGAAAAAGCCTGAAACATCAAAGCAGAAGTCTCTGCTGCCATGAGCCTCCTCTTGGAGGGCTCATGTCCTCCAGGCACAGATTTAGTTGTTGGTCTAGGCTGGAGGGGTGAGCAGTGACCATCTAAACAACAAAACATTTGAGTTACCTCTGCAGATGCCCCACCAGCTCTTCTCAGCCCATTCCCTCTTAGGTGGATCTGCGAGTTAAGTGGGAGGGTGACAGCAATGCACAACGGGACAGCTGTAATTTACGGCTTGGGACTGACTTTGTAACTAACAGGCCTGCGCGTACGTGTGTGCTTAGCCTAACATCCCATCAACATCAGCCGTCTGTCAGCGTGCAGCTGCGCTGGGTAATGCATCATGCCATTTAAATCTTCTTTCTAGCTGGTGGATCTAATGAATACTTTAATTTCCTTGGGAGACAGAAGGCAGGAGGAAAAATAAAGGAGGAGACGCTGCAGGCCTGGCAGTTCATGTTGTGGCAAATGTGAGTTTTGAAATAGGATACATGAATTTTTAAAACAAATAAAGGTGACCCACTTTCATGGTAGGAGGACTTTGTTTTGCTAGGAATGGTGCCAAGATTTTGTAGTGACTTGGTGGTTCCATTCCACAGGAAAGTGGTAGTGGGCCATACTACAGGAGGAAGCCCGCTGTGGAGGGTCGTGCTGAAAAAACATCTCAGGCTCCTTGTAGTCTGGACCTTGAGAATTTTAGGTAGCTAGGCAGTAAGGGAACAGGCCTCTGCTGCTCTGTTGCATTTCATGTTTGGGACTGGACTCTGGGCCATACAGTTAGCTTTGTGATGATGAAGCACGTTAAGTATATATTCTCTTGCAATTTTCTGGTGCTGTGTATCCTGTGATGCTTTCCTGGCCTGTGTCAGCAACAATATGGACACATGTCAGTGAATAAAGAAGGGCAATTTCACATCCATGACCTCTATCACTTCATTTACTAGAAGCCTGTTTTATTTTATGGGCTTTGTAAGGAGCTTGCTAGACATGGTGCACACTTTTCCACAGCAAAAGAGTAAATGTCTCATAAAGGAACTAGAAGCAAATTTTTCTTGTCTTTAACTTAAAAGAAGCCCTAAGGAATGAGTGAAGTACTCTCTGTTTAACTAAAAAACAGTTTCACTGACAGCAAGTTTTGGCTTGCTATCTGCAGTTATTTTGTTTCTGAATCTTTCAAGTTTCAAAACATCTCCTGGGCTGAAGAGTTAAAAACTAACAAAAACATTTAGATTTCAACTGTATTGTAAAGATCAGAAGAGTCCGAAAGAATGCCTTCACTGGAGCCTTTGTTGTTTTTGTTGTTCAAATGGTTAGGTTTACATCATTCTCTGAAAGGCTCTGATAAAAGCCACCCCTCCTCAAAAAGAAAAGTATTCAAACCTAGGGCCCAGGCTGTCAGTAATGCCAATAGGCAGGGCTTGGCGAAAGAAGACGCTATGATTTTTCTCTCTGATAACACAGTCAGATGAATAGATATATACAGAATACAGATATATATACAGAATAATGTCATTATTCTGTTTTGGTATTTTCTGCTGTCCATGGCAATGATACAGAGTTTAGTAATCGTATTTTTTGGTTGGTGATTTTGGTGGTGGTGGTGTCAGTGGTTGTATGGTTTGGCTGCCAGAGAGAGAACAGAAAAAGAAAAAAATGCCCTTGTAGCTGCAGCCCTTGTACGAGCATATTTCCATTCTCAGCCACTTGGAGGCTGTCTCCCCACCTGTTCTGAGGGGCAGCCTGTCCCCTCCCTCCATCTTTAAACTATTTATTGTCTTCCAGAACCTCAAAATTTGTCTTTAAGTGTTTAATGAATTTCTCTTAAAAATATTCAAAGGATATCAAGGGCCCAAACAACAATGAAGTGTATGTATGCTAAACCTATCCCAGCTCTGGTCACTGTATGGTTTATGTGAAGCTGAAAGTTGACCTGAACATTTATGTGATGGTAGAGGTTCCTAGCTCACATAAGGCATGTGTAGAAAAGGAGTAACGTGGTGTGTGAAAGGAACAGTAGGGGAACTCGTGAGAAGGATATCCTGTCCTTCCATCCATAGCAACCTGAAGCTGTGACATGAATATGAGAAATTTTAAAGCAGTGGAAAGAAGAGGTGTACCTAATAGCTCAACCTGGTTTAAAAGAGATGTGGAAATTTGGCTTTCTCTTGTTACTAGTGTAGAGGTTTGTTTTTTTATTAGTTGAACCAAGTTTGCTGCCAGCTGCAGCTGAATATCAATAACAGGACTGACTGCATTACTGTTAAATATTTCAAAGAAAACTCAGAGCTTGACCAAGCAGCAATAGGTTTTTTCATCATCATCAGAAGTTACCAAAACAAACATCATGAGACAGTAATCGGTGTCTGCCATAGATAGAAACCTATCATCAGAGAAAATCTCAAAGAAAATTAGTAAAGATTTCATTTTTATCCTTAGATTCTTGCTCTTTCATGCTCGTTATTTCATGCTTTTCATTATTGTTGCTGCAAACCTCATCATTTGTTCACAGCACCTTTTAACAACCACAATTTAAAAGATATTTGGGATTGTCTGTCAGTCCAGTCTCGTAGCGTGAATGCTGCCAGTACGCTGTTATTTTTTCTCCTTACAGTGGTAAATTTGTCACCTGTCAGAATGGAATAAGCAGTTGCTGCTCGCTACTTTTGTTAATGTTATTTGGTGAAGTTGTCTATGCTTTTTCTCAATTTTAAGGCCGGATGGTCCTATGCTTATACATTTAACAGTGTTATGTAGGTACTTTTACTGAGGTTGGTGGGTGTCACCATGGTTCTTGCCATATGTGGCTTTTTATTTTTTCTTTATAAAATTAAGTCAACCTGCTGGGATTAAACTTGCATAGAAGGAAAAAATGTGAGATGTTTCCTGCAAACAATTGATGACAAATTCATTGTACTAAAGCTTTTTGAAAAGGAACTTTTTTTTTTTTTTTTTTTTTGGAAGGTGAGAATAAAGGAATTTCCTCCTCCACCCTTGTGTTGTTGAGCTGTAAACTGATATTGTTGAGAAGGAAAAAAGTAGCAAGGCTACTGTCTGTTCCAACAGATAACTGAGTTTGCTCTGGGAAAATATTGATGCCACTCAGCGTGCTGCCTTGTGTTTTTTCTCAGGAGCATGACTACAATTTGATTCCATCAATCAGTAGCAATTACAGCATTCTGCTTCTTCATTAGAGGTTTCTGAACCAACTAAAGCTTCACTGGCATCTGACACCTGACACAAGATGTTCATTCCTGGTGCTATCTAGCTCCCATTGAGGGAATGGGAAAATTCTCTTTAAGGGTGTTCAGTTTCTCTATTTATCAGACAAGACTCCTGAATTCAGGTTTGATGGTACCTTTTTTTAGTTTAAGTTATTTTTTATTGAAGTGCACACTTGGCAGCAAATGCTGAATCCTGTAGTGCCCTGTGCTTTATTTTATTTTATTTTATTTTATTTTATTTTATTTTATTTTATTTTATTTTATTTTATTTTATTTTATTTTATTTTACTTTTTGTCAGACTATGAGTAGGCCCAACATCCCACCTTTTCCTGTTTTCCTTGGTCCCCACATGATTTCCCACAGACAAAAGCTGCTGCAGAAATGCAGATTCCAAGCTCTTTCTCTGGCATTACTCTCAAATCTGAAATTTTCTTTAATTCATTTCGCCAATAGTCTAGTTTTCTGTTACCACTCATGTGAAATATCATCAACAGATTAATGCTGTTCAGAGTAGTTCATTGTGGCAACCCTAATTAAGATTGGGAGTTGGATTTTAGTAGCTATATAAATCCATTATAATTGACAGCTTCTGTCCCAAAATCCCAAGTAGAGAAAAGAGAGAATAAAGAGAGTGGATAGATCTTGTTGCTCAGTAAACAATGTGTCTACCTATGGACCCTACAGGGCTGCCAAGTCCCAGCAAAGTACTCCATCATTTTGTCTTCATGCATACTAGCTCTAGTATAATTAAAACTGAAATCTTCTTTAGTAGTTGTGAGTGACAAGCTGAGGTTTCTACAGGTCTTGATTGGGCAATAGGTCAGTCAGCTCCTCTGCTGTGAGTGCAGAGGAAAAGGTGTCAAGATGTGGGGCAGCTTCATCTTTCTAGGTTACCTGTCACTGTTGACATACTTGTAAAGTGTGGAGTCACAACTGTACCTGCCTGAAGGACCAGCCAGTCGGAGTAGTTAAAAGGAGCCTTCAAAGGCTACCAGCCTTTTTCCTTTGCACCAGAGCACATTGCTCGTAACGGTCACACACCCAGCCTTCCGCATTCCTAAAAATGGGTATTCCTCAGCCGCAGGTGGAACAGATATTAATAGTTTCACATGTGCAGCATTTAGTGGTGGTTCTGGGCTTGAGCTACTCCACCCTGACATTGTCATGAGATTAAGCCTGGGAAGTGGTTGGAGGAAACAGTGAGGCAGAGGCAGGGCGAGAGGAAGCTCTCATGGTCTGAGGCTGGGATGATGTCAGGAAGAATAATTGTTTTGTACTCTTAATTACCAGCTTGAATCATGCAACCCCAGTTGACATGGGTGGGGAAGCAGTGAGAATGCACTGTGCAGCAGCTGCGCTGAGCGGTAAGGGAATAGTCACCTGCGTGCTCACCAATTTTTGGCTTACCATGAAAGGTGCAAGATGACAGTGTGGGCTGATCCAAAGCCCCAGCAATTTGTTAGTTTGGACCGGGGCTCAGTTGCCATATGCCACGGTAATCAAAGCAGAATGGGAGCTCATGGCTTTATCCTGTTCCCGTCGTGGTAGGGCAGGTTTTTGAATCTGCAGTAGCCTCTCTGGAGGCACATAGGTTCATAATGACTTAACGAGACCTCATACTTAGTTCTTACAGTTCTCCCAGAGCATGCCTGTGTCTAACAGATGCTTTGATCTCTTGAAGAGGAGATTAAAGGAATATGGCACATTAAGTTAAAGGCACTGCTTTTAGTATAGACACTAAAATATTGCCTACATCCTGTAAAAATGAATGTACACAAGTAAAAACAAGCAAAAGTTAACTTTTTAAATATGTTATATTCTCAAAGTTGGTATATTTTAGTTACCTCTTATTCACATGGTCTGATATGGAGACTGTAACAAGCTAAGTATATAAGTATGAGGATTTTGAGGCTGAATCAGGGATTTAGCGAGAGCAATTTTCAAGGGGTTCTGCAGGAAGAGGGTACAGTGTTACTTAATTTCAAACTAAGTTTCCCCTTAATTTTCTAGTTGGAATCTAACACTCCCAAAATGTGAGCAGCTTCAACTCCTTCCCAAATGTTTGACTTCTGCATCAACTCCCTGTCTCCAGTGCCAACCACATCAAGCAGATTTGTAAAGGGGTTTTTACATTGATGTGTCTCTTTTTCACACAGCTGTTTTCACTTATGCATCTGCTGTTGCATATGGACTTTTTTTTTTTTTAATTAGAGAGATGCAGATGAGTATAGGATTGGAAAGCACATGTGTGTGTGTATGTGTGTGTGTGTGCACCACTTCTGTTGGTCTTGAGAACACTGATGTAACTGGAAAGGTGTGTGCATGCTGAACATTTCATTCACAGCATTTATAGCTTCCTTGATTAAACACCCATTTTGATGTATTTTTTAAAACCTATTTCATCCGAAAGGAAGAGATGCCTATCAAATTGTGCCTATGCTATGTCCTGTTCAAGAAGAGTTTCCAGCAGTCTTGACAGGAAGCAGAAGCTGTGCAGGAACACTGAAGCTAGCAGAAAGTTTTCTGCTGATGTCAGGTAGATTTGGATTTAATTGGCATTCCCCTACAGATGGCATGAATGATTTAAGATAAGAAGCTGAAATTAAAAGGCAGAGGGAGAAAGAGAAGGAGAAAGAGAGAGATGCAGCTTGGTCTAAAATCTGATTAAGGGCACTGCACTGCTGTTTTTGAACAATCTGTCAGTGCTCTAGATCAGAAAATACAATTGATCAAGTTTATAAGGATCATCTAAAGCTAGGAGAAAATGTTGTGTCATATGACTCTTACCATTATTTAGTCAATTAAAACAACTCACTGGAAAATTTTTGAAATTTCCCTAGAGAGGCATAACTGGGACAGTATTGAATGTGCAGGGAAAAAAATCTTGAAGGTTGACATCTGTCAACAGAAACTAAATGGAAAATATGTGGGACAGCATTGCACAAAAATGATTGTAAATCCCAGAGCACAGGCAGTGAATGACACAAGTTTGAATCAGTAAAGTCTCACAGACAAGTTGTAGCTTCAGCAGTTAGGGAAATAGTGCTATGATGGGGAAGATTCTACTCAAATATGATTTCATTTGCCTTGGAACTTAAGGTTCCTTATCAGCAATTTCAGACCCTGTTAGATTTAATCCTCTGTGCTTTGGAAATTTCACCATTGTCATGCATACATTTTCCAGCTTGGAACCTTACAACTCCTTGATATATCCATTACTTACCAGTTCTTCACATTTTTTCCATATGGAAATTCTCTTTGAAATCAGATCCGAGTTTGTGTTCACTTGAATTTCAAATTATTTTCCCTAGTACAGCTGGAGAGGAGTATCTTGGTCAGAAGCCATTTGTAATAAAACCTTGATTTTGTCTAGTCGCCATAGAGTTGGAGCCTTTCTGATCAGTCTTCTGTTGCTCATTTTTATACACTGATTTTTTTATGGTGTCCATGCTTCAGCTTTTTCATGGTAACATTTTTAGTATTGGTACAACTGAAGTCTGTAAGTGTTGTTTATAAAGCTAACATACCCCTTGCTCAGCCAACTAATTAGCATGACCATGGCAAGCTGCCTGAGGTTTTTAGGTCTGCATTAACTCACCTGTTGCATACTGCTTAAAACTGGAACATCACTGAAATATTAGAATAGTGGTAAACATGAACAAAGCAGAATGTCTGAGAGTAAAATCTTACCAGAATAGAAATACTTTCTTGTTCAAGTCAGCATTTTGAAAGAGAGCAATAAGTTGTTACCAGCTATATGGTCTCAAAACATGTTTTGCAATTCTTGGGTCTGCATCTGAAGAAGGAAGAAAATAAAATTTTGACTGAGGTTTCGCTTCCTTGTACTTCTGTGCACTTTTAAAACTTATCCCTCAGATCCAATACTGGCCAAATTTTAGTCCTTAGGACTGAAGCTCACACATTCTCCCCAAAGTACACTTGGCCATCTCAGACAGTGGAGGGATAGCTGATAGCAATGAAAAATGAGCATGGGAGGGAAGGTCACTTATCCTTGTCCATGGAGAGCAAGGCAGTCAGGGAATGCAGTCTAAGCATGCTTCTCTGAGCCGTACACATATCAGAAATGCTCACATGTGCTACCCGGGGTGAAACAAACCGACAGATGGTCCATAATCCGCAAACTCTACAAAAACTATCATACATGTCTCCTAATCTGTTAATGAGTGATGATAACGTTTCTTTTGCTGTCCGTAGGACTCTGATTGTGCCTTCTGGTAAGCATGAACAGACCCCATCTCCTTTCCTCTCCACCTCTCTAGTGCTGGCCTTACAGAAAGATTGGAAAGGAAAGGACTCAGACATGTCGTAAAAGGAATTAGTTAGTGGACAAAAGTCATTTGTGTTGCTCTGTAAAGCTTATGTAAGTTTACAAGCACTTCTTTTCTCCCTCCAAGCATGCTCTGGGTCCTGCAGAGCAGACAGGATCCTTTGCCGTTTACAACAAAGATTCTTCAGGCCAAACTTTGCCATCCATCGTGGTGCTGTGACCCCAGCTGGTGTCCAGCCCCAAAACCTGGATTGATGAGCAATCCTATGAGGCAGGCACAGCCAAGAGTAGTTGTCTCCTGATTGTCCTGTTGTGTCATGAATGGTGCTGCACTAGTGATAAGTCCTTGGGGAAAAACACTATCTTACCAGAATGAGGTAAAAAGGATTCTGTGGCCTACATGCTACTGTCACATTTAGGTTTATGGCCTACATGCTAGTGTTTAGGTTTACACAGAGAGTATGCTCAGGCATCAGGATGCAAGACCAGACATGCCATGGAAGGTGAGAGAGGGCAGTCCATATTTTATGATTTTTCCAAGCCAGTGGGAGTTTTCCCAAAATGTTGGAGGTTTCTGAGTGCAGGGACAGGAGTGGGAGAGGCAGAGGGAGAGATCTACAACGTGCTGCTCTCCGCGGTGAGTTGGTAACTACGCTTTTGTGAGCATTTGCTTATTTGCAGGTGTTAAGGATCAGTAGTTTAAATAGTTTTTGGAAGAGAGGTGGAAAGAAGATTCCCATCTGAAAATAAGGATGGCTGGACAAACTAGATTTTTATGACAGGAGACTGTCATAATCTAGAGTTCTTAAGATCTCTGGTTCATCTGAAAAGTGTTTTATATCTAGCCAAGACAGCAGCCTTTCCTACTTGGCTTTTCCTTCCCATTGTGATATCAAACCCATGCATATAGTGGTTTGGTTTTTTGTTTGTTTTCACCCCCCTTTGTGTACTCAGCTTTCTGAGAATGATGTCTGTGATTCCCAGATACACCCTGGCAGTCACCTGCTCTGCTCACAGGGAAGTCTAGCACAAAGATACTGTTCATGGGAACAGTATCTGAGCATGGAAATGACAGATGGAGAAAGGATGGTTGGATTGTGGCAGTGCGGTTGCATCTACAGTGGCTTTTTCCTCACTGGAAGGGGTCCCAACATTTGGAAGTGGGGCTGGTTGCCAGTAGTTGGGCTACCAGAGCAGACCAGGGAACAATGAAGTTGTGGACATAGTGTACAATATTTTTAAGTGGGAAATGGAAATATAAATGAAAGTTGATTGAGTTGGCAATATCTGTACCAAGCTCAGAGACCACAGCCAATGGTCTCATCTCTCCCATGGTGCAGACAGCATCTTTCTGCTGCAAACACCTATTTCCAGTAAGGCAAAGGAAGAGGTTACTCCTGCAGCCCCTACCCCTGCTATGTCCTTTCCCCTCCACATAAGAAGTCAGGGGGAAGCGAGCTCAGCTTTGTGGTAACGCAGCCAAGCTTGGATAGCTGTCAGAGCTTTCATCAGCTTTAGTAATTTATTGCTTAATTAAGTTAATATCATGTTCTGCACTGAAGATATGGCTGTCAAGGCATTGCTTAATTAAGTTAATATCTTGTTCTGCACCACGACTGTGGTCATGACGGCACAGCCAGCATCTCAGCTGGAGGAACGAGCAGGGCAGTGGTGGCCGGGGGGCTGAAGCCCTGTGTAGGTGTGTCTATGTCTGTCCAAATGTGCCCGGGGACCCGACAGAATGCCTCTTCCCGCCCCGTGACGCGGTGCTGGGGGGCCCTGCAAACCTTCTCCCACATCCCTGGCTGCCGCCGGGACAGGGGTAGGGTGTCTCATGCAGGAAGCCAGCATCCTCCCCAGGGACAGTCTGGGCTCTCCATTTCTCCTTGGCCACGTGAGGACTCTTTGCGCTCACTGACCTGAGTGGCTCCCACGTCTACCCCTGCGAGCACACAGGTTTGCACGCTGAACTGACCACAGCTTGGGCTTTCAAAACCGGCAATGTATTGCCAGTGCAGTGCTGGTATTCTGCAGTTGCTTGTTACTTCCAGTTCCTGACCCCTGTTGTGCAGCCTGGCCAGCAGATCTGGGCTGTACAGCTCTTTTACTTTCTGCAGCCTCTTTGGATCTTCAGCTGCAGGTGAAGGGCCCCACAGTTGGAGACAGTGGGAGCTTAATTCGTGTCCAATCTTCTGTCACCATTCACCTCGTTCAATTGCACACCCTTGCAAAGTTGAGCTACAACAGCAGGGTCAAACCCATACTCCTTAACAGTAGGAAGTGGAAAGCAAACACATCCTGCCTCAGTTATTGAAAGCTTTGAAACAAAGATATCCCATATGTGATTCTATTTGTAAGTGGAGCAATTCTATTCTGTTCTGCTTCTGGGTTTGTTCTTTTTTTTTCTTTTTTTTTTTAGGAAGTAAATATTTAACCATTTTCTGCATCAGAAGTAAAATTTTTATGACCCTCATTAGTATGTGTGCAGTTTGGAGTAGATTGGACCTAAGAATAAGCAACATTTCTTTCCCTGTGGTGGATTAAGTGGTCCCAGTGTTTCTCACTGCTGCACCACTTCAGTAGATTTTCCTCAGAAAATACTTCCAAGCCATAAGTTTTAATTCATACTATTAAAAGTGTACAGATTTAAGCTGCAATTGTTTTCTCTTGAAAACAGTCTTTTTCCCATCTTTTTTTTTTTTTTTAATTAATTTGATTCACTTGTGGTACTGGAAGGTTTTAATGGGATTTCTTTTTAATTAAAGCGAGAGCATGTGAATCCCAGAGGGTAGATCCTGCTTTTGTTGAAAACTGCCCTCATACAAATGGGATGTTATTCCATTAACAGAGCTGCAAGAAAAAGATTTGAGGATTATCATCAAGGCACGATGATAGCACAGTCTTGCTCTAAAAATGTCTGAGACTGACTGAGGCGCTTCTCCATCTTGATGTGCCTTTTATGCAAGAAGATAAAGGCAGCTATATATGGCAAGGACGGTAGATGTAGGAGTTGATGAGGGAAGAAAATAAAATTAATGCTAGTGATCTTTGGTATTTGGGAGAACTTAAGTGCTAGGATATCTTTTAAGTCCCAAACTGAATGCAAATCTATGCTAAACCTGAGCTTCTGTTTCTCATTCCCTGATTTTACGTGTATGCTTGCGTGAGTAAGAGAGTGGGAATTTCATGATCACGTGCTTAGAAAGCAGGTTTTAAAAGCGAAATGCTGTATCCACTGTAATTGCTCAGAATACTACCTTAGAAAACCAGGATATCAGCTCCCCTGCATTTGCTTCTGTGAGATCCCATGCTGTGCCATGGAACTACAAAATCAGGCCCAAAGTTGGTTGGTTTTGTTTTATTCTCCCCGTGAAAATAACATCACTTCTCTCTGACAAAAAACGTAATCACAAAGCAGGCCTGAGGAACCTGGGCCCAGCTTCCCTGCAAATGAATTCTTATGTCTGTGACCTGCTCAGCCACCATGCAGACAAGCAGAAACACCTGATGAAGTCCTCTCCATAATTAAATTAATTGCAAACACCTTGTTGACTCCAGCGTGACCAGAATATCACCTGCCGCATTGCTCTGGCTGTAATATTATTGTTGTTGTGTGTCTTTATGTTTCTGTGTACCACTTGAATTGTTTGGCTATAATTCCCAGAAGGCCTATTCTAAGCTCAAAAAAAAAATTAAAAAAAATGTTTGATTACATAAAAGGGAAGAAGTCAGCTTTCATATATGGGAAAATGCAAGATAAAACCTGACAGAGGAAATTTATATTATGTTTTTGTTAGTCTCAAAGAAATATGTTTTGTATTGTCCAAAAACAAAACAGCTTGCTCTCTTCCTGCACAGCTTGCTAACTTTTCCTTTCTTTTCTTTTTTTTTTTTTTTTTAATAAATAAAAGTTGGGACTTAGAAAATGTGTATTTTCTCAAATATTTTGATGTTACTAGTTACAGATTAAATAAATTTAGAATGCTTATCTAAGATGGCCTTTCTCTCAGGGAGTCAGGCAAAAGTAAAAAATAGAGTGATTGTAATCTATCTATCTTGTGTAGTAGCACCCCCATTACTTAGTCTTCAAAAATCACAAATCATTTCTAAATTACTTTATTTCATAGTGAAATGGGTGAAAATTGAATCTTACGAACATCAGAAGTTTTGATAAGAAGGAAGCAGGATTAGAGGTACTTCAGTTTTGATTTTTAGAAGCTGAAATCTGATCCATGAGGTTTTGCAAAAGCAAAAACAAATCTTGTTTTGTATTCTCCATGTTTAATTCAATAGCAACAACTAAATGAAATGCTGTGTTAACCGGGCACCATACATAGCTCAGAGAATTGTTTCCTTTTTACCATTTCACTGCTGTGACTATTCTATATACTGCAAGTGGATTTACTAATCTAAATTATAAATAACTCTTTCTTCACCAAACTGCCAGGATGTCCTTAAAAAAACTTAAATGAACACAGACTTGAAGGGGAAAAGCCATCGTTAATTGCTGAGTCACATCTCATTTTTCTGCAGTCCCATCTGCTGACATGTTTTTCCAGTCAAGAGATAGTGACTCTCATCTCAGAGCATTTAAATACAGTACTGTATATTTTGTGATGGAAATCCCTCGTGAGTTACTGTTTTTTATCAGCTTGTCTCTTCTGTAGTTAATGGCTTGGTTGGAGTTCATAGAAACAGACAGATACATAAGAGAAGGTGCAGTAAACAGGGTTTTCATTTGGTCAATTTGGATTGCTGCTGTAATTATGCATTTCTATAATTAATCCAACACCAACTATTGCAGAGTCTGACCTGAGCAAGAAGCACTGACCGTGATGGCAGATCTTTTAATTGCAAGCAGACTATACACAAGCTTTCTGATGTTCCCCAGTGCGTGCAGAGAGTGGGACACACCATGGTCATTCACAGCCCACCACCCACAGCCCCTGGGAGACTCCAAGAAAAGTGACACACAGGCTCTAACTGGCAGGTTTAGAAGAGCTGAGTTTGGCAGCTAATATACCCTAGGTCTCTAAGAAAACTGAGCTAAATATGTCCTTCAGCATCCCTGGCATCTTCAGCACAATGTGGAAAGCCTCTTGAGGGCATCATGACCGTATCCGTGGAACAGTGAAAAATGCCACAAAGCCAGTCTGAAATGACAGCAAACCTAGACATTTTTGTGAAGAATTCAAAATGACTGCAGTGTGCATAAAGTATTTTCAAGTGTCTCTTTTAGTGAAATAGTGGTTTGCCTAGCAGTTGCATGTGTCCCTCAAACAGATCAAATCGTGCTGTTCCTGATACAACGATACATGAACTAATGGCAACTTGACCACAGGACAAGTGTGAACATATAATGGAGATTGTCAGTGTGCTTACACACCAGAATTTAGCAGCAAAAGATTATCATTGTGTCAGGTAATGAGACAGACCTCCCAGATAATTTCTGCTCATTACCTCTGTTTTGTTCAATACAGGAGGAAAGCATTGTTAAAATATAGTATTATGCACCATTTTGAAGTGGGAATTGCTGTTGAAGTGCTTTCAGCACAAGTTTTGTCATGCACATTTTGTACTGTTCTTTGAAATAAGAGACCCAGGGCTATGGCACATGGCTGAGATCTCTGAATTTACTTAAAGACATGGCCAGGAGGAGTTCTTGAAATACATTTGAGAACAAAAATAGGTCACGACAAAATGTTTTGCCTTTGGGTTTTCCACTAATCATTTGGTTGCATATGTTTAACATTATTAAACTGATTTTTTTTCTATAGCATTGCCTTTATAGCTTCTGGGTTATGTTCTGCTGTTGTATTCAGCATGCACAGCATCCCTGAGACCTGCATACTATGGTTTTGGAAGGCTAAGCTTGGTCATGCAGAGACCTGACATCTACACACTGTTGATTTCTGAGTGTTTGTGAAGTAGCCCTAATACACATGAAGCTTTTTCTCTAAGTTGAGTCATATTAAAAGCACATGCCTTGTAGATTTTACTTCTAGTTAGGAACAGACAGGGTGTTTTTAAATTGAACATAATAATTTATCATTGAGGTGACCTTAAGGATAAAACTGCCTGCATTGTTGTAGCAGGTAAGTTGAGACTCTTCATGTGGAACATGTTTGCTTAGTTGTTCTCCATGTGCCCCCAGGATTTATGACCTGATTATTACACTAGGTTTACACCTATGAATTGTAAAGTCCATTACATTGTTCAGTGTTCTGTTATTCTTGTATCACTCAGAAAATACAGCAATGGAAATGTCTCCTAAAGCAGGACTTAATTGCCTGTAGGTTTGGGTTATGTTATGTTATGTTATTTATTTATTTATTTTAAGAAGGATTTTATAAGTCTGTCAGAGCAAACTGTTGGATTTGTTCAAGAAAGTTAATGGATCTTTTGCTTTTGAGTTGTTTTCAACAAATACAACACCTGTTCTTGGCAGACCAAGAGCCGTGTTCCCCATGCCTGCTTCCAGGGGAGCATAGCAGTTCTGAAAGGGCCCTTAAATCTCTTACAAATTCAGGGTTGACTGAATAATATCAACAGTTAGAGCAGTTGCTAGTATGGTCTACTTAACCTACAGCTGACCCTATCTGCAAAAGAGGGGGTTCACAGTAGGTCAAGCATGCTGATCAGGGAGAGCTTGAGCATTTCTGATTTCCCAGGGGTGGGGGAGTGGGATTGGCCTCCATGCAGAGCTGGTTCAGGCAAGAGTGGGCTGTGATGCCTGCCTTGAAGCCACTCATAGTGCTATATGACCCAGCATCTCCCCTTAAAGTAGTTGAATTGCTCTGGCAACTTGCACCCTGCCAACCACAGGGACTACAGACCCTTTCCCTGTCACACACCTGAAAGCACACCAGTCATGTGAGAGAATGCAGGGATCCTATCCCTTCAATCCACTGAGTTAGGTGACAGGAGATGCTTATATCGTCTTCTGCGAGCCCCAGTGTGTATCCAAGCTGTGACAGGACAAGAATACAATGGGAAGAGGTGATACAAGTTAATCACAATGAGCAGTTTAGTATTGATCACAAGAGGCTCATATCCTGACACATAACTGGAAGTCTGTTCTTTGCATCACGACAATGTGGGCATCCTTTGTTATGTGAATAAACGTGCATCCCCTTTGCATGGTTATATGATGACACTGGTTATACGATGCACACTGTTCTGGGATCATAAGCGAGGAGGGTTCAGGACTAACAGGGCCAAGTGAGTCTAAAGGTTACATATTTGCATGTTTACATCATGCACGGTTGCATTCTAGCTGCTTTCCAGAAAGAATATCAGAAAATACCTGTTACCATTATGCTTACCAGCACTAAAGGTTCACACAGTACAGTGAAATATCTCTTTATTTTAAATGGTTATTGCAGAAGTGATTTTTCATTGCTCGTTTCCTTGGTGGAATGAGAGAGTCATTGTGGCAGAAATCACTGGAAATTTCCAGGAGCTTTTGAAATCAAGAGTGTTTTGGCTACTTCGTTGGAGGGTTGTTCAATGTGTGAAAGGCAGCATAAAATAAGTTACAGGGATAACAGAGTCTAGAGAAGACAAAAGGAGCTGCTAGTAGTAAGGTTCATAATAAGATGCTAGCTTAAGCAGTGCAAAAGTAGTCGAGGTGTATACACTTTGAGACCACTGTCAAGCAAAAAATTGGTCAGCTAGATGAGACACAATGGGCTGGTGGGAACAGTGCTTTTTGCAGATTGGATATGGTACATTGGCTCTGTTTTGGCTGCCTTCCTTTCTGGAAGGACGTGGGGAATGGTGTTGTGTTGGAGAGCTCTGGGAGGAAGCCAAGTTGCTAGCAGTGCTTCAGACAACAAGAAGTTTGCTGAACTTGGGTGATGCTGGTCTTAAACATTGTTTCTCCTTATTTAGAGTATCACTTTTAGGTGAAGCTTGTCTTCCCCTGTTTTGTGAAGATTAAACAGGCAAGATGGATACTGGCATTATTTAGAAAATTAAAAATGTGTTGGATTGCTGGAGGAAAGAGTTGAAGCAAAGAAGAGAAGAGAAGAGAGGTTGTCCAGGTGCCTTGGTGCAACCTTTTAGTCCTTTAGAATCTCTTCCATAAGCACCTTAGCTTTCTTGTTACTGTCCATATCATTTTTTTGTTTCATATAGTGTGACTCTTGAAGAAGCCAAGTGAGAGCCCCCCACCCCACCAAAAAAAACAAAACATGTTGAGCTACCAAAGCAAATTATCAGGCTTTTAATTCATTACAGGAAAGTCCTCTCCAGGGGTCTTTCAGGCAAGGCAGACAGATCACAGACAGCCTTTCTTTTCAGTCTTTGATTGCTCTCAGCACAAAGCACACTTTTTGCATCTCAAGATTGTGGTTCATTTATGGATTTACAAAAACACTTAAAATCACTGAAAAGAGAATCAAAGGGCAAATACTTCCTTTATCCCTTTATTCTGGAGGAAGGAGATTCTCACAAGCATCTGCATATTGGCTAGCACAAGTTGGAGCTGCTCTCTGGGCATCCCCCTGGCCAGGAGAGGTGGATGTGCTCCTCATTCTGCAAGGCATTAAAATGTATTAAAAGATAGCTCATCCCCTTGTAGGTACAGGATCTGAATATAAGTGTGCCAGAGGAAACAATGAAATTGTTTACCATATCTGCTTACTGAAGCATGGAAGTTTCAGAGGCTTGCTGAGTACCTATGCCTCGCTGAAAGGACCTTCAAAGCAAGGGAGATGCTTTAGGAATACAGATCAGAGCCTGTCCTTCTGGATGTTCTGAGACACAAAGATTTAGATAATTTGTGTTTCCCACCCCATTCACTGGGAAGTGATGCTGTGCTTAAATCACTTGCTTTGCTTCCCTTGCAGTTCCAAGTGGTGTTTGCTTTGAAGCAGACACCTCAGTTATCAAAGTTTATGGTCTAAGGGAGACAGAAATTGCCAAATGAGCAGGGAGGAAATTAAGGAAATAGAAGAAAGTCAATTGTTTCATACCATTGTCAGCAAGCTTCAGAAAGAGTGGATGAAAATACATGGGCAGGCACCAAGGATCAGCAGTATACTTTTAAGACAGGCAGAAATTTTATCTTTCTTGGACTTAAGTTTACTTTCTTCTCTTAAGGCAGTGTTGCTAAGATAGGGGTTTGAAGGAGGGCGGAAAAAAAAATAATGTTTTCTTAGATCTAAACATTATACTGATAGGACCCAAGAGAAGAGAGAAAAAAATAACAAGCAAACATTTTTCCTGCATAACTGGTGAGTCTGTAAGAAGCAGTTAAGCTTGTAATTTAGGCATTTTGATTTAACTGAGTACTGTGTTCAGCTTTGGGCCCCTCACTACAAGAAGGACATCGAGGCCCTGGAGTGTGCCCAGAGAAGTGCTACGGAGCTGGTGAAGGGCCGAGAACAAATGTCCTATAAGAAGTGGTTGAGGGAACTGGGGTTGTTTAGTCTGGAGAAGAGGAGGCTCAAGGGAGATCTCATTGCTCTCTGCAACTGCCTGAAAGGAAGGTGTGGGGAGCTTGGGGTCGGCCTCTTCTCCAGTGATAGGACTAGAGCGAATGGCCTCAAGTTACTCCAGGGGAGATTCAGGTTGGAACTGAGGAGACATTTCTTCTCAGAAAGAGCAGTCAGGCATTGGCACGGGTTGCCCAGGGAGGTGGTGGAGTCACCGTCCCTGAGGGTGTTCAACGAAAGGTTGGACGTGGTGCTTGGAGACATGGTTTAGTGGGTGACATTGGTGGTAGGGGGGTGGTTGGACCAGATGATCTTGGAGGGCTTTTCCAGCCTTAATGATTCTATGATTCTGTGATAACTGATTCAAGATCCTAAACATGTCTGCAAGAATGCATAAATGTTTTTTCTGCAGCATCAGTTCATTTTAGATAATACTGTTTAATCAAAGCAATAGTGGCCTCAAGAAGACCGACACTTTTCCTGGATTATTTTTTACACAAAGCATCCATAAATGGGCTTAATATCCACACAGTCACAATTCAGTTTTGTTTTATTTTGTTTTGTTTTGTTTTCCATATTCTTCTATTTGCAATCTCTTATGCACATTGTTTTAAGAACTTTGTGTCATAGATAGTATCACTTCACTTTTCAAGAGCATCACTTTCTTTTTTTCTTACTAATTATCCCTTAGATGCATACTTGCTTTTAAAACAGAATATGTTTGTTTTTTCCTAAAGACGCATGAAATGGCTTCTTTTTGACTAATGCAATTCTTCATATGCATATTACACTCTTTGAATGGAGCTGAAGGAGTCAGAGCATGCCGAAGGTGAAGCATGCAAACAGTGAACACTGGAGCAATTGTCATTAAGAACGGCCCTTGTGTGTCGAAATGCACTTACTTTGTAATTAACCTATTAAAATGTCTCAATAACAGCATAAAAAATGTTCCCCCTGTACCTTTTGACCTTGGAGGCAGTCAAACAGGCCAGTCACATGCCTGTGAACTGAGGGAAGGCCCGGAAATTTTTCACTTTGTACCCTTTGGGGAGAATTCAGTACACACAACTGTGTTTAGCATCAGGAGGTGGTGAGGAGGGCACTGACAAACCTAGGCAGCAAACCACACGTGCTGCTATTTAACACAGATGGCCCATGCTTTTGCAACATGGCAGATCAGTGCTCTCTAGGACTTGACCTCTGAAGGGAGGCAGGCAAAGGGAGGTAGCGTTACTGCTTGGATTCTCTCATCTTTTTTCCAGTAGACCTTCAGGCATGGCTTTTAGACGGCTTTTAGTGTTGCTTTAGGCATTTCTTTCATATGGAAAAAATACTGAGGTGGATGTGCCCCAAGGGTGCTCTGCAGTTTCTGTAGCCGTTCTGGGCCTTCCAGTTTCACCTCCCTAAGGTAGGGTATGGGTTTAGCAAAGGTGCTTGACACTTCAGCTGCACCACGGTGTTGTTCTTGTTGAAGCCCATAAAGTTCTGCTCCTGGTTTCGACGAGACAAACTGTGATTAGAGGATTAGGCAAAACTGGCCCGTGCTGGTGCTTTTTGGAAGCGCTTCTGCCATCATGCTCCTCAAATACACCAGACAGCTTCTGTTCCCTCTGGCAGGGAGACCTCCGCCTCAGCAGTGAGAAATCACAGGGATTAACAGCTTCTTGTAGGGAGAGCAGCAAGGAATGAGAAAAATGGGGATGGGCTGGCAGGTTCTCCTGGGCTTGGCTGACAGGGGCGCAGCATTTCGTTTTTCTCCCTCAGAGGGGTTTCTGTCACATGCAGACATTCCTGCCGAAGTCCAGCCCGCAAACTGGAGAAAATCCCGTTGCCTGTTCACAATTCAGCTTGCCTGCAGAGAAGAATAACAGCACCGCCAGCTGCTGCCTGTAAACATGGGACAGAGCTCTGCACTGTCAGCTGGGGGCCTGCATGCAGTGCAAACAGCCTCCCTTCCCTGTGTGTGGACATCTATTTGAGAATTGGCCTTTAAGGTAGAAGAGAGTGGCTTTCCTTTTGACCCATCTCAGCATGGAGTGATAATGAGCATTATCAAGTGTTTGAGGTGCTGTTCAGGTCCTTCATCCTGCCCAGCCAGTTCTGTGGAGTTTACAGTGCAGTAAGTGAAGTGTCAGGAAGGACTGGGGACTGACTTGGGGACAGAGAGCATTTACCACATGTGGCTGGTAGGTTACAATTTCAAACATCTCCTGCCCCTCCTAGACAGGCAGCTGAGCTGCTTGTCAAGCATTTCATGAATTCCTGCTCTTCCTACCACGATGCTCCAAGGCCATCTTTAGCCACAGAGCAACTGCAAAAGAGACTACCATTATTTGTGTACAGCTGATTAGCCATCATGATGAGGACGATAAGAGCAAAATATGGGGCCACAGCGTCCCACCCAGACTCGTCTTAAAACACCAGCACACAAGAGAAGAATGAATGTGCATGCACTTTCTTAAAGGCTTCCCTGAGCCCTTTACAGCAGTCAGATATCCACAAAGAGCCCCCAAACTGATGGCCTTGCTGAAAGTGGTGCTGTGCTGAGCTGAGCAATCCTTCTTAATAAGCAGAAAGGATGCCAAGCAGCTCCAACTGCACAGCAATCCGATATATAATCTAATTATGTTAATAATCTAGTCTGATTCTTCAGGGGGAAATTCAAGAGTCTATTATGGGCAAGAAAGTATTTTCTGTTTGTTTGTTTTTCCCTCTAACATCTATGAAGGCCAGGCACAATTGGCTACTCTTTATTAGTCTCCTTCAGAGTAAGCATTTGTGCTGATCTGTCCTCCTTTTCTTTTTTCTTCTGCCCATAAACAATTGTCTCCCCAGCCCCAGCATTTATCAGAGAAAACCATAGTGGGACTGTCAGAAAAATTTATAAAACCCGCAAATAGGTAAGGCTCAGCCAAATAAAATAAAGAAGGTTATATTCCCCACTTTATGTTTGGTTTTAGCTTTAATTGTGCAGTGGAAAATGCTTCTCTCCTGCCGGCTGGAGCTCTTTAATATCTTAGTTAAAACTACATGCAGCGACAAACTTGAATGTTATGAATGTCACCTGTTCATTAGTCTCCTTGCTCCCTTTTTCTCTGCCTTGTACACCTCCATAATCTTAACATCAGCCTTCACCTCTGAAGGGAAATTGCTGTGTCTGTTCCCTTCTGGCTTTTCTACACCCATGATGCTTACTTCATTCCCAGCTCCCTCTGCCTACCTTCACCAGTCAGTCGGGAGCTCAAGAAGGGAGGTATGGGAAGGTGTCACCAGCATCCCCACAGCACCCAAATGCCTGAAACTGTTCTCCCATGGAGTAAGATGCAAACCTCATATGAAGCTCTCAGGAGCTGTTCTTGCAGCCTTCCTTCCCAGGAAGACTTCCATGCTCAGTCTGCTAGAAATAAGGAGATAAGCCTGTGACAGCCGTGAAGAACTGATCCAAGAGAAGTACAACCAACACCTTTCTTTTATGTGTCTCAGTTTCTTGGTCTTTCTCAGCAGCACCATTTAAAGGTAGACACCTTATTGCTTAACTGAAAACTACATACATGAAGAAGGCTTGCACTGACCTTGACTTGCCTCCCTCACTCTTGATACAAAAGCCACAGGAATCAAAACACGGTTGTAAGCAAGCCACAACTGTTTTAACAATAAATACAGATGGAGAAGGCAAAAATGGTTTGGGTGTGATCACTGCCTGAGGCTGGTAGGCTACATAAGTTGGGGCTGGACAGTCTTTCAGGAGTAGTCCTCTTTGCCAAATTAGGGGAAAGAGCACAGCAGCATGGTGAAGACTGGGAAACACCTCAGAGAAGTAAGATGGTGCCAGCTCAGCACCAGGCTACCCATGCTTCCTTCCCACCCAGCACCCTGAAACAATGCTTGCAGAGCACCGAGGGGTGAGGAGAGCTCTTCAGGTGAGCCCCGAGGAAGGCTGTTTGTGTCAGAGCCCTGTGTGCCAGCTTTGCAATAGGTATCGAGCCACACAAGCCCTCAAAAAGCTCATTAAAATAAACATCACAGCAGTGGAAGTGCTTCTCAAGCTCCGTGGGTCCCAGAGGGTGGACCGGGAAGCACAGGAGAGTGCTGTGTCGTAAGAGCAATTCCTAGGTGGAGTTACGTGCTGAGAAACTTGTTCAGGCTGCGGCATTTATCTTGTTTTGATGGTATTTTTTTGGTGGTGCTCCTTAGAAACCAAATGACTGCTTCCTTTCTGGCTCAACCAGGCACTCTGAAACAATGCTAATCAAATGGCGTCAGGGCTTCCTTTCAGACGTTGCCTCTGACTCCCTCAGAAGTAAGTGGGCTGCTGTTCTTGGCCAGCACCGTGGCTCCTTGCAGCTCCTGTTAGGCACAGCCTCTGTCTCCATGCACCTTTCACTCTCACCTGTGCTTTGCTTTTGCTGGCAAATTACACAAGGTAGGAAGACTGTGTTTAGCTTGCCTTGCCAATGGCAACGGTAATAGGAGAACACAGGGCTCCCTCCGTCTGCATGAGGATGGGAGTATCTGTGCAACAGGCTCAGGTGATGTACTGACAAAACTGGGGTGCTGCGTTTAAGATGAAGGGACAAAAATTTGTGAATACACCTTCTGCTTGTTTCTAGCCTTTCAAGTGAAAACCAGATCAGATATCTTGCACTTATCTCATGCTTATCTATGCCTCACGGTTATAGTATTAACTGCTGGAGTTAAAAATGCATGTGTTTGGTTTTGAATGAGAGCCTACTGCTAGCTGAATGGTTAGCTGCGTGAACCTTAACTCTCATGCATTTGCTGTGTAGCAGCTGTTTATTCTTGTACCTTAAAAAATATTTCAAAGTGAAATGTAGGGCAAGAGTGTCTCTACACAGAGAGCAATACTCAGTTCTGGGAATTTGGGATCTTATCTGAATGTTGATGGTTGTCTGTGAAAGAGAGACAGGATTGGTCTATATCTAAATTGCTCTAATCTAGCAGATACATGCATACATGTATATATATTATGCCCATCGCTGCAAATGGCAGCTGCAAGTACTGATGAAGAACATCCTATCTCAGACACAAACTGCTGCATGCACAAAAGCAACCCCTTGAACCAAATCTGGGGTTTTAGACTAATTTATCAACATCTCTCTTCACATGTACTCAAATGACAGTGTTACAATCCCAACAATCATCTGAGCAGAGCAGCTGGCCTCAATGCCTTGAGCCAAAGGAGCCTTTGTGGCTGTGTGATGATCAGCCACTCGTAGTATCCATACAGCACACACACAGAGGTGCCGGTGCAATAAGCATATGGTTACCAGTCAAATACCAGCAGCAGATACTTTGCCTTAATACTGTGTGACATCTCAGCACATATAAAAAGCTATTTCTGGGCTTCCAGGCATTTGCTTATGCCTGGAGTGCTTTCACCTTCTGAAAATACTCCATATCATAAGTGAGAATCTTGTGCAATAGCAGCCTTCATCTGTCCTGACAGACAACATGAAATTTTGTGGAAGATACATGAAAAGTTGCTATTAAAATGTTGGCAGACGCAGCAGGAATGTATTTGCTCGCACACAAATGCAAACGCACACACATATCTGCATGTTTCTGGGTGTGCTTGGTGTAGCCTCCTCCTCTCCCCTTGCAGAGGTTAGTTCCCATAATTGTGCCCTGCAGTGGTGACATCTGGCATAAGAGAAAGCTCTGTCTAGCCCAGCCTCCACTTGCTCTGGGCTACTCGTTAAGCACAATTAATGCCACCAGAGAAAATCTCCATTGTGGTGAAGAAAGCATGGATCACAACATGGCTGTCCTGCACCCTCTTCCCATTGATGGGAGCAGGAGGTGTTCAGCAGAAAGCCTTCCTTTCAGAAATTTAGGGGCTCAAGAGGGAGTGCAATAACTTTTCATAGCTCATATTAATGCTGCTTCATTATAACTAATTAATGAACAGAAAATGAGGGGATTTGTACAAATCCTGTTACAGAATTTCTCTCCTTTTTGAGGGATTGGGCTAAAAGGCACTAGAAAAGAACCATTGTACTGGAGAATTAGAGGAAAAGAGTGTGCCCTGAGGCAACTGAGTGCTTTGCACATGATGGGAGACTGCTGCTGCTGTTGAGATTTAAAATAGGATGAAACTTCATGTATCACAGAAAATGAAGAAATGACAGCAGGGGCTAGGGCAATGCTGAACATCCTTATAAACTTTGCAGAAAACCCTTGGAAAACTTGGAGTAACATTTGACCAAAGCTGAGCAAATGGAATATTTATTACTTGAAATTAACCGGATAAATTTAGCCAGACATGGATGTATTTTTACTGGTGTTTGTCCAACTGATTTTTACTTATTTTCACCTGTGTTAAAACTAAGCTGCCAAGACCATTGGGTTGCCTTCCTATCTCTTCTTGTTAATACAGATTTCGACATACCTTCTTGTCACACGGTGAATTCAAGGATCCACATTTCTCATCCAGTAGAGGTTTGGAAGTGGTCTCTATCTGAGAACACAGTGCCTGCAGAGGTCCTTTGGAGACAGAGCTTGTCTTCCAAGTCTGTTCTGGCAGGACAGAGGCCTTTAGTTGTGGCAGTTCACTGCAGAAAAGATAGACACAGTGCAGGAATAGAATAAAATATTGAAACAAGGTGGGAAGAAAGCTATGAAGGAGTTAGGAGTGATGAGGCTAAAAAACTGCAGGTTTTTAATATTTGGGATTGAGCAAAGCTGGTCCCAGCTGGATTTAGCCAAGGTATGTTTAGAGACTGTTTACTTTGGATTTTCATGTAGCGATGCAAAATCTACTAGCTCCAAGGAAAAACGGATGAATCTCCAGTTTATGTTTCATGCTGCCAGGTTTTTCTTCAAGGGAGTGTATGATCCAACCCATTATTTGGCTCAAACATGTATGGTATTGCTCCTATCCCCTAGGAAAAAGAGAATAGAAGCCATAATAAAACTGTAGCTGTAATTAGCTGTGTGCTCAATAAAAGTCTCCTTCAGGTGCTTGGCATGAGAGTTTCTCCAGGAGATGTGCGCTACTGGTGAAGAAGAGAAATCCACCAACTGCCCGCCCCCACCTTTTTGTAAGCTTACACCTATGATTTCCATATTTCTTCACTTTCTTTCTCTTTGTGTAAGGCTTAGTACTTTCTCCTGTTAATGCTGGGACTCTTTGGGCTTCCCTTTTGAGGCAAGCTGAGAAATGCTTAGCAGATCTTCACTTTCAGAAGGCGCCTCATATGCCCATTTACAACAGTGCTATTCCACTCCATGCTCTTAACTCCTCCTCCTGAAAGAAAAGAAAAGAAAAGAAAAGAAAAGAAAAGAAAAGAAAAGAAAAGAAAAGAAAAGAAAAGAAAAGAAAAGAAAAGAAAAGAAAAGAAAAGAAAAGAAAAGAAAAGAAAAGAAAAGAAAAGAAAAGAAAAGAAAAGAAAAGAAAAGAAAAAAGAGAAGAGAAAAGAAAAGAAAAAAGAAAAGAAAAGAAAAGAAAAGAAAAGAAAAGAAAAGAAAAGAAAAGAAAAGAAAAGAAAAGAAAAGAAAAGAAAAGAAAAGAAAAGAAAAGAAAAGAAAAGAAAAGAGAAGAAAAGAAAAGAGAAGAAAAGAAAAGAAAAGAACAAAGGAAGACACACAAAGAAATATTGACTTTAAAGCCATCCCTTCTCTCCCCTCTCAGAGCTGTGTTCTTTTCCCCTTGCAAGCATGGCTTCATTCCAGATGACTTTTATCTACTTAATGTGAATTACTGTAAAGTGCTCTTCACAGTGGCCTGGATGGCCCAAGCCATGTTTGCCCTGACAGCATCCCCTGTTTGCACAGGGTCGGGGCTGCATTTTCTTCTTCTCCCTCTCTTTATTTCTGGGCAGCTTGCTCTCTTCTACTGGAACAGTCAGTGCACATACGACTAAGATTGTGGTTTTACGAGAAGTTTTACGAGGGTGCGAGCCCTCTCTTGTTTCTGAGCCAGCCTGACAGGAGCAGGAATTTTCCTCCGTACCTGGGTTCGCAGTCCCAGCACAAAACACCAAGCCCCATCTGACCATGCATGAACCCCTCTGCTGAACCCCTGCAAGGCCAGGTTGGATTTCTCTGCTTCACAGCCCTGAAACCAGCACATCGAAGAGCCATCAGCACTGCTTGTTGTGCCCTAGGCTGTTCCAGCCGCACCAAGCCATGCTGGCAGCAGGGCAGGAGGTGGCAGGGGATGGTGCCGGCATGTCCGCATTCACAGGGACATTGGTCTGTGCTTTCATGCAAAGCTCAGGAGGAAGAAGGGTTTTTCTCCCTAAGTTGTGAAAACCTTCTGCCTTGTAAACAAAAGTGGTTGCGTGAGCATCCTCTGCTTTGTTTTACCCTTCTGATGCCATTTCATGCAAAGGAAATGAGCTGCAAGTGTTTAGCTTGGCACTGTAACTTTGGTAATCGTATCCAGGGCATAGAGTAGCATGGGCTGGTGCTTAATCATTCACTCATTAGCACAGTGTCGTTTGTGCTTGGAAGACAAATAGAGGGTAAGAAACTGTGTCAGCCCGTCAGAGAGAAGCGGGTGCAAGGCAGTTTGGGAAGGACGACACACTTTCTGTGCTTCTTGGTGCACTGCCTGATTGCCTTTCAAGCACAGCTGTTGCTGCTACTACCCGTTTTGGAGAAAATTGCTGTGTTTGAAGCGCCCATCTGCCTGCAGCTGTTGTTGTCTTCTAATTGGTGTAACCCTGTCAGAAGTGAGCAGCACAACTGTGAGCATGTCCTGCACCCTCATCCGGCTGCTGGCACCTCCAGCATCCTCTCCTCCGAGTGCCTTCTGTGTACCTGTGTACCTGCCTTCCCAATGTACCCGGGGAGTGCCCTGGGGGCTGGCTTTGCTCACATGGCTATACAAAGAGAGTTTCTCCCCGCCTCAGATATGTACACTTACCAGCTGAGGAGTTTCAAAAGGGGTTAGGGAAATGTGAATGCCTCTGTAGATGCTGGTGGTAGGACAGTACCCACAACATCACATTCGTTTCTGGTCACTTGTGCTCCAGAAGTATGGCTTGACAGTGCTGTGGTTGCAGAGAGTTTGGACAGCAGGGAGACGAAAAGCCTGACATGCAATTTGAGATTAAAGGAGCTTTACTTGTTTAGTCTGGAAAAATGTGGACTGGGATATATCAGAGGTTTATGTATGCGCCAGGGAACGAAACACCAAGAAGAGCAGTAGGTTGCTAAAGCAAATGCTCGGTACTGGCAAAGAAATGAAGAGGGATAAACTGGCCATTAGTAAATGTAGATGAGAAGCTGGAAGCCAGTTCTTGAGGATCAGACGAGCACTTCCATGGCAACTGTGGGGACAAATAGATGTTTTTAAGGCAGATCTCAGCTACATTTATGAAGAGGATTAGATGACATGCTTTCCTGCAGTAACAGGTGATGGGACTGGATGACAGGGGAGATCTTGTTTCCTTCTTGTATTGGTGTAAACACAACATGCATTTATTAAAGTTCCTCTAGCAGTTCTGCAGTGAGCCTAAGAGTGCAAATGGCAAGCATATCCATGGACTGAACTGTTCACAAACACTGCATCAAACTGCATCAGTTCGGTGGGATTAGGAGGGGGATGTCTAGCCAGCCATGTGGTAACTGACCACCCAACATAATTGTTGCATGTAGGAAATTGCAGGATGATGCTAACGTTTGTTCACTTGGATGCTGAATGCAGCTAGACATCAGCCTTTTTTTTTTTTTTTTTTCTTTTTACTGAGGTTACTTTTCAGCCGTATCACTAGACAGACAGCCAAATCCAGCATGTCCCAGGAGGAGGTGAGCAGGACCACAACAGCTCCATTAGGACTGGCTTGTACCTCTGTCTGACCATGCCAGGAGTGGCTGCCTGTGCTCCTTGTATCACTGCCAAACCACAGTGCCAGCATCTTTAAAACTGCTGCTGGGGTAATGAAAAGGCTGTTTTTCTATGGAGATGCTACACGTGATCCTGAGACTGTGGTTTTATAAGTGCTTGTGATACTTTCTGCATATCTTTCAGACCAAAAGAGGTTGTACTTTCATGGTTAGTGCATAATGTGGGCAACTGAGGAACAGCATTGGCATGTTACCTAGGGAGGGACACCCTAGAAAAGATCAGAATAATAATATTTAAGCAGTCATTCAGTATCTTCCACGAGAGACAATTCACATCTATCCTAGAGTGCTTTCTGATGTGGGTGTGTTCCTCTTGTTCTTTTTACAATGAGGATCTGAGAGGTACTGAGTTAGGAAGCCATATGTAATATATATATGCATATATATAAAGATATATTTCATATACCTATAAAAAAATCCTGGTTACAGTGAAGAATTTAAGGGAGTTTCCTCTTCTACCAATTGTTTCAGGATTTTTGTCATTTTTCCCACTGGTAAAAGTGTTTGATTTTTGGTCTTTCAGAGGTTAAAAGGTGAGCAAGCAGCAGTTAGATCTGATTGAAAAGAATATGAGTGAGAATTCAGGATTTCCTGCTTACAGAGAGCCATGTGACTACCAGTGAAAGAGCCCAGTCATAAGCTTATTGCACTGTAAAGTCAGATGCCCTTTTAAGTCAGCGCAGTTTGAGCCATGCATTAAAAGGCCAGGTTACGGAGATCCCAAAGCTAGACTGTGGCTTACAAAATGTCTTCTTCCTGCATTTTTGGTGGCAGGGATTTGTCTGGCAACATGCTGAGCTTTGACAGGTCTTCGTCATGACAAGTCATTCTCTGTATGGTGTAATAATTCATAATTCATGTTTCTATTTCATCACCAGTGTACAGAACAATGTGTTCAAGGGAGGTTTGCATCCAGTGGATGATAAGATCTTGGTTTTCTTGATGTCATGCATTCCTTCTGGGAAATGTAGTCTAAAGAGCCACTCTTATGTTCAGGTGCTAAACAGGGCATTTGTATACGCTTCCCTTTTTCTTACCCTTTTTCTTACAGTTTTTCATTTCAAACAGAAAGTAGAAAGTAGTGTCTTTCAGTTTCTGCTGTTTATGTGAATTCATCTTTGCAGATGCTGTTAGTCCAGCCCATAGTCATCTAGTTAACCTCTTTGGTTCTTAGATTTTTTTTTTTCAGAGTAAAGGCTTCTTCTCTGCATGAGATAAGCTTTTGTAAGTACTGAGAAAATTATGTGGTATTGAAAAACATCTTGCTTATTCTCTTCCTGAGCTACTGTCTGCAATGGCGCATCAAGTATCAGATGATGTAATCAGTACACACCGTGTTTTCTCAATGATGGTACTTTTTTGTTAGAGACGTGGACATTTAGTAATAGCAGCACTGTTATATCCATAGAGTATATAACTGAGGAGTAAGGGAGACAATATTGTGAAAGTATCCATATCTTTTATTAGACAAACAGAACGAAATGGGGGAAAAAAAGAACAAAGTTTTAGGCTCAGCACCTAATTGTCAGCTCACATGTGTGATAACTTGATTTACTTCTACAAAACCACTGGATGTTTTCCACATTTACCTGCTCCAGGCTTCCTACTCAGGCCATGGATAAAACCTAGATGTTTCTCCCAAGCATTTTCATTTCTATACAGAAATATACTTAGCCTTTAGGGCATGTGATTGGAAAAGACAAGCTCCTCATATTGCTGACATTGCATATTTTTGGTGTAGTATCTGAGATCTTGCACAGTTTGTCTCTTGCTAAAGATAACTTGGAAACCATTCTTTTGTGTCACAAATAAAATGGGGTAATAAAATGATGTGCAACAAAAGAGAACAGATAGGATGCCCAAAGATGGCAAATTTAAATCAGGAGATTTAGAGATTAGCCTCTTCAAAGTTTCTAGGTGACTCCTTTCCCACCATAAAGCAGGAATGGAAAAACAGGTCTGTGTTCCTGTAGGAGGACTCCTGCCATAAGGAGGGAGGAGTGGTACAGCAGAACCATAGTAATAGCTGTAATAGTAATAAAGAACAACAAATAGTAGAAATACCTGTCACTCGTTCTTGGAGAGCTCACCAGACTGAATTCTTGGGCTTTGTTATTCAACCCTACAGGCTAGTTCTTGTTTTTGCAACATTGCACTGAAGAAGTTGAGTAATTACAGATTGAGACTACGAGGGATTAAGCTCCTAAGTGCCTCTTTAGACACCTCTGCCCAAATTTTAGAGCATCAAACCATATATTTAACTGTTGCCAAACCTTGCAATTACTTTAAGTCTTTAAGTGGTCACTTCCAAGGCTGAGAGTCTCTGGCTCCTAAATAGCAGTGTCAGTCTGTATGACAGGTATGAATTCAATTTTCTACCTTTCATAAGTATTGTAGCATAATGTACACTGAAACATTATACTAAGGTATATTGTTTCTCCCACCAGATTTGTGTTTGTACATTGCATACAGAATGGGCAAAACCAGAGGAGTTTCATGAAATTTCAGATGCCTTTGTGTTGTTGTCAGGAAATATATTAGCAAGTACCCTCATGAGCATACTTTTTTTTTCAGAAAACTCACAAAATATGCTATAAACACCTTTCTGATAAAAGGCATAGTGAGATTAAGTGATTTTCCTAAGACATTAGAGCCTGTGAATGGATTTGATTTTGTAAATTCCAGCCTTGTATTTTATCTACATGCATTCATCACAGCAGGAGGTTTTATCTCTGACACACAGAGTCTCATCTTCTTTACTCATGAACAACTGGAAGACAAACAACTTTTATGGCTTCATCAGCTTGAGTAAGTCCCTAACCTTATCCAATGGCTTTGTCTTTATTGGGAAATAAAAGGAGGTGTAGAAAGGCATCACTGGTAAATCCTGTGCTGTCAGAGTCTCACAGGAAATTGAATGACCCTTGCTTAAGAAACAAACCACAAAATGTGGGTGTGATGTTTATTGGTATGTGCTTCGCATTCTCCTGCAAGGACAGATTGCATTTCACATTGCTCATGTACATTCTGCCTACGTTTTCCAAGAAGATTTCAACTCTAACTCATCTGAGAGCAGCCCGTTGGAGGGAGATGCTGCGAGTGCTAGTATTTTGACTTCTGACTGAGTCCTGAAAAGCCCTCCCCAGCGTTAATGATTTCTGGTAAGAGGGAAGAAGGATGGGCTTTCAAACACTGGGGGCATTCATTACTATGTACTGTCAGTGTAAATAGACCCCTGCTTAGATGTTAGTCATATTTCTTCCTGGTTTCCGTTTGGTATCTGTTTGTTTGCTATTTCTCCTGAAGACAAGTCAACAATTGTATTAACTTTTGGATTGTGGTATGGGAGTGTTTGTATTAATTTCCTGACAACAGCATCCCTGTGATCTCTTATTTAAAACTGGTTGTAGGGTTTCCATAATATTGTCTTTCTATTAAAAAGAGAGGGGATGAAAGCCCATAATATAAGGGGGAAAAGAGTTCTAGCTTTTGGAAAAAAATAAGCAGGTTGTATTTGTATCGTTGCAAGATCACAAAAGTTTGGATTATGTCTTGTAAGTGTCGATATTTCTAAATGCAAAAGATATAAAAGCAGCTGCTTTAATGTGTTATTCATATTTAATTATCCTAAATAAGGGTGAAATATCACGGTATTCTTTGCTAACAGTTTTTGAGATATGTGAGAGCACTCAGTTTGTCCTCTAGGAAAATTGAAGATCAAAGGCCTTCTCTGTGAGAAGCTTGCTTAATATTCTATATTGGTCTAAAATGTTTTAATGTAAGGATTTTTCTTGGGATCTCCTAGTGTTTGGCCATTGTGGCAGACTTATTTCACTGTTGACTCTGCAGAATAGTACCTAATACTACAGTTGGTCTGTTCTATATTTATATTCTCATTTGCCTTCAGAATTAAACTCGCTGATAAGACTTCATTAGGCACTTAATGAGCAAGGCACACAACCCTTAACAAAGAGAGAAGAGAAGAGAAGAGAAGAGAAGAGAAGAGAAGAGAAGAGAAGAGAAGAGAAGAGAAGAGAAGAGAAGAGAAGAGAAGAGAAGAGAAGAGAAGAGAAGAGAAGAGAAGAGAAGAGAAGAGAAGAGAAGAGAAGAGAAGAGAAGAGAAGAGAAGAGAAGAGAAGAGAAGAGAAGAGAAGAGAAGAGAAGAGAAGAGAAGAGAAGAGAAGAGAAGAGAAGAGAAGAGAAGAGAAGAGAAGAGAAGAGAAGAGAAGAGAAGAGAAGAGAAGAGAAAAGGAAAGGAAAGGAAAGGAAAGGAAAGGAAAGGAAAGGAAAGGAAAGGAAAGGAAAGGAAAGGAAAGGAAAGGAAAGGAAAGGAAAGGAAAGGAAAGGAAAGGAAAGGAAAGGAAAGGAAAGGAAAGGAAAGGAAAGGAAAGGAAAGGAAAGGAAAGGAAAGGAAAGGAAAGGAGAAAAAGTTGAAGGTGCATGTGGACAGGCTTGTTTTGCAGTTGTTTGTATATCTGGCCATTGGAATGTTCAAGGGATGCAAGGAATGGCTGTTTCTCACCAAAACCTGCATTTCTACCCTTGGCCACACTCCCAGCCTGCAAAGAAGCTGATGTTAACTTCAGCACAAGGCAGTTCATCTATCCTGCCTTTGTAACGTAAGTCCTCCTGTAATCCATGTTAGCGTCATGTCCGGATTCTTACTCAGGGACAGGATTTGTCATCTGTTCTTGTTCTGATTGTTTTAAAAGCATTTTAATTGCTGAAATATGGTGGTACCTGGGTTGTTCTTGCTTAAATCACTTCCAGCTACTGAAGAAATAGCTGCAGTCATTTGTTGCTTCCAAAATGAAGTTCAGAAACATCAAGGCAGGAGGTCAAAATACAGAGAGAGGTGAAGGAAATGGGAGTTATTCGTATGACTGATTGGTTGTCCAGCAAAACAAACTCAGCAATTAAAGGAAGCTGGAGCTTTATGTACCATGTATAAAGGCTGTATAGGCATTATTAAAGTTACTGTTAAGCCACGTCTGTAGTGTATAATTTTGATAATTTGAAACAGGTCTGCACTTTCACATTCTTGCAGATGGCGCCCCTTGATTGTTAATTGTGTCTGTGCAACAAATCATAGTATTGTAACAAACATCTCAGCTGAGATGGAGCTCACCTGTGTGTCGGTTGTTGCCAGGTTCTGGTGAAAGACACCAACACCTCAGTACTTGTCTGTTTTAGGAAAGAAAAAAAAAAAAAAAAAAAAAAAAAAAAAAAAAAACAGAAAAAGGTGTGCTACCAGCAGAAGCAGAAGAATCTCACTTGCAGGACTGCTTTGCTGCTGTTCTCAGCTCACTGGGCTGACCAGGAAGCAGCTGGCTTCTGTGCTAGCAGTGGCTTTAAGAATGAGCCTCTACCCTTCCTCCTGCATCCTTGTCTGGGTGGGACTGCCTCAGTACAGGTACCAGAGATAAAACAGTGAAGATCACCAATATAAAACTAAAATGACTTCTTCCTCTGTTGACAGAAAATAAAGAAACAAACAGACGAACTAGTGACTTGATCTATGTGGCTGGGTTGCATCAGTGCAACGACACGCCGCTTGCTAAGCAGCGTCAGAATACAGAAGTACTACTTCCATTTGTCATTTAAATCACATAAATGCAGAAAATAACAAGGTTTTACTCTTTTACCTTGTTTAGATTCTTGGAGACTAGGCCTGGTTCTCTGACTGCAAAACTAATAATCCATTTTAAAGGGAAACCTTATCACAAACAAGACAATAGTATATCTTATTGCCAATGTTCCAAAGAGCTCATTTCCGTGCATTTTGGAGAAAACCTTTCAATTTCATTTAGGCTGGTAATTTTTTACTGTAGTGGCTTTGTCATGGGAGTGTTTATAGCAGCTTCAGTGTGAACCTCTTCAGCAGCACTCTGCAGGCTGCCGAACAGAGAACACCATGCTGGAGAGGGGAAGGCAAGGATCCCTGCAGGTGGGAGGAAAAGGGAATTCCTTTGAGCACAGCTAAAACATAACAGCAAAAATAAAAGATGCAAAGCTACAGGTGCTTTGAAAATGTAAGAACTAGCTGAGATGATCTCTGATAGCTGCTTCTAGGCCTCCGAAGCAGAGTCAAATGCCATCGCTGGTAACAAACAGACCCAAGATTTGCAGGGGAGGGAGCGACCTCCAGGAGGAGGAGTGGGAGGTTCAAAGGTTATCATCCTATTTATGCTAATTGAGTTTGAGCTAAGCTCTTCCCAAGAAGAAAGCTTCTTATTGAATTAGTTATTCAGTTCCACGGGGTGCAAGTGGAATGGCTGTAGCTGTGTCTTAGACTCTGCGCGAGAGGCCCTTCAAGAATACAACTGGAGGAATTTCTCTCAGTTTTAGCATCCATCAGATGAAAAGCAACCAGTAGACCTGAGATACTTGTGTGCCTTTTGCCATTTAGTCTGTCTACAGAAGGGGCCAAACATGTTCAGGTACACGGCACCCTGGCAGGTCCTCTGCTTGTCCATGGAGCAGGGGCTTAGGGTAAGAACAATTTATTTTCATAACATTGTTAAACAAGGGTAATTGGTAATCTTAAGAATTGTGTTGTGAAGGAGAGGCAATTTTGGAGCTACTTTCATGAAAAGCAAAGGAAGATGCCTTCCTCCCTCTGTAACAATGTGTACTGTTTATTCTTTCATTGTTTGTTCCCATTTTGCTGGTATTTGAATGAGAAGTTGAGTGAAAACTTAGATGTTGTGTATGTTTATGTATTTGCATATATATTCATACAGATCAGTATTGTAGAGAGGGCATGTATGTCACCCTGTACATCTGTACGTGGGAAAATACTGCTAATAATATTAATTTCCACAGCCTCATCTATCACTAACAAGGCTTTTGAAAGATTTATAGGTGTGAATTAATTAATTATGCCTCAGGGCAGTCTTAGGAGATGCATGTTAAGGTAAGGTTGAAGCCTGGGCAGGTTAAGTATTTTATTCAAGGTCATGCAGCAAGTCAGCAGCAGATAGAAGAATGAAATCCAGGTCTTCTGATTCTGATTCCCTTTATTTGCTTAATACCTGCTAGTTGTCTCCTAAATTGGATTCTCTTCAAGACTGTTAGCTTTGAGGACTCATGAAAGTACAGCAGTTAACTGTAGCTGCAGAACAGCTATTGGCAGGACTGACATCTGAAAAGTCTAAATTTAAATTAACCTGAGCTGTCATTATTTATATACTTACTCACAGTACATTGCAGTGTTCTTTTCCATGAGAGCAGTCTACTGGTCTCTGATGGCGTTTAATATGAAAGAGTTACTTTGCAATTCAAAAATACCAATTGCATGTCCTCAACTCTCCTGATTTTATCTCAACTCTTAAAATACTTAGTATGGTTTTTCTTTCAAAAAAACGACAAATGCCAGAACTGACTTCCGTTTTTGAATATAGGTTTCTAGCCTCAAATGTTGCAAAGAAATACTGAAAAATATGGCTTCAAAATAGTACTCCCTGATTTGCCTTTCTCTGCTATAGCCCTCCCCTGTCCCCCCTCCCCCAAGGGCAAATAAAATTTAAAATGCTATTTTGTTTTTACAACTTTCAAGACTTGCTTCTTATCAGCTCTTATGATAAATCTTTTTTATCAGTCACTCTAAAAAGCACATACTTGGCAGCAGAAGGATCGAGGCATACAGAACTGTTTTTTTTTTTCTACAAGGAGATCTTGCATTTACTGTTGCCAAGTCCATTTTGACTACTCCCTTTCTAATTCTTCTCGTCCTAAACTATACAGATTCTATATATAACGTATCATTCATTATGTAATCATTTTGGGGATGGAACTGGGATTTTACGCTGTCAGTGTCCATACCATAGTATTCCAAAAGAACATAAGTAATCTCTCTGTTTTAATATGGTTAAATCAGATTTTTTTTTTTTTCAGTAAGCATAAAACAGGATAATGACCTTATCTATCTGCTGACCTTGAAAATACCAAGTGTCTTGTTTTAATTAATAAAAGGACAAAAAATTAGCCAGAAAAATAATCCAGAATTTTATGTTCCTGTGTGCTTATAACATACAGCACATGCTGTGCATTGTTTATGCAGTGGGATTTGGGACTGTGGTGCTCCCAGGGGACCACGACAACATCCATGCCCATTTGCTTTGCTGTAATGCTGGGTACTGCCTGACTGCTGCAACACAGCTTTTCCAGCTTTTTGTTTGTTTGTTTTTAATTTGGGGTCAGGGGGTGGTTGGGCAGCACCAGGACTTCCAAAGTGCAGATACCTGTGCAAAGTCTGGAACAAGCTCTCCAGGATGGCTGTGGGATCTTCTTCAGCAGAAGAAGATCCCACAGCTCTGCTGCCAGGGTTGATCTAGATATATTTAGAGCACGGGAATGAGGATGGAAAGTGCTCCATGTCCTTTGCATCCTGTCACGTCAATGAATTCTGGTATGAGTTGCCTGATTCCTCCAGTCCTCTTTGCTGCCCAGCCCTTTGTAATTCCAGCCACTTACAGATGCTCATAGACGTTCACCCATATTTTTATACCAGCAGGACAGGGTAACTTTCAGAAGCATTTACTCTGCCTTACTACATAATAAAAGCTTCCAGAGAAACACAAATATGCAAACTGTGCTGCTGGCTTTCACAACTAGCAAGCCTCTAAAGACTGTTTTTGCAGAAGCTTTTGCCATCTTTTTAATCTGGTGTCTTGCTCTACCATTACTGAAAAATAAATAAATGTATGTTTAGAATGTTCCATGCAGTACTTCAGTACTTATTTAGGCATGGTTCCATTTTAACAAAGTTCTGCAGTCATAAGTTATAGCATGTCTGAGATGCCCAGTGTATTACCAGAAGCTGTGGATTAAAAGAAAATTTGGCCATGTGTCCAGTGGATCCCTGAAGGCATGACACTCTTCATTGAAATGTATGCAGTGTAAAGCTTTTCAAACACCACAGCAATGATAATAAATTTAGGATGTTTGGATCCAAATACATTAAGGTGTCAGAAAGCAGAATGCCAGTCTTGGCTGCAGTTCAGTCTCTGGGCTTCAATTCAGGATATTGACTGAGCCAAAAATTAAGTAGGATGCCTGGGCAGTGCTCTCATCAAGTGAAATCGAGTGCCTACTTTCTGTCAGAATGGTTGCAAGATTAAAAATCTTTATTGTCCTTGCAGTACAGTCCTGTGGCTGTGATACCAGCTCAAACAGGAACGTGTGTATTTCTGGTCTGATGAAATCCACTGGGCAGATGGCCACTTGAAAGAAATAAGTGGTGCCTTCAGCTTTCTTTCCTTCGCTGCTCACTTGTAGGCAGGCAGAGGTGGCTTCTCCACATAAATGATACCGCATTCCCAAGCACATGAAGTCATGCCTGCGGTACCGTGCCAGGCTATGAAGTCACAGCATGCTGTCCACATGCCATGTATTCCTCACGTGTGTTCACAGACAGCTGTCGAGGATCCAGTTGGACGTGTTATTTACAGCTGTGCTCAGAAGGCAGAAATTATATAAAACTTTCCATGGGTAGTGCTGGGAAGCCTTGGAACCTTAAATATGGCAATGGTGGGGAGGCTGTCCATAGGTCCTGATTTACAATTCTGCCTTGCACATATATGTATCCTATATACAACAAACTGTATAGTTTAATAAAAATATTTATTTCTATCATTTATCAGTGTTTCTCTATTGAAATGAGCAAACTAGTCCAGCCAGTGATGAATTTCGTGTTATCTTTTGCCTTTGTGGGCACTTCTGTATGGTAATATTTATTAAATCATATTAATTAGACAGCTCATGAGAGTATGTGGTTGACCTTTCTGGAGGAATGCTGCATTATTTTATCCCCATGGTTACATAAGCCTGTGGGCTAGCCAAAACCACCATTTAGCATTTTATATGTAGAAGATTGGCCAACTAACCTTTGACATAGAGGAAAGCTGCCTTCAACATTAAGACTTAAAACCTGCTCCTGCTGAAATCAGCAGCAATAATCTTGTTTTGAATTGGTGCAGGATTGGGTGTACAAAGATAATGTGATGGTAGTTAGATGTTACTATTTATAGTGATAACCCAAGTGGAGAAGTTTTGCTGAAACTTTGGCTTTGGAGTTAACGTAGAAAGGATTAGTGGAAAGGCAGGGCCACCTCTGGTCTCTTGGTACACAGCAAAACTGTTCTAAGACTAATTAGGGGCACATGTAGGCAGTGCAGTTTTACTAGTAATTTGATTTAATGAATGCTGCTCATTTAAAAAGCTGTAATTTGTGTTCAGCCCTGAGGAAGTAAGGAGAAACTGCAGGAACAGAAATTCCCCAAAGCAGAGGCACAGCTTTCCAGGTGTGTGACTTAACTGTCGATTGTTCTGTGCTTGCAATAAATTGTTTTGAGTTTAAGATCAGATGAAACTGAAGAGGCCTTATCTGTAAAGGTAGATGTAATCTTTTCCCTTTGACAAGGTACATTTTGCTCTGCTTGGCTTTGTTTTTCCTTTATGCATACAGCTATTTCTTGTAACATCTCTAGATTTTAGTACATTATTAGGTGGCATGTTAAAAGCAAGATTTGGAAAAAAAAGCTTGAATTATGATTGCTTTCAGATAATCTGTTTCTTGTTGACAGATCTCAGATTTTAACTACCGCACATTAACTCTACTGCTTCAAGCAAGTAAATTCCTGTAGGTAACCAACACCGTTCTCATTATGTCTTTAGTGATTCAGATGAATCAACTCACGACTTGTTCTCTTCAGAGCAGAGTTGATAAAATTTCCTGGCATTTTCCAGGAAGGAGACTCTTGAGACTGATGTCTAACATAACTCTTCAGTACTTGTAACAATCTGTGTTCCCAGACAAACTGACAGAGTGAAAAATCACCATCTCATCTTAGAGCTGAAGTGCCGTTTCAGACCGGTAGTCTGTCTTGGTAACAAGTAAATACAAAAACATCCCAGGAAGAGCCGACTTGTGCTCAAACTTATGCAGCAGCAGCAGCGGATGACTATTTGATTGCACAGATCTGGATCAGATGCTGTCAATCCTTTTCTCAGCATACAAGAAAGGGCAACAAATGTACTGCATGGCTGGATGGTGCTTCCATGCATATGAGTGCTTACATCCTCTCTGCATTGCCAGATTTTTTGGCTCTTGAGTCTTGCCATAGTTAGCATTCCTCTTTCAGGCAACTGGAGAAGTATAGAAGAATTTTCAGTTTTCTTTCAAAATAATTAAAGTTTCTAGCTTTTTCTGGTTGCAGAGAAAAGTTTAAAACGTCAGGCTGACCTCTGAGGGCTTGAAAAGCACCAAAGGGCTCTATAATCAGATTTATGTGCTTTTAAAAGGAATATCTTGATTTTGTGGGACTTTAACAATGTCTTCTGAGCAACTGGAATTAGTATGATTGCTGTATGATTAGAGAGGTTTAGTACCATCTCAGCACTTAAATCAATTATAGTTTGTTGTTTCCTGGTGTTGCAGCATGATGTTCACAATTCTGCCTTTCAAAGATGCTTCCTGTTCCTTTCAACTTTCATTTTCCCTCTTGTCTTGTCTTCAGTCTTTTAGTATTGACCCCATGTAAGAAAAGGTCTGCCCAAGATGTGGAAAGACTCCATACACTTTGTTTTTCACACAAGTTAGGTGTTTGGCTGCTTTGGCTTTTAATCTCTTCTCTTCATCTCTTTTATCTAGGAGCAAAACTACTCCATGTCAGCACTGGAGAGAAATAATAGTCTGTTAACTGGTACGCAGTTATTTCTACCCACTTAGATAAATGAGAGGGTGTGTTTGAAGACTGATGTGCAGTTTAGTCATCATAATTTCAAACACCCAAGCACCTAAATAAAATTGTTCTTTTCTATTTGAATAATAAAAATAAATCAAACATAAAGAAACTAATAGGTATTATGCACAGTAGTCTTAGCAATTTTTGTTATGTGACAAATTCCATCACAACTGTGTAGTATTGAGATAGTATGTCTGATTTTCACCAATGAGATACTAAACTAAAGTATATTCCCTAGGTGTTATATCAAATCTATCATATGCAGGTGATCCCATTTTGGCTGATTAATAAATGCCCAATTTTGCACTGTTATTTGGCAGTTCGTGATTGGCTTTTTAAACACTGTTAATGCAGTGCTGTGGAAGAAAGTTCTCTCCCTTCATGCTTCACCCAATAAACAGTTTAGAGATTTTTAAAACCTCTTCCCATGACAAGCATACAGTTTTGCAGAGATAATGATTTATTCTATTCTGGTGTATTCTGTTAATTGCCCATCTCTAATCCAGATATTAAGTATTGAATTAGACATAGGAACATAATTAGAACAAACAATTACATTTTTAATGGATTGAAGAGGAGGCTTGTGGGAATGGGATTTGAATGGTTGTCCTTTAAGGATTTAAGGGTGATTTTTCCGGGCTGCACATTCAAAGGAAGACATCTTCAGTTTCATAGTTCAAACTATGAATACTATTTGTTAAGCAATTACATTTTTTAAAACAAACAAAAAACATAAACTACTGTTTTCTAATGTATTTCTTACCTACTTACTTAAGTGCCTTAAGAATCAAAATTTTAAAGTATTTTTATGGGGTTTAAAATCAAAAGTACAGGTACAAATGCTTCAAATGAAAGATAATTAGTTCAGTGGAAGAAGTAAGTTCCCATACTAACGTCCAGTGATATTTTGTCTGGTTGTCCCTGAGTAGCACAGCAATTTCAAAACAAGAAATCTTGTTCCAAAATTGAGGAAATGTAAATGAGCAAAATACATAAATTCAAGGTGATAAATCTGGGACCCCAATACCTGATTTACGGAAGCATCCTCTAACACCAAGAATGCTTGTTTATCTGTATATTTCCTTCCTTTACAGTTTGCAATAATTCTCCCTACGAATTCTTAGCAACATAATTTTAACTGTGAACTTCAGAACCTAAACTTGTGTTTCTCCCAGGACCTAAATGTCCTTTGACTTCATGTTTCCTTCATTCTAAAATCTACCTGCTTTGATATACCAAGCATCAGTGTTGGCCAGATGAGATATATTACTTTCAGTAAGTCCACTTGCTGATTGTTGAATGCAAGATTTCTGAATGCAATGTAAGAACAAATCCAGGGAGTACTCTAGGCACCGGAGGAATATTTCTGTCAATATTAATAAAAATCAGAAATCCAGAAGCCAGGAAGTGGGAGCTCCAGACAATCACAGAACTTGCTGCACACATCAAATTGTTGCTTAACGCATTATAGAATATCATGCATTCATCCCGGTTGACCTCAGCCTGGCTTTGTAATTTAAATCTTAACACCCTGGATGTAGGAATCCCAATCACTTGTCTGCCACTGGGGCTGAAAGGAAGTAATGGTAGCGGCAGACCACAGAAATGAAAGAAGAATGCAATAACCAGAAGCAAAAAAAGGAGAAAACAAGGGATAAGCAGACCTATCCATCTAGAAGCAGAAGCTACAGGAAGGTCCTGTCATGAAATTAAAAAGAAATGGAGGTCCCAGCACCCTCCGTGTTAATACAACGGAGAATAAACGTAACAAACAACATTTTCAGGGAGGGAAGGAGTGGGGGTGTTTGCTGGTTCCCTGATTGGTAACCAGAAGCTGCCCAGAAGTGTCTTACTCCATTTCCAGCTGAGCACCATGTTTACTGTCTTCATTCATCAAGAAAGGCCTTTGAGGCCCCTTCTCATGATAGTTGCAGGTTTTAGCATGCATCTGTATAACTTCACTGCCATTTTCTGGCAGTAATAAGAACCAGATTCTGATGATGTGTTCATAATTTCCTCTGGGCCCATTTTGGTATAAGCTCACGCTAATTAAAACCTGGATTCAGTTCCCATTAGAAGACCCTTGCTCATCTTGTGATGGGAAAGTAAAGTAATACCTGAACTTATGGACAAAAAATGGAGCTTTTGCTGAAGTCAATTTTTTGTCATAATTCCTGGAAGAAAATGTTATCCAAGCCATAGTAATCATCAGGGAAAACAGTTCTTGAGCAAAGTCACGGTAGAATGTGTCGTTAATCATAACCCACCCACATCCAGGCACCATATCGCCAGACACTTCATTGGAGGAAGGAACAGCACTGTTGGTATTCATGATTCATTATATTCAAGGGTTATAAGGTTTTTAGAGTCAGCTGTGGTCACATGTTATGACCAGCATTGTGACATAGACCACTGGATTTCCCTAAACTGCCTTCTGTTTGGATTAGAGCTTATCTTTTAGAAAAACATCCAGTTTTGATTCCACATGTCCAGCAAGGGAGCATTCATCACAGTGTGGATTAAATTGTTCCCTTCATTAATTATACTCACAGCTAACAGTTTCCTGCTAGAAGATAGGCACTGTTTTGCTCTTGGTCTCCCTGAACATTCCCCAGTGCAGACAGAAAAGTCTCATACTCATTTCTCCACTGAGGAGCTGGCAGCTTTATCTGAAGAGCAATTACTTATTTTTTTGCAAACTCATGGGGTTTGGAGAAGTTCTGATATATGGCATTAATTACTGTCTAACAATCAAAGAAACCTGCTCAGTGTGTTCTTTCAAGTCTCACTATTGCTCTGATGTTTACACACTTGTGCCTGTGGCTGAGAATAGCTGATGGTGCTTGCATGGCCTCTGCTTTTCATCCATACTGCTTTCACCTTCTTGTCCACTGGCATTGTACCCTACGTTCATGTATCCACCTCTGTTTCATGGCTACATACATGTACAGTAAGAGATGCTGGATCTCCTTTGATTAGCTCTGGATAGAGCGTTATGAGAGCTCTTCTGAGCATTAATCATATTTCCTGATGAAGTGGTCAAGGTGAGGTGTCTTGGTTGGAGTTCTGTGTGGTTTTGGCACAGTTGGGGCTATATTTGCATTATAGTTTACACCACAGAATTGTAATTTGTTGTCATCATGAAATTTGTGACAATCATAGGTCTTCCAGGAAAACTGGTGTCTTGCTCAAGCAGTACGTTACTGACAGCAGTCACACGCACGCCTCACTGCAGTTTAGAGGCAAACCCACCAACCAGGCGGACTGCAGCCTGTTATGAGCCCTAAACAGAATTTCTGCCAAACCCAAGAATGAGGTTTCTGTGTATGAAACAGAGTGGTGGCAGGATGCTACATATAGGCAGGAGTCTGGGCTAACTGGACTTTGAATACCCCTAAATGAACCGCATGTTTCTGCAGAGCTTTCTGCAGAGCTAGATGTCATATCACCTCACCAACCTCTGATCTTTTCTTTATCCTTTTGGGACCACACGAATTGGTAAGAAGAGATGTCAGTGCTAATGCACTGATAAGTACATTAGCAAAGTTGTTGCTTAGTCAGTTGCTGAGACATTCAGAAGGCAGCAGTTCCCTAAATGAAGACCTAATTTGCCTTTGGGTAAATTCTGCTTAGCTCGCTTCCTCAGCAAACCTCTGTCCAGATGTGGTTTTGGAAGTTATTGGCTGACACTAAACGAAATACTTCTTTGCGTACGTCCAAAGTTAGAGGCTGTATCCAGGCAATAGGGTACCCATAGAGTAGTGTAGCAGGGTGCTATGAGAACCATGTCTGGGTGGAATGAGAGCACTCTGTGTCCATGCTTCCCCTCCTAGTCAACAAACAGAACATAGCTGTCGTCCTTGGTTCAGAAAAGTGTCGGCCTCTGGACTGTTGTGGGGATGTTTTACATTCAGCCATCACCAGTACACAATGAAGTAGTACCCGTAGCTTTTGTAAATTTTCATCTTTTCTTGAGGAGGTACTAAATATTAAGTAGCACTGTACACCTTTCCTGTCCAAAAGTCAAATTATTTGACATTACAAGCTATGCCAGTGATTAGACTGGCTTTCTGGAACTTATTTTGATCTTGGGTGGGATCTTGACAAACCCCCATAAAACTTGTAGAGATGACCACCTGAAATTCAGCATTTAAATCTGATTGCATGCATACCAGTTAGGTGTAGATGCCTCAGACCTCAAAACTGCTTTTTAAGGTGGCAGGATGTGAATTTGGGAGTTTAACTTTAAGCACGAGGGTTCCAGCATTTTTGTTTTAAGGGCCTGGTCTGCTGTGCTTGTGGTTCCAAAAAGCAATGATCTCTGCTTTCAATACATCTGGAGCTGGTCCAGCTCTCCACTGCTGTCCATGTGCAAGCTGCTGCTCACCGCTCCAGAAGGGAGGCTGTTTCCCACGTTCATCCTACTGGCAAACAGCAAAACAACTTGGTTGTCTTCAAGTGGCTTTTTTCAGTGAGTGGTTTCATAATGGTACATTTGTACCCTCGTCTTCACAGAATTGTTGAAATTTCATGGTAATTTTGAAGGGGTGCTGTGATTACGACCTTAATTTTATTTGCCTTTTAATATTAGAACTACTAAGAGGATTCTTTTTTTTTTTTTTCACCTGTGATGTAAGAAATGTTAAACACCATCTGATGAAAATGCATTGTTATTTATAGGTAAATCCAATTATTCAGTTAGTTAATGGATCTTAAAAATAGCTGTAAGAAATGGTCATTCATATGTTTTCCAGCAACTGACCGCTACTTACTCTCTGAAAAGCACCCATTCTGATTAATTTATTGGTGAGAATTCAGTGTTGTGCAAGGAGAACAAGATGTGTTAGCATAGCTTTATGCTATATCGTAGATAACAGACAAATCAGCACTCATTGAGCCACTCTGTAATTGCATTAGTCTGTAAACTTCTGGTGGCCTGGTTTCCTCTCTTGTTAAACTGAATCAGAAGAGTTGGAGACACGCTTGGATACTCTCACTCGTAGATTAGAGATTTCCTTTTTTGGAGGTTTGTTCTACTGGCTTGTTTTTCCATTAAAAATGAGACATGGTGTCAGTCTGGTGTTGTTTTTGATTCTGCCAGAAAACTGTAATGCATTAAGTCCTGCATGTAAAAAATGTTCGTTTGTTCTAAACTTAAGTTTATTTATAGCTTGAACATCTCACATGATGAGGTCTTCCAGCTTTAAGTCACAAGCAATATAAATTGAGTTCTAAGATTAGCCATTGTATTTATTTTTCTAGTTTTTGTAACTAATTTAGGTCCTTGCCTTACTCTGAATGTGTCAATTTTGATAAAGGATATTCAGCTGATAGAGCACATTCTACTCCACTGTCTGTCAATTAGTGAGCTGCATAACATTAGAAAAAGAGAAAGAAAATGTGTGTTTATTCCCCTCATAATAGCCCCTTTCTGAACAACCAAGTTCTTGTTAACCTGTCAATCAGGAAAGGAAACCACCAAAGCTAACTGGCCTTTACAAAAAAAAAAAAAAAAAAAAAAAAAAAGCTGCATTTACTCTTTTTGTTGTGTGAAAGTCTGCTTGTATTTTTCTCCAGTGTGCTAAGTTCCTAACCTCCCAGCAAGCCACCTAGGGCAGTGAAGTGAGACAGGTGCTTATGCATTTTTTGGGACCTGCAGGCAGGGTGCCAGGGGCAAGCTTGGCTGCTTCAGCTGGCAGCTGCCTCTGCCCCAGCCCGGAGGCTGCTCCTCCACACAAGCACACAGCCAAGGTTTGCAGTCTGACTCCCCCATTTGCTACCCAGCTGATCAAAAAAGAGGCAATGAGAAACAAAGTGAATTTAATACTTCATCTAAAGTTATGATCTTTCCAAGGCAGATGTTGCCATGAACGCTGTGGAGCCCACAAGGACGAAGCTGTTGCACTTACATGTGGGTATCTGCTCACCTGTTGAGGGAACTGGGGCAGCCCAGTAAGGGACAACACAGCCTCAGCAAGGACTGATGCCAGCACAGGCATTTGTTTTCCTCTCTTGGGCACAATGTGCCAAAGAGACATTAAAAACTGACTGATGGGGAGGAAAATAGACGCTAGGGACTAGCACATGCACTGCGGACAGCATCTTTAAAACATTCATTAACATGTTTATTGAGTAATATAGATGTTTTTTCTTTCTAGTAGGGCCTTCTAGGCTAGATGCCATCCTTAGGCAAAAGCAATGAAAAGCAAAACCTGAGCAGAATATCTCTAGACCACACTGTCTCTGTGCTTTACTTGAAACCTGTACAGCGTTGTTCTAAAATACTGTGCTACCATGAGAAGTTTCTCCTAAGCACTAAACTGCATTTTTCTGAAAGTCATCCTTGCTGTCCTTACAATTTGCTGTATGCAGGAAAGTGGAAGGCTCCAAAATACACAAATTTTGTCAGAGTTTGGTGCTAGACCAGTGATCTAAGAACAGAGGCATGAGTGGAGTGTTTCCCTCCTCCAATGGCAATGTTTACCCTAATACAGAGAATATTTGTTGCCCTGGAGGAAAAGGAGGAGATGGCATAAAGCTGTTCACCAGCAGAACCCAGCCAGAATGGAGCAGAGACGTCTCAGAGCCTTTCTGGCATCTCAGGTGCAGCTTTAGGTTGTTCCAGGTTGTTTAGGTTGCTTGGTGGTAGCTTTATTCAGCCCCTTAATCAGGGGCAGAACATCCACGATCTTGGTAAAATGCAGGGAGGTAGTCTCCCGGGGTTGGCAGGGATTTTTAAAAAGGTAGATTGAGGTGGTTCTGTAAAATGGAGATAATTTCCAGGATAGTTGTGAAGCACCTGAGTGCCTGCTGTGTGGTTTGAGGTCTTTGAATGGGGAACTTGGGAAACATCAGATGTTCTGTCCATCATCCCTGCAATGGGAAAGAAATGCAGATGGGCTGTACAGGTGTCTTGCTATTCCTACTCTTTCCAGATTGCATCCTTTAACACGCGAAATCACAGTGCCATCCCATGCTGCCTCTGTGCAGACTCACATTCATTAATCACATTAATACAGGGTGGGGAGATGCTCCGACTTGGGCAGCCTTCCCCAGACCTACAATGGCATAGCCTACGTGGGCACATGCCTTGATGCCCAAGATGATGGTCTGCTTCGGTCATCCTCTGGCCCCACAGTAGTGGGGCAGGCAGCTGCAGACGGGACACATGGCCTAGTCTAGTATTTCCAATTGCTTCCCAAAACCCTGCAGCCGTCACGTTGTTAAGAGCCTTAATTTTCTTAGCAGCTGGGCTGAGCCCAAGAAATCGTTATGGGTTGATTTTATTGTTGTTGTCTCTATTGTTGTAATATGAGGATGGAATTAAAAACAAATGTCTCGGCGCTGATGTTCGCCTAGAGTGTGAGACAGCACACTGGTTTAGAGACCAACATATTACCCCAGACTGTAGCTGTACTCTTGAAAATGCAAACCAGGAGGACTGCTGGGCAGTTTACGAGCTGTGTTCCACTGTTGCCTTCTGAGTGGGATCTGTACACAGAATCTCAGCAGAAGTCAGCTCGTGCAGAAGCAGGATGAACTGGCCCAATCCACAGCAATCACGCCACTGCAGGATGCTACACGGAAAGAGCGTGGCTCGATACACTGCTCACGAGCTCTTACACCAAGACACGAGCAGATGGTGGATGGAGGAAGCCAGAGGGGGAAGAAGGACAGCTGTCAGAGTAGAGAAAGCTGGAGGGAAAACCAAGACCAGTATGAGGAAGAGAAAACGTTGTGGAAAAACTCAGAAAGGAGAAACTGTGGGCACGTTGATGTGGGTGGTCTTTATTCGCAGTTCTGCAGTCTCCACGAGGCAGCGACTGAGCAGAAAAGGTCTCTGCCAGTCCCCTGCCATGGAGCCATTTTTCCTCATTTTTTGCTTCTAGGCACGTAGGCTGCTGCAACTGCATTTGCAGGATCCTGCAAATTGCAATCATGACACTTTGTGATGTATCATATTAAAGGAGCTTCTCTGTCTATATAAGGCCAAAATCCCCTGATTTCCAATTTCAATCAAATAGGCATCGGAGAGGGAGCATTTCCAAGCTGAATTCAGTGAGACCATTTCTTCGTGACATAATGTCCTGTGAAAATAAACTGACAAATGTGGTAACACAGTCCAGCAGGGTATTAGAAACAGTGCTGTAAGCTCTCTCCATTCCACACAAGAGTTCAGATTTACAGAGAGCTTTTCTCCATCAGTCCTCAAATGAGGAGAAATAAATTTGCATCAAGAAATGATGTAACACACTTACCTAATAAAAAATAATCTCTCCGACATATTCAATTAATTAATCATTTAGCACCAAATAAAAGATATCTGCAGGTTTTTTTTTGTCTTCAAAGCCCTCTCTTTAATAAGATTTTGGTATTACACATCTTTTATTTCAATTGATTTTTCCTTTAAAATGCACATGACTTCCATAGTCTCAGATACACTTCAGGATGAAACATGTGATATGCATCTGCCCTGACTGACTTTCAGAGCATCCTGCCTTTTCTTCTGATTATATGAATTTCAAGTGTGTGCTTTCCTGACTGATCCTAGGAGAATTTGTGGTGCCCAGGAGTTTCTTTGTATGGCTTTTCTGCCCCAGCATGGAAATGCGCTTTCAGCATTCTTCTTCACCTCGGTCTCCAAAGTGCGAAAGGCAGTTCAGATGTTTCCAACCCGGCATTTTTTGTAATAAGAAAATATTATTACATCAGGAGGAGTGTGCTTATAGTGGAACATGGTGCTTCTTTCAGTGCATTTGCTGTTGGCAAGCTCTCTCCTGTTTTCTCCTGTTCATTTTGATAGCTGAATCTTGTCTCAGAAGGCAGTCCAATTTCAGGAGGGTCCTGTATCCCCAGAATTCATCGTATGTGCCACAGTTTCACCTGCCTAGAAAGAAATTTGCATTAATTAATTAATTGAAGAATTAACTAAACGTTAACACCAGGTGTAGGATGTCATTCTGTAACCATATTTATACCCTTTTGCATACTGCCATCAATTGAAAGTAGCTTAATTTTATAGCAGACATCATTTACAAGTCTGTAATGACTAGGGCAAAAAGCCAGCATCTCGACACAAACTTATTGGTTAGGTGCTGTTGGAAAATTTTAAATAACTGCCTTTAAATTCCAGAAAATCACTGCAACTAGGGAATGCAAGTTTGTGTTTCCTTTGTACCTAGGGATTCTTTAATATTTCCTGATACGCTCTTACCCATTTGATAAGCAGCACAGTGCACACCTTGATCTGTTTATCTGGAGTCTTGCTGGATGGCATCATCCTGTGCTTGAGTGAGATATATGCTGAAGATTTAAGCTACAAATAGCAAACATCTTACTTACCTCTGCTCATCCCACACCTTTCATAGAAATGCAATATTATGGATTTCTGAAAGGTTGAGTGAAAGCAACATAAGCTGGATTTTTAGACCAGGAATAGCCTTCATCTTCCTCCTACGTGATATGCAGGTGTATTTCAAGGAAAATGCATTTTTTTGAATTCTGGACTCATGCGACTAGCCTCAGTCAGCCAGTCAGCATCACCTTGTTGCTGTGCAGGATTCCCACAGACCTCCCAACCCTGCCAGCACTGGTGATGGCAGGGGCCAGGGCTATGGGCTTTTGGGAGGAGGGAGATAGTGGGGGAAAAGCAATCTACAGCTTCTTTTCCCTGCCATATTGCAATGTTATTATTGCTCTTGTTGCTTAATAAAAAGAGCTACCCTATTAAGAAAACGAATCAATAGTAAGAGAACAAAATTTTGTGTGTTTTGATATTTGCCGATATTAGGCATAGAAGAAAGGACAGCAGAATAGTTTCATCAAAAGAAACAGTAAATAGGACTTGAACAATGCACGTTTTTATTAAGCGTGCAGCTATTTGACATACTGCATTGTTGATTCTTGGTCTGTAATCGTTTTGTCATGCCCAACTTACATTGGTAATTTGCCTGTGCTTCTTACTGCTCTCCCTCAGGTACGGGTGGCAGATAGCACTAAGTGCTGTGATTGCAGGCACGTGGTCTCCTCTTTCCAGACTGCTGGGATTTCTCCTTTGTAGTTTTCTCTGCATACATTTAGTTAAAGCTAAACTGCTCAAAGCTGAGCCATCCCTGCATCTGCAACAACCCCACAGATTCTCAGGTTATGCTTGGAGGAACTTGTTGTGAGTCTGTTTTATTTAACATATTCAGTGTTAAATGGGAGAGCCTCCTGATACCTGACTTCAAAATGCATCTTCTGAAACCCCAGGTAACCTGCAGGCAGCCTGAAGGGTTTTTACTCTGACTTCTACCTCTAGCTCCCTCTTAATTCAGTAGCTTTTCTGCAAACATTGAACAAGTTTTGGCTCTGCTGAAGAAACGATAACTCTTGTAACCCTGAACTGTCTTCTCTGCTTTGCCTGTGCCAGATGTGTAATGGCACCAGAGTTAAAATGCTCAGATTTAGACTAAATGAATGGAAATCAACAGGCATAACTGATATGCAAGGCTGGGAGTTACCTAAACATTTTGTTCTGTTTTAAAACAAACATTTTTCTGCTAGCTTTTTCAGTATTATAAGGATCTTTGTTTCCAGCCACCTTATCTAAACAAATCAAAATAAACTCTGTGCACACATTCCTTGCTACTACAATAAGTGGCCTGCTCTTAACTTTTTTCTTTTTTTTCCTTGTATTTTTCCACCTTTTATTTTTTGCTGGTTTGAGGAACAGCCTCAGCATGTAGGGTGATGGGTCATCTGAAGTGCTAACAATATTTAAAACCAGTCCTGGGGAAGTTTCTTCAAATCACTGTGTGTTCACAGAGAGACAAGAGCCTGCACAGCACATTTTCCATAGGGCAGCAGATGAAGAAATGCCCAGTTACCCCTTGGGTGTCCACCTGACACAGGGTAGCACGAAGCAGCTGAAGATGGTTTCAAAAGTATGGAGAAAAGAGCATGGATGAAGCCAACTTGAATTACTTCACCTTTATCACAAAGCAAAAACTGAGCTGCTTACTTACTTCTCCAGTGAGGGGTGCTGAGACAAGCTTGAGCCTTAAAAACCTCCGATAAGTGGAGGTGAGAGGTTTATGGTGACGTGGCTGTGGTATATGGCCGTAAGGATGGCACTGGGTGGGAGTGGTTGCACCAGTGTCACAACTTGGGTAGTTTTCACCTACCTCAGCACCCACAGCAAAAGTGTATAGATAAGCCAGCAATTTTGAGAGGAACTGAAAAGACAAGGGCGGAGATAAAGTCTTTCCCTCTCTATATGCCTTTCAGCAAATATAAGTAATGTATTGTTTCCAATTCCTTATTTGCTTGCAAAAGTGGACACAGATGAACAGCCAAATATTTACTGTAAATATATGAGAAGCACAACTCGGTAGGTGCAATGCTGTATGACCTTCTTAACTAGTTTTTTAAGATACCATCTTTTCATGAAACTTTACACTGTTGACTGATTGGCATTTATATCTCTGGCCTCAGTATTTTTGACAAGGTATTTTACATGTGCTGTGCTAGGAGTAGAAACCACAGCACGTGCTGCTTTCTCTCTGAATTGATAATGCCCCCAAGACCCAGTTTTTAGGGCAGTCAGTCGTGCATACATCTTTTAAGAAGTTTTACCTGTTCAGCATGGGAAATGAGAAGGAAGCACACATTTTTAGCCCTTGGAAATGAGTTTCAATCCAAGTAACATCAGGAGAGAGCCTCCAGGTATTCCTTGGGTTGGTTTGAGCACAAATTCATTTTTTTTTCCCCATAGTAAAAATGTTTTGGATACGCAAGTCCTACTCATACTATACAGTGTGGCTGCCAGCAGGAGTGTATGCTCACACGAGTGTGAGTATGCAGCAGAGATTTCTTTCAGAAGATGCTTGAGCCTTCCTCCATCAGAAGAAGACGGGTTCCCAAAAGCAAGCAAGGACAAAGCCTGGTGCTGGTTTCTCCACCTGTGGAGCTGGGCAGCAGCAAGGCACCCCCTCAGCTCAGGACGCGCAGAGCACGCCAAGCACTGGTGAAAAGCAAGAGCCCCACATGCTCCTATCAGGGCATGGCAGCTTCCTCTCAGAAGTTTATCTTGGTGGCCATTCTTGGATAATTCATTCTGAGCAGCTATTCAGCTGTCCCCGCTGCTGCATTTGTCTGAAGTATGGGTGCCTATGGAGGGGGCTGTGCTGGGAAGGAGAGTTTCAGAAAGCGAGCGAGCTGTCCTTGCTGCCTGTCCTCAGAAATTGGTTTTATTTCTGCCTGATTCTGGTTTTCTTTGTAAGAAGAACAGCAGGCCTGGTTACAGCACCAGGGGAAATTAAACTGACAGAGCCAATTTGTTCTCATAAAATAAATAGAAGTGGCCTTTGGGTTTAAAGCGTGTGATTTCCGCATCTGGAGGAGGAAGAACAATTAAGATTGCTCACCAGATTAAATTCTTTCTAATTGTCGGTTATAAACTTGCTACTGGAACATTAGGAAATATCCAAGAAAACTCCTTATTTTTTAGAAGTTTTTTTATATATTTATTACAAGAGACAAGAAAGTCTTCTGTCAGGTTGGCTTCCTTGGCTGCTGTAAGCAGGTACACTGCCAAAAACTGAAAATCAGCTCACGAGCAGGCCAGAATCAGGGGTGGATTGTCACCTGCACAGAAAGCTGTCTCCCCTTTCCTGATCTCTGCTTGCTGCACCCCGCCACACCTCGTGAGGTCATGTGGAGAAGTTGGACGTGCGAGTTAGATGCAGTGACATGTGTGCCCTTAATTTGGGTTCTTAGATCTGGCTCTAGGCACAAGCCCAGAAATGCACAAATCCAGAAGGCTGATTGGTGCTGGCGTTTGCCTCTCAGCCCCTACTCTGGGACTGGGAGGCAGAGGAGGGAGTAGTACCACACTGTTATTTAATGTGGTAGTCCTGAAGGATGGAGCAATTAGCTGAAAAAAACAAAGACCACAGAACCAGTCTGTGACAGGGCTGACATCAAACTAGAAAGCTTTTTCCATATTGCTTTTATCTCTGCTGTTTTACACTGGATTTCTTAGATTTCTCTGACCTTCACCACCCATTGTTTATTTCTCGGCCAGGTTGGTGAGGTAGATTTGTGGAGGAGTTGTTAAAAGTGTGAAGGAGATCCTTAGGACATTAAGCAATTGCTGTCAGCTGCATGCTCAAGCACCACTGCTGGTTCCCACAACTCACGATGTGGGGCACTTTCCCTTTTACAGTCCCAGCTAAATTTGGCTCGGGCAGATCTGTGGAGATAATAAAGTCCGAAGATAATGAGCTGAATCGGTGACTCTGGTCCCTTAAGACCTTCCTTCGTGTGCAGGCCAATTTGCAGAGTTACAGAGGAGAGAGATAACACTTGGTCTAAAGGGATTCGTGTTGTGAAAAGATGGTTAGTACAGAGTGAGGAAAGTGAACACTTTTATTATTTGTTTTTTCATCCACTACTGCATATCTTGAATTCAGTTGCTAATGCTTAATCATGAGGTATAACACAGTAAACCCCTGTTTCTGCCACATTTTATAAAAATTCAGTGACTGCTTTGTTTAGCCATAACCACAATTTGCAACTGGCAGCTAAAACCTGAGGTAACTTCTTCCAGACACAGCTGTGGCATGTGCTGTGCCCCACAAACAGCACTTCATCACATACCTTCACCAGTGAGAGCTGTTTTGAGCTAAAGAAAACCGTAAGAAGTTCTGAGGTCCATGCAGTAACCCTGGTGCCACCTGCATCCTTGTCTTTGGTTGAACTCCTGCTGAGGCCTTTTTGTTGCCTGTACAGGTGTCCCCTGGCACAGACAGGCAGTCATGCAGCCAGTGCTTTTCCAGCTTCTTTTAGCCCTTCTTATTGAAAAGTTTAATTCAGCACTGAAACTAGACATGAGCTGCCATTCTGAGAGACACATTTGACTTCAGACTGGAGCATCCTCAGATCTCTAGCCAAAAATAGGAGCTGCCTACCTCACACTAGCTTTATATATAAACAGATACAGATACAGGTACAGCTTTAATATGCACTTGCTGCAAATTTGGGAGATTTAGAGGCCTGAAACAGGTAAATCACTTTGATATATATATATATTTTTTAGTAGTAGTACAGTAATTCATAGGATCTTTTAACTTTTGGCTAGTTTAATACATATTCAACATTAATTATTCTAAATCTATGCTAATGAATGAGAAATACTTCATAAGACACAATCACTTTTAGCCACCCTTCCTGCACAGTTATGCAGGAGTGTCCTAATAAGAGAGATTTCACTGGAATAGAAATTGATCGTACTAAAAGAAAAGCAACACACAACACGTTTTGTAGCACAGGCTTGAAGACTATTGTTTGCACCCAGGTGGCGTTGCAGTGTGACGATAAGATCCCAGTGTGCTGCTCCTTTTTTTGCAGGTGCTGGGGCCAGCCTCACTCTGTCATTTGTAATCTTGATGACTCCAGAAGACAATATGTGCTGATTGTTCATGAATGCTCATACAGTTTTTGTTGCCTTTCAGTCTACATTCACTTTCTTCCTTTTGGTACAGAGATGTAAAGGAACCAGGGATGCACAGTGCATAACTGTTTAGGAAGGGTGGCTAAAAACAAAGATGTGTCAAGACTCTTTGCACATCAAGTTAGGAGGGATCACTTTAAAGTGTTCTTGGACCACTTTGAGATACACTTCTGGTATTTTTATTTATTTCCTGACCATTCAGCCATTTCAAGATTCTGTTCAGGCTTTTCACTGCAACCAAGAGAAGTATTTTTTAGAAGAAACTTCAGGTTTTAATGGAGGGGACTAGAGCTTTAAGGAAATAAAACCTCCAAAACACAACTTATTTAAAGTCTGCAGGAGAGGTGGGTATGAATTCTAGAGGGCGAAAAAAAAGGGTTGGTTGTTTATTTGCTTTGAGGCCAGTTGTAGCAGAAAGAGTTGGACAGGGTGCATCTGCTGCCTTAGCTACTAAGCTACTTCATTATCAATAACCCACTTCATTTTTGCATCATAATAGTATAGTCAGGTAATGTTATTCTTGTTTTCCAAAACTAACTGGAATGAGAAGCAGGTGCTTTAAAAAAAAAAAAAAAAATCAATTTCCAAGCACAGCTCTTGTAGATTTCAATGAAAACTGAGCATCCACTTGTCCAGTGGGCAGTTCCTGTGAGCCTGTAGCAAACAAGTGACTTGAGCACCATCTCCTGCACACCTGAAACTGAACTACCAGTTACAGCCCTGGCCTCCACTGGCCTCCAGGGCATCCGGGGCTTTAGCTGGTCTGTGGCATGAAGAGCACATAAGATAAGCACTCCGTGATCTTCTGTTCCTTCAGTGACTACAGGTGGAGCAGGGTTACTTGAACTTTGTACTTAATCAATAAGGAGATGTAGAAAATGCATTAAGAATCCATTTAGTTTAACACAATATTGAATTTCTCTCTGAGGTATCTGTCCCTCCTCATTCTCTAGAATTCTTGGATAGTCTGTATGGAAATTAGGCCGTATTTCTTTTCTCTTTAAGACTCCACTATAGCCACTCTTAGTTTTGTTTTGTGACAAGCATGTTGAGTGAAAATGGGCCTTTTCTTTCTTTTTCTGTGAGTACCTTATTTCCCTTCTGTTCTCATCGATTTATTCAACAGCTGACAAGAAGTATCTTACCTACCCATTTTAAAACTGTTGAGATTTGCCTCACTTAGCGTGGCTCAGGGAGGTGGCCAGGAGTCAGGTGAAGTGAGCTACCACCACCTTCAAGGGTTCATGTACAAAAAACAGCAGTGCTGTTGGGTTTGATCACTGTTCGTAGAGGATGCCTGTGCCCTCCCTCTGCTGATGCCCCAGGTCAGATGTGACCAGTAGCTGTGCTTACATCCAGCACAACCTCCAGCTTGTTTTCAGCTGCTGTGGCACCACCAGCACCAAAACCCCGGCTGGCCAAATATTCTCCAACTACACAGAAGCATGCAAGATGCATCAGTATGTTTCTTCAAACCTGCCCAGATTTAAATGCATGCTTAGATTTTTCTTCTAAACAAAGCAGCAAAGCAACAGGCAGAAGAACAGAAGCAGCCGGAATCATCATCATCTATAGTAAAATATGTAAAGTCACCCTAAATTCAGGCCACCTAAACCCAAGGTCTCAGAGAGTGCATGGTCATCACAGCTCAGCTTTTTAGTGTTAGCTATCAAACCTCCAGGAAAGCTAATCCAGGGGTACCCAAATGTCATAGCCCACAGGCAGTGGCAGTGAACAAGTATGGTGCTGTAGGAAACACTGTGTGTGTTTTTTTCCCAGCCACCCTCCCTTCTGATTTTTTTTTTAATGTTCCCTATCTTCTCATGTTTTACATGTGACTGACACATTTCCTGCAAGCGCAGAGACCATGCCCTGGTCTGGGTCTCCTGAAGCAGGAGGTTACCCAACATGCCCTAAGCATTTCAGCTCGTGTTCGAGCCCCTCCCATGGAAAGAGCAGTCTATCCTTTCCTTTTTCCTCACAGGTAAAAACAGCTGCTAATTGCTGCATGGAGCTCATGTCTTGCACAGCAGCCGTTCGTGTAATTGCTCCTTTCCAGTACACAGCCAGCCACACACTGTGTTGGCGATTGTGCCTCTCCCCCCTGCAAAATAAAATAAAGAAAAAAAATAATAAAAATGTATATAAATCCCTGCTTGTGCTAGCTAGAAGCAGGTCCCTGGTTCTGCTGCTGCTGCCAGCTGAGTGAAGTCTCCTCTTCCCGAGCAGCCGGAACGGGCGTTTTCCTCCCAATACAGCCTCTTTGTGTGAATGGGCTGAGGGTGTGGGCTGCCTGGTTTTCTGAAGCCAGCCCTCCCTCAGCTTATAGCGTCACAGCCCTGAAACCAGCCCGCTGGAGAAGGAATTTGACCTAATGAGCCAAAAATAGTGGAGGCTCCTGTGGAAAACGGCATTTTTTGGTTTTGCTTCAGAGTTTGCAGGAACAGAAAGGGAGAGAGAAGGGGTAAGCTAAGATTTCTGACCTGTGGCTTGTGTCTTCATTGCACCTTTATCATTTCAGAGAGGGAGGCATGTTTGAAATCAGTCACTTTTTCCTGTGATCGCTGTGGAATTCACTGCTCTGTGGCCGGTCTGCTCATTGTAACACTAGGCAGAGCTTTCTGAAGTTTGCAACTTTCTATTTATGCTCAATACTGTAGAATATTGTTTCTGGAGGTTAAAAATGCTGTTTTATACATTTTGTGTGCATGTGATAACCAGAAAAACCATCCCCACGTTCAGAGTCGGTGTTCTTTAGGCAGTGCCAGCAAAATCTTTCAGCTGAATCCTTTGGTTGTTCCAGGGGTGTGCTGCTCACTGCTCAGGTGTGTTATCCTCCTTACCAGTGCAAAATGAACTTCAAGATGATAAGGGTGTCTGTTCAGCCTCAACATCTGGTTGTTCAGCACTGGAGGAAGTAAAGCACGGTGCCGCGAGCAGCCACTTGGCTTCTGCAATGCTTGGTGCAGGCTGTGGCACTCAGGTGGTGCCTCTGTGCCTGCTCCCTGACAGCACAGTCTTAAGCTTCCACGCAAGAAAGGAGAAGGGGTATTTTAGGGTAAAAGCCAAGGCGGCTTGATCCTTTTTTCTGGAATGTGCTTTTGGTTTTACATACAATGAATCCGTAGCCAAGTCTCATGCAGTCTCTTCAGATAGTGAAAGCAGACGTGGTTTGTACAGCAGCCTAACAAACAACGCTCCTTTGGGCTGATCTGGTTAAACCATTTTTGTCTGGCTGCCCTCTCCTCTAACACAGCCTGACTGAGAGCATGTCATACATCCATACAGAAACGTGAGGTGCTGCTTGCAGCTCAAGGGGGAGCCTTTCCACGTCTGTTTGAAAGACCTCCAAGCAAGCATTTCCTACCAGATAGCAAACTGCCTGAGAAGTGCAGATGACAGCAACCCTTTATATAACAGCTCCCTTGACAACAGTGATCCTGCCAAACATTAAATAAATAAACCAACATTTACTTAACTTTTCTGCAATTAAGGAAAAAGGAAACCCACAGCCAAGGGGCTGGAGCAATCAGACTTCTCAAGCAGCAGTTCGAGCAGGAATAGCCCGTCCCATTTGCACCATTTTACCCCACCATTATCTTGATTCTCCACTTGCTGAAAGGGCAAGTGATGAATGTCTTAATCAAATAATGTCCTAATGTAGTCCAGATGTGCTGTAGGTCACTTAATCGGTGGCTTTTCAACAGGAAAAGAAGGAATAATGAGTCTTTGGTTGGAAGAGGGGAGGGGAGCAGGGGCGGAGGGATGGGATGTAGTAGGTGCTGAAAGGGAATGTCTTATTCTCTGGGATTTCTTAACTGTCTTTTTCCCAAATAAGGAATGTGAAAAAAAATCCAATCCCAGACTTGCTTTCACTGAAATATTCACCTGCAGGTGATAGTGAGATGACTATAGTGCTTCATTTGTGTTATGAACAAAGTTCAGATGCAGTTGCTAACTGCTCACAACCCCTAGATCACATAAGAGGTCATATATTTAGCCTGGGGACAGCAATGGCATGTAGAGAATTTACCAACATCCTCCTTCCTAGAAACTGTAGACATATGGTTTCTTACTAGTGAAACTGTTCTCTAGAACTCATGAAGTCTGGCTTCTTTTTCTTTTAAGTTTTACTAAGTTACTGGCACTTGCTGAAATGGTGGGTTAAACTCCCCTAATGATCTTGGCTGCATTGGATCTATCATTTACTGATAGCTATTTTTGTTTTGTGGGTGTGTTTTGGAGTGGGTATTTTTATCCACGTGCCATCCAGAAAGTTAGATTACATACATGCCCCTAAAGAAAGAGCCCTATGGATTGCACTCCATTAGAGTGAGAAGGTTTCATCTCCTGAGAAAAATCTCTAGCTAGCAGCCCAAGTGCTGCCGTCATCGTGTAATGTTTCTGGTAAGGGAGAATGGAGTGAAAGGACTGCAGTGTGGTAATTACCTGAAGGACTCTGGAGTATTGTGGTACGTTTGAGAGTGTGTCTGAGGGGAGGTGGCATGCCTGGCTCTTGGTGGAAGTGGCTTCTCTCCCCACTCGTTTGTGCAGCACAGCTATTGGCAGGGACTTCGGTTACATCCTTGGATCACCATCTTCTTTGTTGCCCCTCCACTTATGTAATTCAAATGTTTTTTGAGCTAGAGCTAGATTAGATTTCCCTCTTCCTTAATATCCTCTTGATTTGCCTTTGGTAATTTGTCAGTGATCTGCTTTTGGCTGAGTCTAGAGGTAACAGCCTAAAGTAAAGTAGATTTTGCATAGAGCTAAATATAAATTTGGATCATTTTAAGCTGCTAAGTGCACTGAGAATTCTTTGTAGAGAGTTTCAGAGGGGAGTAACCCCATTTCCTTCAAAAAAAAAAACATGGAGAAGACAATCTGTGGACCACACAAGCCTGTTGGCTGGTCCAGCTCTGATACCCTAGCCCTCATAAGGCTTGCTGACTGCAGTGAAATAACCTTTGTCCTGCTGTTTGTGCTCCAGGGGGACCAGGCTACCAACGCATGAGAGGTGCTGCACGATGCACTTACTTTGGCACACCTTTGTTTAAGCAGATTTTCCTGTGATGGGTCTTAACCTAATGGAGGAGAGCATCTGTAACAAGTCCTACTGATAGAGCCAAAGCATCAGTAATAATTCTTAACTTTCTGCAGCTCCCAAAGAGAAATAGATGTTTAGCCTTCTTTGCCCACATTTCTGAGCATGATTTGTTCCCTGAGCCCTCTCTGCATCCTGACTCCTAACTGTCAGACTCCAGCCAATCTTGAACAGTCCTGCCCTTTACAAGTGCAACAAGAATTAGCTGGGCTTTAGGAAATAGTTAAAGGTATTAGAGTGTCCAGCAGGTAGCATTTATGACGCAGACAGATGAAAGAAAGTGAAAAAAAAAAAAAAGTAACTTAAGCTTTGGTTCCAGTGGTTTGTAGGTACTTGCTTCAATTAAGGCATTCAGGTCCTACTATATTGCCCTTGAAAGTAAACGGTGAAAGCACTCCAGCATAGAGAGATCGTGTATCTTTGTTCAGAAAATGCAGTTTAGGCCATTTATGAAAGGTTTGCAGAACAGCATCAGCCAGTGAAAGAATCTGTATCATCAGAAGACTTCAATTTAATACTAATACATGTCAGAAAGCCTCCCTGTGAGCATAGAGCAGGTTATCTTTGTTCCTGTATGTGTTAAAATGGTTTTCCCAGCAGCATCAGATCTGCTTGGAGAACTAGTGAACTGTGTGGCCTTTTGTCTCTGTTTGCTGCCTTCCTCCTGTCTCTGCCTAATCCAAATTCCTTCCTGAGGAGCTCTCTTTCTCATGTACCAAACATGATTAATATGTCAGTATTTTTCTCCAGATATTGCACTTACGGGGATGGTTGTGGCTCCATCCTTTAGATGGAACAGGAACCCTCCACCCCCTGATGAAAAGACTAAGGAATTTTGGAAATCCCCTTTTGTCATTGTTTTATGTGCAAGTGACCGTAAAGGTCACCCTTTCCTTACGCTGACATTGTCTGGATAGGCTAGAGAGTATTAAAAGCAAGGCTTAGTTTAGTGTCCTTTCCACTCCCTGCTGGGATTAGATCATGCTTTACCAGAGCAATTGTTCCATCCCTGATGTGTGTTAGAAAGATTTCAGCTGCAGAATTTCATGAAGCTGTGATTTTTTGTGCATACATTCAGAAGATGTATTCTGTGCAATTCAGTGTCTATGTTGGGCACTCTGTTAAGCAAAATACTTTCCCATCCTTTTTCAATTGTCTTTTTTTTTTTTCCCCTCTTTCCTTTGAAATGAAACCAGAGGCTGGGCATGAAAGAGTACTCCTGACAACAGAGCCATGAGCTCGAAGCTCAGGCCGGTGAGCAGTGAGGGCAGCCTGGCCAAGCACACTCTGGAAGTGTAACAGCTCTTAGTCAAAGACCTCAGCTGTGAAGAAGAAATCCTCCTTTTATTCCTTAGAGACTGTATCATACCTTGTACTCCCTGACATGCAGCAGACAGTTTTCTGATTGTGTAATGCTGTTTGTGTGCTAGTTGCATGCGGCGCTCTTCATTTCCTCCACCACAGTGTTGTACTTCCCTAGGCAGCAATGGAGACTCTGCAAATCAAACACCCCAGCTGTTGGAACCTTTCATTCTTGTTTGAACAAAGACAAATTTTACAGAAAGCCAGGGAAAAGTAAGCCTTATGAAAAACATGGAACCAAGTTAGAAAGTAATAGCAATATACAGCATCGTGGCTGATTGCTATGTTAATATGTAATGACCTAGAGTCTGGCGCTGATGCACATGCTGCTCTAATTCAGGTGTGCTTTTAGGCTGACCTACATTACAAAAAGCCAGAGTGGTGCAAAGAACAAGAGAATGGTCTTCTGAATACAGTTCTTGTACCTGAAACCTAATTATCACCCATCTGTTAGTCTCCTGGGCACTGGGAGCTCCTCATCCTTCCAGTGTGTGAAACTCCAGCTCGTCAGGGCATTCTGTGCTCTGGATTGTGGTAGAAAATGGGGTGATAGAGTGTGGCAGCACCAAACGATGCTGCTAATTCTGATTGAAAGTTTAATCACAGCTTTCTGCAATTTCAGATTTGCGTCTTGGTCACTTTACAACTGAACAGGGCTTTCATAGTGAGGCTAACCAGCCACACACACTGTAGCATCCAAGGCTGCACAGCTTGGGTATTTTACCTAGTGCCAGCTATTTAACCATCATTCTTTAATGACCTCCATGATGTTTATTTTTTACTGGAGATAATATTCCTGTGAATTCAGCAGCTAACAGCCTTTTGTCCCTAAATATTAATTTCCATATAAATCACTTTGTCCTGCAGGTGCTTCATGCAGTTACAATTCTTTGCAGGAATGAAAATGTTTAACAAAATGTAATGGGGTTTTTGATTTCATTTTGTTTGCTTGTTTTCCAACAGCTGAACAAGCATTTAATTTCAGAATGGAGGATATCTGTTTTTCTTGATTCAGTAGCAATAATTGAAATCCAGTCAGTAAGACTGCAAATTCTTCACAGAGAGACTGGATCTGTATTTTCAAGAAATAAGAGAAAATAATTGGCTTAAAGGATCGGGTGGCTTCTTACCTGGTGAAAACTGCTTCCAATTTACATATCTTGGAGTTAAAGGGAGGTAATAAGGGTTATTCCAAAACTGGTTTCTTTTCCTGGCTTGCCCAGGAAAAGCATCAGCAGTTTTTTCATTGAGGGCACAGAAAATATTGGAGCTCTAGAGACATTCATTACTTGTTCATCATTAAAATATCCTACCATGTCTCATATGCTCATCATTAAAGTATTCATATTTCTTTTTTTTTTTTTTTGAGACACTTTTCTCCATCCTTAATTTATTACACCAGCAAAAGAAAATTCGACTTTGATTTAAGAGTCCTATTGTGCATCGCACTGAAGTCTATGGCTCAGCTGGAATGAAGAAGAATATTGCAAAGCTTTTCACGTGCTTTCTTAGCAAATGCAATCACAACTCCTTCTCTAAAACAGAGCAAAAAAAAAATAACATACAGAAAAACACTCAGAAAATTCACACAGCAAGCTCTCTAAGTAGTAACTTGTTTGGGAGCTGTATCTCCACATCCTTTATTGCTCTCTGTATTCCAGAAGAACCCCCCACAGCTTTTTAGAGGAAATTAGTGTGAAGTTGCATTGATTGTAGGCTGTGCTCTGTGGTTTCTGAAGTGCTCAGAAGATGAACCAGCTTTCATAAAGAAAATTTGCCCATTGTACTGCCTGGCTACCTCAGTCAAGTCTCTGAAGAGCATAGCCAGCTGCTCACAAAGCACATCATTTTTGACACTGAACACTAATGAATTTTAGTCATCAGAAATGGTTTGCCTTCCTGTATTGAGGACACCCTGTACCGCTCTATGAGAAGAACAGGCCAGGTTTTGCTTTTGTGCGCAAGTGAAATTATGAATCCAACTATTCAAGGTAGTGCCAGCATGTGTCTGACAAGTTCTGAATTCAACAACATTTGGCAGAAGGATTTGGGGATTTTTTTTCCTGATACTTGAATTTTATCCAATTTCATTTAGTGAAAAAGCATAATTTGCTTGGGATAATGTTTTCCATGGTATTTTCAAAACCTTGAGGAGTAAGTATAAAAATATCATATGGAAAAATGGGATATTTTCACACAAAAACAAGAAGACAACAATTTTTATGTGTTTGTTTGTTTTTCTAATGTAAAGACACAGTTCTTCTAGGCAGTGTGAGTGGCAATCCCCATTCCTCTCCTTGAGTCTGCTATCATCAGCTGCATCCCTTTAAGTGTTGGGCCTGCCTCTTGAGAAGCGCTCTGCTACTTGCAGAGTGATGTCTGCAACTCCTGCAGTCCTGTCCCTGCAGCAACGAGGGGTGACCATGTTTTAGGTGCTAGAGCAAGTGGCAGCCACCCCCTGAGACGCTGTGGGATGCATGGAGAGGGCACATCAGTCGGCGAGAGGCAGGAGCCATCACAACGCTTTGGGCTGTGATTCCCATCTAGAAAAGGGTGGGATGGGGGCACCTTTCTCAGCACCCATTTGCATGGTAGTGAACAAGCGGTGAAGTACCAGCACCTTGACTCCACCACTACAGTTATATGATGTTGCTTTTGCTTCTCTTCCCCATTAAGAACTGCAAAGCTCTCGTGTCATACCGTTCTTGCACAGATAACAACAAAGTACTTGCTGCTGTCAGGGAGAGTTGGTCAGACCCTGTCTTGGCTGGGAGGTTTCTTGAAGCACAGGGTGACTGGGAGCACTGAGGTGCAGACATCTTCTTCATCTTCTCAGTGCCTGGGACTGGGTCCATCTGCAGTGCAGATGGTGGACAGTTCTTCAAAAGGATGAGCTGAATGGAAACAGACACTCTCTTGAAGTTTTGCCAGAGTCGACCCTCTAGCAAATCCCATCATCTGATTCCTTCTCCCTTGCAAAGAGAGATCAGAACAGCAGGCCAAGACAGTAGAAGAGGATTCACATTAGCAGGGAGGTGTGAATTAGCAACTCGACCATATGCAGATGTATTTCTGAGTTATGCTTCCCTACTAAAACTCCTAAAGACACGGTGAGCCCAAGGGTTATCTCCCAGAACTGAATAGAAAGGGCTGAGCAAAGCACCAGTGCAGTGATCAGACAATGGGAGGAGAAGCAGAGGCAGAACAGGACCTCTCCAAAGGAATATGAAACCTGAAGAAATGGGAAGTCCCCAATGCTAAAGCTGCCAGGAGACCAGCAGTATCAAAAGCAGTTGTGAAAACTTGGCTGCAGTGACTGGTAGAAGCCCACAAAGAGGAGTCTGTGTTTTAGATTTTTTAATCTATGAAATGTTTTTAATTTAATCTTTAGTCTTTTCCTTTTTTTTTTTTTTTTGCCATGATGTTGCTTGGGAAGAATGTGGACGTGGCTCAGAAGGACTGCCTCCCACTTGGTATCACATGCATTTTCTCTTGGATCAAACAAAGGAAGGCACTGGCAGTACATTTGCTGGGTCTTGCTACTAGTCCACCCACAATTTTTTCCTCCTAAAAGAGCTAAATGCCCAAACACTTACACTTTTGTAGATGAAGAATTCAGCCAAGAAGGAAGTATGCTAATAATTCCCTAAGCTGCTAATAGCTGCAGTTTACTAAAGTGCAGCAGCATTGTACAAATGGCACTAATTACCCTGTTGCATCTTGACTTAAACAGAGGAAAATCAAAGCATATTCAGAGAGGGTGTAAATATAACAGTAACTTCTGAAAAAACAGGGGCTAGATGAGCAGTCTATGGGAATCGCTGCGAAGGCGGTGTTGCTGGCTGCAGCACGGCTGAATGCTGGCCTTTCCCCACTGACAGGCCCTCCATCTGCAATGGTGTGGGCTTCAAGACGCCTCCTCCCCTTGGGCAGCAGATACAAAGGTGGTGGTGTGGGGCAGCAGCAGCCCCCTGTCAGGCTCTCCTCCTTGTGCCAAACAGCCCCAGGGGGGCTGCAGCCTCCCAGCTTTCTCCCACCACCATTCTCTCACCCCAATATGCGCCACTTTCCCGTTGGCTCTCCTGACCAGGCTCAGTCTGGAAAATTGCATTTTGTCATCTGCGTCCATCCTTATGATCTTCCCAGCTGCTGCTGCTTCTTCATCTTCTTTGACGGTGGATTGACTTCTGCTTCTCACAGGTGTGTCTGGAGCATCCCCTCCTTGTCGTGACCTCCTGAAAGTGCCCCCAGATTTTGCAAGAAAGTGTGGAGGGAAAACTGGGGCCTTTTTTTAATTATACTTTTTTCCTTCCTCCACTATTCTTCCCTGGTTTGCTCCCCTGCTGAGAGCCCTTCCCTGCTCACAGTTATTAATCCCTGTCAAAGAAAGTCTCCTTCCCATGAGTAGCAATGCTTCCTCATATGTTTTACTGCATAATTGTCTGGCTTACTGGATAATTACATGTGCCACGCTAATTGCACAGACACATGCACTTTCAGAATGACATACTGTCATAATTGCATGCCCTGATTAGACAGTTGCGTCTATATGCCTTAATTGTGAGCTATGGATTGCAGTTATGATGAGAGGACGAGCTCTTACTCATTATGAAAGCAGCTGATAAAATACTCTGCCTTTGGTTCGGTTCCCTAAAGGTAGCGTGAATACCCACAAATGATGAGACCTGAAAGGGTTCGTACATCAGTCAGTGAGTAGGCATGCATTAGTGCCTGGGGTCTCCGGGGCATCTCCAGGAGTTTGCCTAGCTCCACAGTGAGCAGGTACCAGAAGCAGAGTGTCCAGCTCTGCCTGGGCTCTGCAGGAGCTGTGTTTCATTGCAGAGCGTCTCTATCTCATTTCCTGCCTGCACTGAAGATGTGCAATTGTAGCCACAGAGGGCATGCAGTTGCCAGCGTCACAAGTGGCTTTGATCCATCTGATTAGAAGCAAACGTTAGCAGGAGCCACGATGGTATACTCATTGCTGGTGTGAAGGGGGACAGCCAGCAGCCCTGCACCGAAGCTTACATCCCTTGGTGCATGCCACTCCTGGTGGCATATCCTCTGTTTGGCACCAGAGTCAGACAGGGGAGACTTAAACCCCAAAATCAGAAAGGAATTGCAGTCTTAGTCCTGTCACTTAGGCGCCTGTTGTGTCATGACATTTTGTGCCAGGAGCTCCACAAGCAAATCAAGAGCAATTCTTGTGTTTTCAGGTTAAAAGAAAGTTTATTCTTTCATTCCTGCTGGTTGTTCTGTATCTGCTTGCAGAAAATCTGATTACTTGAATGTATCCTTATTAGGACTGAATAAAAAACTGACCCTGGTTAGATATATAAATGGTAAAAAATGCAGTAAGTTTGAAGAAGGGCACTGGTAGAAACTTTAGCTGGAGAATCTGTAGGTTCAACAGAAAGTGCAATGAAAGTAGAAGCAGTTATGTATGCCACGTAAAATGTGTAGACAAAAGCAAGTTGTTTGTTTGTTTGTTTGTTTGTTTTCCCAATGTGTAAGCACAATTAAGAAGAAGATGTCTAATGGTTGAAGCCAGCATTATCTTCAACTGTGTACAATTGCATAATTAGACAGAAAATTCTTTCAAAGTGCTTTTGGAAGGAGAGCTCTTCTTTCTGCCTGGCTGAAATTCCTCAAGGTGTGCCAAGTGTGTTTTACTGCCCATAAAAACCCAGAGGGAATGTGATTGTTCAGGTGGCTGGTAAGAGCCATTGTGCTCCTGATTGTTTTCTGCTTCAGTGTGTACTAATAGCAAGGGCAGGGGTGACCAGCAGACAAGAGTGCCCTTGTTGGGGAGCTGCTGTGTTCAGGGGGCTTGATCGGTGCTGTTTGCTTCCCAAACCCATGCCTCGGCAGTGCTACTACATAAACACACATGTGAAAAAGGAGCCAGAGACCTCAGATACCAAGCTTCTGTTTTAAAGCTTTGGACGAAGTTAATAATGTGCCGTGTTCGGTTGTTTTCAGATCATGCTGCGTTCTGACACAAAGTTACTAACTTCTCCCAGAAGAACAATGTTGGAAATGACCTTTTATTTTCTTTTGGCATTTTCTTTGTCTGCTTTTCAGCAGTAAAGAATTATTGAGTAATTCATTGACGTGTTAACACATCAGAATTAATCATAATAAAGCAGAATTCTTTCAGTCTTTGTTCACTGGAAGCTTAGTGGGCTGCTTGATGGGTAAAATCTACCCATACCAGAACAGAAGTCGTGTTTCTTAAAACACCCTCCTTGAGAGCAGAGGCAAGACATCTTGGGGAAATGCGAGTCCAGTGTATCTATATTGCAGATCAAAGCCGTGGGAGGGAGCAGACCATGACTCTGGTCCCTGTTGTGCGTGCTACGGTGGTCTCCATGCCGTGGGAGTTGAGAACTCTTCCTGTCTCCCAGGTCCAGTTGCATGAGTGTTTCTGTGTGGGCTGGAGAAAGACCCCATTTTTTCCAGCACCATATAATTTTGCCCAGTGTTTGATGACCAGGATCAATCCACTGAGAAATGAACATCCCCTGGTGTTGTCCCGTCCTTTTTAGTGTGGGATGAGTGGCCCACTCTTTGTGCATGCTAGCATCTGTTTCTGAAAAACGGGGGCAGTGATACTTTTCATCTGTGGAAGCATTCTGAGATTTTCTTTAGGTGTGGAATGCATTTTTAAAATACCAGGGATGATGGGAGCTGTGTGCTGCCTGTGTAAACTTTTGAAGAATCTAAACCGTCAAGTCATTAGTAAATTCTAGATGCAAAGCTCATTTTTAGTGTCAGACCTGAACACAGACATGAAATGATGACCAAGTGAAGATGATAACCATGTGGGAGATACTTAAATGATAGATTGTTGTTGTTTTGGTCTTTTGTGCAGTTTATGGTAAGGTAACTTTGAGGTTTTTGTAAGTATTAATGATTTGCTTTGCCTTCTATTTCTCAGAAGGGCTGCCTTAATCTCAAGTTTAAAAAGCACTAGGATTTTCTTTCCAGATGGTGTTTACTCTGTGTAAAATAAAATGCTTCTTTTTTTGGACTTCATCATAGTTTTGTTCTCTTTTATTTTAGAAATCTTCCCGAAACCCGGAGGATGACATCAGGTTAAAAAAAAACAGAGACCAAAACTGTGCCAATTTCTTGGAGCCAGCTACTGTGCTTGCTGCAAAGGAAGAAAAAATGGAAATTGAAGTTCCAGTTTCTGAACATAAAAGCATCACCACAGTGGCTTCACCAAATCCTGTAGACAATCCAACCCACTTTTTTTCTCCTGCTGCCAGCCACAATGGACTTAAGGACAGGCATGAATCTCTGGACAGTGAAGTTGCTAAAGAGATCAGATATCTAGATGAGGTGCTGGAGGCAAACTGCTGTGATTCTGCCACAGATAATACCTTTAATGGGACATCCTCCCCTGAACCAAGTGCTGTGACCATTATGGATGGCTCAGGAGCATCTGTTAATGTCCCAAATGACTCAGTACCCAATGAAGGGGAAGGAAATGTAGCTGACAAGCAGGCGCCCTTGGTAGTTGAACCACATGAAGCTAGCGTAACAGATGAGAACCTGAACTCTAATGGACATTCGCTGAAGGAAGACATTAGGGAGAGCCTGAAGATGCCAGGAAGTCCCACATCTTCAAACAGTTCTAGAAGATCTTCTAAGGACGGAGAAGCAACTTTTACAACCCTTAAGAAAGAGGCTAAGTTTGAACTACGAGCTTTCCACGAAGACAAAAAACCCTCTAAGCTCTTTGAAGAGGAGGATGAGAAGGAAAAGTACAAGGTCCGCAAAGTGAGACCATCAGAAGAGATGATGGAACTTGAAAAGGAAAGAAGGGAACTCATTAAAAGCCAGGCTGTCAAGAAAAACCCCAACATTGCCGCCAAATGGTGGAATCCTCCCCAGGAGAAGACCCTGGAGGAGCAACTGGATGAAGAGCACCTGGAGTCCCACAAGAAGTACAAAGAGCGCAAGGAGAGACAACAGCAGCAAGGTGCAACACCACCATCCCCCAAACAGGTCAGCTGCTCCTTTGTGCCACCAGAGCCAGTGAATATCAAGAAAGAGGATATTGTCACAGAGCAAATTGATTTCTCAGCTGCCAGAAAGCAGTTCCAGCTGATGGAGCATTCAGGTCCTTCTCAGGGTCAGGTCCCACCAAGGCGGTCAGGAACACCCAAGATGTTCTCCATCAAACCCTTCTACAAAAGCCTCAATCCTTCACCTGTAGACAGGCCACTGTCCACTGTGACAAGACCCGTTTCTATGTACGGGCAAACAGGACAACTTGAGGGTAGTGATGTCACTGTTGTCAAAGCACAGAAGGTCTCCTGTGCTTCAGAGGATGACACAAATACTCAGAGTAACACTGCTGACCCCATGAGAGAGTCACCATGTAGTGATAGTACCAGAGCTGGACAGGCCTCAAAACTGTGGGCAGAGGATGGAGAGTTCATGAGTGCAAGAGCAGTCTTCACAGTGGTGAAGGATGACGGGCAGGGCGTGCTAGACCAGCTCCCAAAGTCAGCCAGCGCCTCTTCACCTCCAGAGGAGCTCGACTCTGGTTTGGATGACCTGTCTGTAAGGTCTCAGGATACCACCGTTTTGGAGACCCTTTCCAATGACTTCAGCATGGACAACATCAGTGACAGTGGTGCCTCCAACGAGACCATGAGCGCCCTGCAGGAAAGCTCTCTGGCTGATTTCTCCCTGCCACAGACCCCACAGGCCGACACTCCGGCAGAGTGCAGGGACGAAGGCATCTCCAAATCTTTCAGTGACCCGGGATGCGACTCGCTGTCCTCCACTTTGGCAGACTCCATGGTGATTGATGACCAGCTGGAGTACCACGCTGGCCTGCTTGTTCAAAATGCCATCCAACAAGCCATAGCTGAGCAAGCAGATAAGGCAAACTGTAAGGAAGAAAAGATCCCAGCAGAGCAGGAGATCTCTGTCAAAGAGCAGGCAGCTGCCACCAGGCTAGCTCCAGCCCCCAGGGAGCAGCAGAACCTGATGTTTGAGCCACCCCAGGTATCTTCACCTGTTCAAGAAAAAAGGGACACCATACCAAAGACCTCAAAAGAGGAAGACTCAGGACTCAGGGAAGGGAAGAGTTTGCAGCAGTCACCTGCGTACTCTGCCACCCAGCCATTCCTTGTGGAGGAAAACAGGCACGAAGTCAGCTACTTCAGCAAGTATTCAGAGGCAGCTGAGCTGAGGAGCACTGCCTCCATCCTTGCCACACAAGAGCCTGAAGTGACCGTGGGCCCTTTCAAGTTACGGTCGAGGAAGCAGCGGACTTTGTCAATGATAGAAGAAGAGATCAGAGCTGCCCAGCAGCGAGAAGAGGAGCTGAAGAGGCAGCGGCAAGGTCTGCAGGTGGCACCAAGCCCTGTTATGAAGAGTGCACCAGCCCTGCCCACCAGAACAGTGTCTTACAAAACTGCACCAGGTAAGCACCGAAAGCATCTGAGGGAAAACAAAACATGACAGTAAGTCAGTTCAGATTTGGTTTTAAGCCACTTTTGTTTGAATACAACATTTGCTTTGCAGGGGGTGGGAGGGTTGTCATGATTTCATCTGCCTGGAAACTGTGGTATTCAAGCCAGGAGGAGGACTTGTGACAACTCAGCTTTTTGTCTGTCTGTGAGGACTCCTAGTGCAGAAGTAACTTATGTACCTTACTGATCATTATTAGAAAATGATGCACAGTGTTCATCCCCTGCCATGTTGTAGCATGGCAAGTTTATTGCTGTGCTGCTCAAACCACCCAGAATGAAACGGGATCCTCATCAGGAAGGATTGCAGCATTTACTGCACCTATGTGGCTATTTGAAAGATGAGCATACAAGGCCTGTTTGAACAGACTTTCGGTTTTCTTGCAAGTCACTAAGAAAGTGCTAAGATTGTTGAGATTACAGATTTTGCATTGGGTTTCTTTTTGTGTGTTTTGCTGTCTATTGTCAGGTATTCCTTGGCTTTCGTAGAGAACGTTATATGGTTAAAAGATCTCCAGAGCTTTGCAGTGCCATACATTTCATTTGATGTCATTCATCACTGGATTAAACAGGTGTCACAAACAAAGTGTTTAATAAATTCAGTAGAAGTCCTCTTCTGCCTCATCAGCTTCTGGTTCCTTATGGTGGCTTGCATTCACAGCAGTTACAGTGTAAATCTCTCTCCCTTCCCCCTTTCAAAAATAAAAATTAAACACTCATGACTTCTTAATATATCATAAAAACTGAAAAAAAAAAAAAGAAAAAAAGAAAAAAAAAAAACAGAAACACATGCCAAGCTCATTTCTGTGTAGTGATTTTTATGAGTATAGATTTACATATGCTTTGCAAGCACTTAGAAGTTTTTATTAACCACGGTCATTGTGAAGAAGCATTAATTTTACCCAGAGTGCTTAAATTTCGTCCTTATTTCCATTAATCATTGACTGCCTCAGTAATGCTTCCAAAACTTGGGCAGGATGATTCTTTTCTTTTGAAAGCCACTGAAGACTTCAAAAAGGTCTGGATTGAGTCCATTACCCAATTTGAGTTTGAATTTGGGAGTGTTACGCAGCATATAAATAGCTAATACTTGTTTTTGTTTTTTCTGTGAAGATGATTTTAACCCGTTTCTTGCCAAAAAAAAAAAAACACAAACGTAGCAGATGTTGATAAATTCTTTGGAGTGATAAATTCTTTGGATTATTACTCCTGTAGAACAAATTTTTTTGATAAGGAGTCTCCAAAAATTGTGTGTTTTGAGCAATATCTGACAAGGTGTAAGAGACATGGCACCATGGTCCTCAGCTAGTAGAAGTCCTCGTTCTGTAAAGGTGTGCTCGTGACCACTTTGAAAAACAGCAGTTTTCTGTAGCTCAAGACAACTCAAAACAGCAGTTGTTCTGTAGCTCAAGTGCTTGAAATGAGGCCGATAATGGTTGGTTGCGTTTTCTTCACAAGTGATTTTGGAAGGGCTGCTGACACTAATGCTTGTTTTAACAGAGCATCTGGGAAAACAGTAGACTTCTGGTAGTTCTTATTTCTCTACACAACAAGGCATTTACTTTTTCTCTGATGTTAAAATGCTCTTTGTAAATTACATTTTAATGAGAATATAAACTTATATTTGTAATGAATCATTCCAGACAGTTTTCTTTAAATGTCCAACTGCCGTATGTTCAGGAAAGAAAATTGGGATGTATTTGCCAATGACTCAAATTACTGCAGTTTGCAGCTGGTGACAAGGCAAAGAAATAATTTCTAGGAAAAAGATAAATGTGTGCAATGATGTCATGGATCAAAAGAACAAAAAAGAGCGTTGTCTAAGACTTTCTTAAATCTTCAACTTCCACTGCTTTTTAAACAGTGGATGTGCCTCAGAAGAGCTCTCAGCTGCTGTAAACTAGCTCAACATCCTTGGCAATGCAGGGTGAGTACCTTCAGCTCACCTTGTCCTTGCTGTCCTGTTAGCCGGCTGTGTTGCAAGTAAAGCTTGCAGGTATCCTCGAAAATAATTAGAAGGAATACCACGGAAACCCATGGAAGATTGCAGCAACTTCTGTTTTAATATTTTACAGCACCTTTTCAGTATTTACAATAATAGCAGCAAAAGGAGATTCAGTAGAGGCAACAAAATCTGTTTGTAATACTTCACTCCTGACAGTTACAGAGGTGATTTACAGAACTGAAAAGTATGGTATAGATGGGTATAATGAGGAATATGCTCTAGAGAATGTATGATGCTGTAATCTGAACGTCTAGTTTGTTGTGGAAAAAAAAATAATAATTGAAGGAACGGAGGCACTTCTGTCTTCAAATTGCCTTTGCCAGAGAATTAGCATCTTCAGGGTGCCTTGGCAGAGAGAAACTAGGGAGTCAAGTCTAAACTTGTCAAATCTGTTATTAACCCTTGAGTGGGGAGGCGTAAACTCACCAGAAATCTTTTGAGGAGGTTTTCTAATCAACTAAGTTGATTAGAAATGACCTATCCCCCAGGTTGCTGTTTGGTGGGGCGTGGGTAGAGCAGCTTTGCTAGGACTTGTGGTGCTCCCTGGTTACTTACTGCTCCTTCCACTCTTCCCTGCCTGGAACTGCCACTGTGCAGCAAGAGAAACACAACCCAGCAAAAATTGACTGCAGTGAACTGAACTGCTATTTTGACTGAGTGTGGAAGATTAACACGATTCACGTGGGTGTTTGTGTGAAATAACTGCTAATTACTTTAGGTAGCAAACAGGCTGTTTTGCCACCCTGACATACAACTTCAGGGAAATGAGGGTGAGACCACACTTGGCATCTGACAGCCACTCAGCACAAGCCCACAGGGACCCCAGCAATAAACCTTTGTACTGATAACAAGTATCCTTTAAGGCTGTTTCAAAGCTGCCTTTTAACTCATCTCAGAGCACTGGAGCAAGACACAGAGCCGTTTAGCAGAATGATGTCTATGTGTAATGCGTACACAGGACAAGATCTTCTGCAGAGTCATGTCAGAGTGGTGAAGGGAAGAACCTATGTGAACTCCTTTCCCCAGAAGTTACATCTGCACAATGAAACCCGGGACTTGCCAAAAAAAATAACAATAAAAAAAATGCCTGGCTAAAAGTAGAGACACTGTGGATCCCAAAATATTTGTGAAACTGTATTTCAATTTGAAGAGTTCCTGCATTGTTTTGCTTTAAGGTGGAACATGGAAAGGGTGAGCAGCTGCATAGCACTCCAGTGGTTTTCTTCTACCTAATGCAGGTGGTTCATCGTCCCTCCCGGGCAATCAGCTGGGCTGTTTGATAGCTCGTTAGAACAGGGTGATGAGTGTGCAACACGAGGGGTTCCAGTCTGCATATGATGATGTAATGACCACATCCTTTTTATTAGAATTACTTGGACTATGAAAAATTTGCATTTTAGCGTGTACGTGTCATAATCCTGTTCAGCAAAGGAAGTTTATCTTTGAGTTGTAAAAATCATTATGTGAGGGGGCTGGGCTCAGTGGAGGCTTTTTAGTCGGAGAGAATGTTTGCTGTCTCATGACAAGGGAGGGGGAAATCCCTAGCATGAGAAGCCATGCCTGGAGGAAGCTGTCATGAAGCTGCCACGTTTCCCTCTTTGATGTTTATGACCAAAGCATTGCTGCATGAGGCACAAGGCAGCGCTGCACTCCTTGGTCTCCTGTGTAGGAGCTCGGCTCCATCTGCACATCAACCTGGGAGAGCTCCCCACTAATTAGCCATCTTCTGTCATTCCCAGTTTATGAGCTGAATGGAAGGCTTTCAGGAAGGCAAAAGCCCAGAGGGAAACTGCAGTTTATGAATGTGAGTGATCATAGATCTTTTAATGTCAGGGTAACTCTTCCCTCCACATGGTGAGGAATGCTGGGCATGCTGTCTGTCTGGCTTTCTTCTCCTGAGTAACAGCTGTGGAGTGTAAGCCTCTGTCAGAGGAGTCATTTCAGCCTGAAGACAATTTTCCACTCTCTTTTTTCACCAATAAATACCTACACTAAAGGAAATTTCTCAGGTTCAACCTCAGCCTGGAGAGACTTTTTGTAGAGTGGGAGGAGAAGCAAAAACTCTGGAGCAAGATATTTTTTATATTTGTGGCCATAGCAAAGTTAATAATGCCAATTATAGGTGCAAAGAGTAGGAATAGGAGTCATACATGTGCATGATCCCCTTTTTAAAAGGAGAATTTTGAGAAATGCCTGAGCAGAAGTGCAGCCTGTAAGATCATGGAAGATGCTGATTCCTTGCTGTTTCATGAACACCAGTACGGAGAAGGAAAAGTTCAGCATTCCCTTCTGCAAGGATTCTCTGGCGTGCTCATCCTCTGGACAGGACATCTCCAGGAGTGCCTTAGCAGCCTACTAGCCCAGCTCATTTGTCATTTGCTTTCTTATGTCTTCCCTAGTGGAGATTGTACATGAAGTGAAAGGATCTTAAAGCAGTGTGCATTTTTTTTTTCTGTTTGCTTGTTTGTGTTTGCATATTCATGTTGCTCGGTTGGTGTTCAAGGTCAAAGACCACCTTTCACCTGAAGTGGTAATGAGGCTCCACATTACAGGGGTAGTATTTTTGTAGATATTTGAGCTATCCCCTGACATCAGCACAGACTCGTTTTCTAAAATGAGCAATCTTGCTGAAGTACTTTCTGTCGAAAAGTTTTCTGTGCTGTGTAGATATCTTAAGAATGCCAACAGCCTCTGTAAAACAGTCATTTTTATCTGGACAAAGTCTGGTTCTTCTCATCTCCTTTGTACCCTAGTTAACATGTATGCTGGTCCTTGGTACCAGTCGGTTACTTACTGGTGGCTCAGGCCCTTGTTCCCACTACTATCCTGTCACAACTTCCTACTTTTGCAGCAGACCAGCAGAGCATGCACAGCCCATCCTTCCTCAGGTTGCAGAAAATGCTTGGACACTCATCATCTCTGAGGGGTGGTTAAGTCATCTTCTTCAAAACCCCTCTTGCTCCTTGGGAGTCTGCAGGCTAGGATGGAGCTGACCCATCCCCAGCTCTTCCAGGTCTTTTATTTTGCACAGAGGTGCTAGGAGATGTCTTTCAGACACTCAACTGGGGTATAGCAGCAGCTCAGAGGTGAAAATAGGGGAAGAAATAAAGATAAATAAAAATTCCTAATAGATCCCTGAAGTCATACACTGGGGGCAGCTGCCACCAGGACTGAGGTCATGGAATATTTTTCACAGAACATAAAGAATTTCTTTAACAGAGGGGAAAAAACACAACTTTACAGGTGAGTGCCTTCCCCTGGAGGAGGAGGAGGATGATACCCTCTGTTACCACATATAAGTGTGACTTGGGGGCTGCAGTTTTTGCTGGTATCCCACAAATGTGACCCTGTTGCCTTCAACTGAGAGCACAGGTCCATTATTGCTCAGCGTGGATTTGGGCAAGGACCACCAGCAGTGTCTGAGAGGATCAGACAGTAGGCAAAAGTAGAAAAAAAGTCAAAAGCGCCTGTGATCATGGTGTGTTATGATGCTTTTACGCTGAACATACCTACTGCCTGAGAACGGCACTTATCTGGATGGAAATCTGCCAGAAGAAAATGAACCCAGCAACATGTCTACCACAGCCTGAGCTGGCAGAGGAGGTCTGCGCTGGAGCCCAGCTCTGCTCAGGCGCGTGGGGATGTCTGTGGTGGATCTCAGAGCCCTCAGGCCTCACAAGGCCCTGTCTCCCAACCACAGCCTTCCCCTGGCTGTGCCATTTGCCAGCCTTTCTGACACTGTTGGCACAGGTAGGATTTCTCTCTGCCACCCTCTTACTCACTTTCACCACATTTTTAGGTGAAACTTACGGGAGAAACTTGCTCTTCTGTGAAAAGCAGTCGAAATGAGGCTCTGAATCCCAGTTTTTAGTGTAATTCATACACATACACAGAGAAAATGGTTGCGTAAGGGTAATTTCTTGTGGATGCAAACCAACAAACCCGTGTTTTCCTATGGGCAAGGCATGTTTCTACCTTGGCTTCCCTATTTGTGAAAAAGGAACCATGGCACTGCTGATGCAGACAGCAGCACACTGCTGCAGGGTTGCTGTCACAGCGTGGAAATGGATGGGCCCTCTACTCAGGTAGGATGGTTCTGATTGAAGATAACAGCTCTCATCTAAAATGTGGATCCCCAAAACCCATTCTTAACATCATTCTTCAGGGGCATGGAGTGGAAAGGGCTGTTTGCTTCAACAAAGCTTGTCTGTCAGACTGAGCAGCCTGTGATGGGTCTGTATCCCTGGGGATGGGTGGACAACCAAGAAGTTACTTACTATTTCAAGAATGAAATAATAAAACGAGATATCTGACCCTTAACCAAGCCTTTCATTTCCAGCAGTCTTTTTTTACCCACTGGACATAACGAGCAGGGTGATGGTTGCTCATGGAAATACCCCCTCTGCTTGGGGGGTGCTCAAATTCCCAGCCTCATCCCTGCACCAGACAGCTTAAAGTAAGCCTGTAATAAGAAACTAGTGATGCTGGGGTTTTCCACGCTGGTCAGAAATGAAACAAGACAGACAAGGGGATTTCTTGTAATACTGACTCAGGTTTCACTTCTTCCATTAAGTACTGCTGACTCTTAGAGGAGATTTCAAGGCTGCTCCCTAGCGGTTACTACTGTTAACAACGGATTTTGAAGGAGCAGCTTGGTTTTTCGTTTGTCTATCCACAGGAAATTTCGTGAAAATCTGCATGATCTTTCTGGCTACTTCACTTATTTGTACGGTTTGGGGTTCAGTAGTGGTTTTGTTTTATTTTTTATTCCCCGTCCATTGAACAGTCTTATTTCAAAGATCTGTCATGATATGGAAAAGGGAACCCAGTTTTGCTTCAGCAATTGTTTTTTTTTTTTTTCGCATTGTAGCCGAGCATATTTCTGGCGTGAACAGATAGGACCCTTTCACCCCTTCATTTATTTTTGCTGTCAGCCAGGACAGGACCTGCACACCGTATTCCCACATTCCCACATCCACAGCCTGCCCCTGTTGTCTTCGTTCTTCCCCGCAGGGCTCTCCTCCCTGGAGCCACCGACGCATAGTCTTCTGCCAGCTGGATCCTTGCGTGGTGATGAGAAGCACAGGCTGTCCTCCCCAGAGGATGCTGTCCCGCCAGCATCCACCCCCAGGACAACCCTCAGCTCTCCTGCAGCTCCTTGCAGTGGCCTCCTTGCTGTGGCCATCTGTAACTTGTGGGATATATCCTAGGGGAGAGTAACATCAGGGAGCTTTGAGCTCTTACAAGGCAGGTAAAGAGCACTGGAAGAAGAAAAATAGCCAGCACTCTTTAGCCAGCCTGCCTTCTCTGGACATTTATTGCACAGTGGTATCCAGTGCATGGTATTGTCTGAGGAAGAAAATAAATAATCTTGCATTTTTCCAGTATCTTATGTACATTTCCAGATCACCGAAGTGAGTCATGTAGGAGATAGGCCAGCCAGATCCTCCTGCAAATAGTGGTTGTGTGTTAAGTCTGCCTTGTGTCATGTGGTAATTTTTGCTGGGTTTTGTAGAAAGGTTTTGCAATGTTTTGATGTAGTGGATTTCAGGAAGAGGGGGAGTGTTTTAAAACCCTTTGACCATTCTGGTTTATCAGGTTGTTTCCTAAGCTTCATTCCAAACTGCTTCTTCACTCAAACCCTGCTAAAAATGCTTCTCCAGCTATCTTCTTTTGGGAACAACTTGGTGAGTCTTTGACCTTAGAGGAGATTGTTCCTTTTCCATGTCATTTCAGGAAAGATCGAGAAAATCAAGCCTCCTCCATCCCCCACTGCAGAGGGCCCCATATCACACACTGACCTGCCGTCTGAGGAGCCTGCAGGAGCCCAGCGGCCCAAGAACTTGATGGAGACCCTTTTGGAGGATTATGAAACACACAAAACCAAGAGACGAGAGAGGATGGATGACAGCAGTGTAAGTGCACTTGCCTTTTCACTGTCTGCTGTGTGACGGAGACCACGATTCATGAGATCCAAGATTTGGAGAACAAAAATGTGTGTTTCCCTAGAATCTGGTCAGATCACCTTGCAGATGTTTAAGGGTTTTAACACATTGTAAGGGTCAGCATGATGGAAATGGAAGGATGAGTGCTACTGGGGTGTAAGAGAGAGTCTCAGTGCAAATATCAAAGGCAACTAAAAAAAAAAAATAATCATTTTAATTCATTAAGTTAATTAAATTAATAGTAAGAGCAGTAGGCAGCTGCCAGGCTATTTTAACTTGCATACCATCAAGACCTTCCACTGGGTTATTGTAGCAGCTCTTTGAACTTAATGGGTCAGATCTGTATCGATGCCTTTGTTCATAGACTCCCAAAGTCCAGTCCCAGCGTGCTTGGGATTCAGTGTAAGTGGGTAAATTCCCTACAAGCAGTCGCTTGGAGAACCAGACTCAGAACATCTCAAAAATTAACTTGGATCCTTGAGTGTGCAGCATGCTGTTTCCCGCTGGAGTTGTTGTCTTTCTCCCACACAAATAGAAAATGAAAATTGGCCAGAATTTCAGTCTGGGAAATGGGCGCCTGCATTTCACTTATTGCTACAGTAGAGTTCAACCCAATTAATATGTTCTTTACTGGAGGCAATAGTAAGAGGAGCTATGAATTTCATAGCTGGAAGTCCCAAAATTCAGGTGCATACATTGCACAGCCTGTTTCCCAACAATGCACAAGATGTTTCTCCTTCATACTCGTTATTGCTGTGAGTAGTCAGTGCAGAATATAGTGAGACATAGCATGAGATATAAAACTGCTTAAATGGATGCGGTTCTTGTTTTGTGTTTGCTGAAGCAGCCAGAGTCCTCCAGGCACTTCCCAGAGACGTCAGAAGGATGATCCCAGCTGCAAGGAGCTCATGCTCCAAGCAAAGTGCTTTCTAGTAACTCTTATTAGAGGCAGAGTCTCATTAGGTGTATGGAAGTAAGTGGAGGTTTGTAATGTGAATACCAGACCACACTGGTCTGGCAACTCCTAACCTGTACTGGTGAATATTATGAAGTAGCACAAGAGAACCAGAAGGAGTGAAATGTGCAGGGATCTTGTTGCATTTCTGCTAAAACATAGTAGGAGGGCTGACTTGAAGCACAAGCAGATGAATTCCCAGTGCACACCAGAAGCTTTCTGGTCCCTTCTGCTGCTGAAGCTATTGAAAAACCTTCTTCAGCTTCACTGGAGCAAGACATGGTTGTCTGCTGGACTCCTGTTGTGGCATGGAATGTGAACTGGCACATGGTGATGAGCCTTGCTTCCCCTAGCCAGTCCCCTGGATGGGGTCTTTGAGAGGTTTAATGTCTGTGGAAGTTCTCCATCATGTTCTGAGCATACCAACAGGAGCAGTCTGTAGGGTTTCATTTCTCCCTGCATACAGTGTACCAAAAGGCTAGAGTGGTTTCAACAGAACATCTACTCTGCCTCTCCCTTAGACACCACCACCTTCAGTTTCATGGCTAGCTTGAGTGGTGACAACAGGGCAGCTCCTGCTGGGGCTTGCAAGAGTTGGCTTTCAGAAACAGAGGGCAAATAAGGAGCATCTGCTCTTGGAAGAACCTCACTGCTCCAGCAAGTGGGCAGTTTCTTCCCAAGAGGATGTGTAGGCTTCAGCAGGTGAGAAAAAGAGAAAAAGCAGCAGCAAAACAATGAGTCAAGCACTGACAGTAAACAAGACTGAGACTGGCCAAGCAACATCATTTTAAAAAAAAAAAAAAGACTAATATTTTAATTTTTTTTTTCCATGACACCAAGTTGCTTGAAATCCTATACTCTGGGATGAGCCAGTTCTTGCAATTTATTTATATTGTTCTTGTTTCCTAGTTGTAACATGCTTGTTCAATGTACTAATGCTGGTCTTTTCCCTTTCTGCCAGTACACCTGTAAATTACTGTCTAGCAAGGTTACTTCCGAGGTACTTTTCAACTGCTTATTTACTTTTGCTTCTTCTTGCATGGTGGTTCCAAGTGCATGTTGCTGCAGTTTGCATTTTCATGCTGTGTGCCAGTGCTGTTTCATATCAAAACTGGGATGCAAATATGTGTGGGGGTCTTATCTCTCATCAACAAATGTTTGTGTGGCTGGTTTTCTTACCCCCGGATTCTAATTACAACTTCTGGCATGGGAGAGGTTGCAATTAAAGGGATGGGAGCTGTTGCCCAGGACTGGAGCATTCCTGAGGCATGAAGCAAGAACTTTTTGCCATGATCCCTGTTACCATTCAGCTGATGAAGCTGAACCTGGGGTCCAGGGAAGCTCAGACACCGCGTGAAACTGCTGTGGTTTTCCTCCATCCCTGATTACAGGGTATGTAGCAGTAGCAAAATCTTAAGCATTTTGTAAGGAACCCGCACACCAACCTTTCATCAGTGGAAGAAGAGAGACAGATCTGAGTGCACGGTCTCAGCTTTGTCTATTTTGTGAGCCTGTTCTCGTCCATGTGCCTTGTGATGTGACAACACAGCTTAGCATCTGTGTTGGTCTCAACTTAGAAGAAACACAGACCTGCTTAAAAAAAGTGTATTTTCAGTGACATTTGACATGTTAGCAGGTTGTGTGCACAGCTATTGTCCCTGCAAAGCTGGGCTCTTCCAAATGCAACAATTTTAGGAGGAGGAAGTTGATAAAAGATATAGTTTTGCAGTGTTTTTTAGGAACAATGTGCTCAATAACGTGGAGATTTCAACTACCTATGATTTTCTATGCAGGTGTATGTGTAAATCTGGACTTCTCTAAGGGTCTTATCTAAACAGATCCTGGTAATGACTGACACTTGTTTGGCCAGCATCAGCATTGCATTACACACATAAACTTTTCACTACTTCTTGTGTTTCATTGCACATCTTTACCACATCAGCTGCCTTGAGACAAGTATATGATCATCATCTGTCCTGGGATGTAAAGACAAGTAAAATCTATGTCCTTCCCAATTCGTTAAATAGCTTGCTCTGGGTTTTATCTCACTGATACCAGCCAGTGATTGATCTTTGTGTGGAGTATTTATAGGGAATTAATCAGTATAGGAGCAGTGTACTTCCAGAGACCTGATTTCACACTGAGGCCAGGCCTCTTCTCCCCCACAGTACCTGCACAACAATTGGGTTATGGCCCACGAGTGCTCAGTAATGGTCAGAGGATCTGATGCTGTGTGGGAGGCAGGAGTTAAGGTGTAGATTCAACATGCCCCAGGTTGCACGTCCACCTTGTAAAAGGAGGTTAATACAAGGTGAAGGCTGGAAATCAATGCATGTGAATGGGGACTGGAGAGAAGATGTGACTTCTCAGCATGGCAGCAGCCCTGCAAAGATGTTGCAGAAGCGGCGAAGCCTGTGTTTAAAGCAAGCACTTTTGAAGGTTTAAAGGCACCACTGATAACTGTGTGCCTGCTCATATGCAGATTGTATTTATCCTTAAAACCATCTGCTTTTGTCCTTAGAACTGAAAGTATTTTCAGATTTACTGGGCATTACTCTGAGTTTGCTTAGTACTAATCATGCTCTAGGTCATAACTGCACTAAGGTAATACTTAGTTTTTTAAGTGACTAATGAAATTTTTTTGCTTACAAAATAGAATACCAGCATACTAGCTTTTATGGCAGAGGACACACAGTTTATGTTACAACACAGAGCAGCAGCAGTAGTACAGTTACTGTCTTGTTTCAGATAAACACGTTTTGGTTCAGCTGCTCAGCTGCTCACTGTGCTCACTAGAGGTCTGGTATATTCGGGCATTAGCACTAAGTAGGTACAGTATAACAAATATCTTTGTACTGAAGAACCAGGTGTGTTTTGTCCCTCAGTAGCTGTAGTTTCATGTTAAAGCATTTGGTCGTCTGCTCCTGAGCAGGCACAGTCACATCTGCAGCAGCAACCAGTCTGTTTTGTGCCTTCGTTCTTCTGTTTGTGCACGGGGCACTTCCCTGGAGGTATCTTTCTGCATGAAACTGTCAGAATTTAGTCACTCAGACCTTCACATTTTCTTTCGTTTGCAGCTTTTGGTTCCTCCAAGTCCAGATGGGAAGAATCAATAAAATATGAAGTTCTAGAAATTCTTTTTTACCTCCACATCAGACTTGCTGCCACTGCACAATAAAAATTAGCCTGTATTGTACAGTAGTGTGTTTCACTCAGCACCAGCTGGTGCTGTGGACTAAAGCATAGTTTTATTTTGCTTTCTATTCTCATTACGAGTAAGAGAGCAGTTATTATGTGTGTTGGAGGGAGATTCATGACAGATTGGTCTCCATCTCTAGGGTGGATAGATAAATTAATCTTGCATCTGACAGTGGTAGCCATTTCAGTCTTTTCTTCAAATCCTCAAATTATCTTATATCAAATCTGCCAATAAAGAGCCCTCTGGGGTTCTTAGCATGACTCCAGAGCTGTAACCACAAGATCCATGCAGCAGTTTTTTACCAAGAGGTTTCTACAACCTTATGTATATGTATCTTGGTATGTGTCCTTCCTTTGCGGCAATTTCTGTGCTCCAAATTCTTCCTCTGTTAATGCAGCTCATAGGCAAGTTGCCTTTCCCAAATAGGAGATATCTTATGTCACATTACTTGTTTGACTGCCAAGGCCTAACTACTAGGGCACGGCCAGCTCAGGTCAACAGCCCAAGGACAAGCAGACTGCTTGCTTTGTGGCCTTCCTTGAGCTCAGCCACCAATTTCAGACAACTCCAGTTGTGTACTTGTTTTCTCAAGCAAGTGTAAAACTGACACAGCAGGTCAAACACTCCTTTCAGTAAGTTAAAAAGATCCTTCTGGGGTAGCTGCTCTAAAGGATCCTTAGCTGTTAACTACCCGTTTAGGCATACCACTAGTATTTAATAATACACCAGATATCAGTACGTTTTTTCCTGCAAAGGCTAAGCCTGTGTTCATTGCCTTCCGTGTCTCTGACATAATTCTTCTAACAGTTCTGGTGATGTTTGCAGAAGAAGACAGGCTTCTGGGCACATTTGCAGACAGGTGGTAAAAGGAAGAAACCCTAACTTGCCTCTTAAGACAATGACGAGCTGACTGATCCAAAATCTTCAGGGTCCTGACTGTTACAAGGACCATCAAAGACCATTGCAGCTGGATGATTTCCAGCAAGGAAGACACTGACCAGAAACTGTTATCAATTAGATAAAATCCATGTTATTTTCAGCTAGCATAAACCTACAGGCCAAATTCATAAGACCTCACTTAAATATACCACAACTTTGTGACAGTGGAAGTTTTGATTTGAAATTTGTGCTGGATTGGCTATTTTTTCATGATTATTCCATTATGCAGGGGGGAAAACAACAATTTTCTGTGTTTTCTTTACTCATTATCCTGTCCTGGCTTCAATAGTCTCTTGTCTCACAGTATTTTCCTGTTGCTACCTGAAAAAATAACATTGTTTTTTTTTACCTTTCATTGCGAAACCTCAAGCAGCCTCTGTATTTTCCTATTCTGAGAAGATGAGAAGATGATGCCCTAATAGCACATCCCAGTTTTATTTTCTGTGTTGTTCAGAAACTCAGCTTGGGTTGTCTTTCCTTGGTTCGGGCATTCAATATCCCAGGCACACAGGTGAAACCTCCAGTCCTCAGCCTTGCAGCTGGAGTAGTTTCAGCACAGTACTTGCAGGCTGATGTCTCAGAATGATTTTTTCACTGATTTTTGGATGAATCGTTAGGTTTGTGGGCACAGTTGCCCTCTAGTGGGTGAAACAAAAACTGCTCAACCCTGTTTTCCGCTTCTGATGGTGGTTCTGCAAAGAGGAGACCTGAGTTTGAGCAAAATCTCAGCAATAAATCCCTCCAGTGGACGTGGACCAGATTTGTAGCCCTGGTCAGTGCTAAGAAGCAGATGGAGATTTGGCTCATACTTGTCTCTGGTGGATGGATTTTGCTTTTAGCTCTTTGGCTTGTTCATAGTCATACTCTAAACAATCAAGGAAAAAATGCACTAATAAAGGCAAGAAAATAATAAAGGAAATAAGAAAGTGGACACAATCGACCTCACCTTCAGGACCCAAATGAAGGTTTGGGCTTTAGCGTAAATGAAGAAGTGTTCTTGTTCCTGTAAGCAGAGCCCCTAGCACATGTGTACTGGTCCAGCCACAGCTTATCACAAGCTGAAAGAACAGTTTATTTAGTCTTTAGTTGATTATTTTTATTCCTGACAAGGCCTGAGACTTCACCACATCTGGCTTTCTACACAACGGAGTAAAATGGCATCTCCCTTTCTCAAAAGGCCAGTTACTCCCCTGCAGTCATAGATGGTGCTGAGTAACTTCCAGGAAGCGATGAGGACCTGGGGTGGCAAACATTAGTTCAGTGAACATGTTTTTGCTGTTCTTGTTGTTTTGTTTGTTTGTTTAAACAAACTACTTTAAATATTTCAAAATGTCTTCTCTGGGAGGGCCGATTTAAAACCCACTGAGTGCAGTGGACACTGACAGCTCTGTAGTTTGATCATGGGGCTGTTACTCAGTGTTGGTCAGGAAATAACATTGCTGTGTGCTTCTGCAGGAAGGCCCCAAATCTCCTTTTGTCATACTCCTCTGTTGTCCATTATTTTCAGAGCAGCGCATCACGTACGTGCTGACACCATTTGATCTGGTCTGAATTATTCCTTTCACCTTGTTGGAACACATATTAAAACCTTCCTACCTAAAATAATTGCTTCTGTACATGCATGTGTGTGCACATATATATGTAATACACAGACTGTAAGTATTTTTTATACGCGTGTGTGTGTATATGTGCGTGTGCTTGTGTATGAAGAACATGCAGCTGTGCCAGGGCCCATCTCGTAGCAGACCACGCAGGTCCTCCTCGTGTCGGGCCCCTTCCCCATGTTCACGGAGTGTTTTTTTCACTCCAGCAGTGCTTCAGCCACAGTGTCTGGGCTGCTGCAAAGACAAAGACCATGAGAAGAAGATGCAAGGGTTTGGGGGGGGCTGCCTAATTTCGTCTACAGGGGTGATGCGCCATGGTGAGCATCTCACAGGCTCCAGCGGGTGCACCCCCACCTCCGTCACATCAGCAAGCGCTTCATCGCATGCGGCGCCCCGGTTTGCAGAGGAGGGGCACCCCAACACGGGGACAGGGCAGCTGAGTGACAGGTGTCTTCTCCCTTTCTCTCCCCAAACCAGGTCCTGGAGGCCACCAGAGTGAATCGCAGGAAGAGTGCCCTGGCGCTGCGCTGGGAAGCCGGCATCTACGCCAACCGGGAGGAGGACGAGTAACCACGCGGCAGCACCACGAGGGCAGCTGCGAAACCAAAAACAAAGCGAAAACAACAACAACATAAAGAAAAGATAGAGAGAAAGGAGGAAAAATGAAACAAAAACAAAACAAACAAAAAAAAAGCAGCAGCATTTAAATCCGATATTTATTAAATACACAACAAACTCTATGATGCACATAGACACAGAAATGATCCAGCTCCCGGCAATCCTAAAACAACAGGAAAAATGCACCCAGGAAATGCCCCCTCCTCTCTCCCCTGCCTGCCCACTAGGAAATAACCCCCAGGGTGGGGGGGATACAGGGTGTGGGACCCCCCGGGACCGGTGGGAGGCCATCTCCATGGGCCGGAGAAGCAACTGGAGGGGAGGGCTCATGCATCCCCCCAACCGGATTTGCAGCCCCCCAACAGACCCACCTCCAGGTTCTTCTCCTCCCACAGCCGCTGCACCGAGACCATCAGCATCACCTCGGCGAGCCCCCCCACAAAGACGCCCCCAAAGCACGACGACGTTGCCCTCTGATGTTATTTCTCTGAGGGGACTGAAGGGTTTGGGTTTGGGACTGGGATCGGGGTGGGGTTTTTTTGGAGGGAGGGGGTTCTGCTCCCCTTATCTAGTAATTTATCTGTTTAAAAGGAAAAACAAATAAATAAATGGGGAAGCAGCCATTGCAAATGTACAATCCACTAGGCTCAGTAAAAATACAGTCCTTGTGTTGCAAACACAAGCCATCACAATTAAGGAGTGGAATAGATGGGGATGAGAGCTAAGCCAAATGGATTACCTTAGCTTTAGGATCCTATACGCTTGCAATATCACCTGAGCTCCAGGTTCTCAGATCATATTTACATAACAAAGTTTCTAAATAGAAAATCTGTATTTAGTGGATGACAACTATTTTTTGATGGTGGGGAGGGAAAAGAATGGCGTATGTGTAAAATCTATGAAGATGGGTAATTTGAAGTAGAAAGGTAGTGGGAAATGAATACAAATAAAGGACATTTAATTTTTAAATGAGGCAATAATTGAACTAAGCCAGACTCTGGCCTAGGAAGAGGTATGAAATAAAGAAGAAAGATGATAGCTACATCTCTAACTATATTTATACAGCATAAAAAGCCTTCGGAGCAGAGTGCTTTGTGGGAGTCTCCAGGTTTCCAGGCAACACAAAAGTTAAGGGGGGGGAAGTGAGTGAGAAAGATTGAGCAAGGGAGAGCAGACACAGGAAGAAAAACGTGACTTTTGCCATTCAGCCAGTGTTTTCAGCGCTACAAGCAGACCGTAGAGCCTCTAGTCGTTGCTTAGGCTTGGGATCAGCAGTGAAGGATTAGTGTGCATCTGTGTGTGCGTGGGTGTGCGGGTGTGCGTGCACGTGTGCGTGTGGGCGTGAGGCGCGTGCGAGAAGGCGTATGGTGGTGTGTGTGTTATTTTCTCCAAGGCTGTTTACCAGCTACAGGGGTGAGTGCTATTTTTTTTTTTTTTTCTGAAAGGGGATATAAAAACAAGGCACTGAGTTAATGCAGTATTTGTGATATTAAAATTTGACCCAACATGGTATTTGCATGAGTCACAATTGCAAAGTATTGACCAGTTTTGTAAGCTGAAAATTAGGAAAAGAAATGTGGTATTTATTCTTGTGCTTTGTATTTGTACGTAGTATAGAGGCTGCGGGTTTACTCTTTTCTTTTCATGCAAGCAATACAATAAGAGTATTTTACAACTGGGAACCATAATTTCTGGACCAGAAATGAACAAGTTTGGGAGGTGACAGAAAAAAAGAAAAAAAAAAAAAAGAAAGAAAGAAAGAAAAAAAAAAAAAAAAAAAAAACAGGAAAAAAAAGAAAAAGGGGACAGCTTTTTTTCTATATAAAATGTTCTGCCTTTTTTATAAACAACCAATTATTGTTTTTGACTTATTTTTAAAAACTATTGGCCTCAATGCTGGTCCTCCCTTAAGCCACTCCTTGGTTTTACAGCCTGCTACACTGTTTTATCCTGAAAACAGTGAGCTCATTTCCAGTGAGTACCGATACTGTGAACATACTTCTGGTGCTTTTCTTAAACAAACACAGAGCTTGCAACCAAATGATTTTTCCCACACACACAATTTCCTCCAGCATGCGCTCTCTGTCCATGGACACTATAGCATTTTGAGGCCTATTTTCAGGGAATTGCAGTGGATGTGACTACAGGCACCCGTAAACTCTGTGGATTGTCTCCCTTAGTGCTGCTGAGCAAAAGAAAGCTCTGCTGGCCTGTTTGCTGTGAGGAAGGCAGCGAGCTTGTCTCAAGGAAGCCCTAGCCTGGGTGCAGGGGGACACCACACGCACATGGGGGCAGGATAACCTCGACAGGGGCACCCACTGACAAATCCAGGTGAACAGCAGTCCACAGGTGGGTTCAGCCTGGCCACGAGGCTGTGGGAAATGCAAGTGAATGGTGCCGCAGCCCAGCAGGACTGTACATCACGTAGCAGCACCCATGAGTGCTATGCACCTGTACCAAGAGAAGCCCTGTCTCCTTCCACCCCCAGGCAGAACAGGGATGAGACCGGGAAAAGTGTCCTGAGCAGAGGAGATGGCCCTGTGCTCATGGGAAGGTGGTCCTGCATCAGACAGTGCTTCCTCTGGTGTGTGCTCCCAGGAACTCGCATCTTTTGTTTTCTTTAATCTGGAGGTCTACCTTTCCCTCCTGCTCTTCCCACTGGAAGCCACTGACGTTGACCACCCATCACGAGGCACCTCCCCGTGAGTTGCATTGACCCCCCTTGGTCGTTGAAGTGCAAATGACATTGCCCCCTGCACCGGAGGCATGCAGCGTGTCGGCGCCAAGCAGCCAAACCTAGCGTCCAGCAGTGTTCTTCTCTTCCAGAAATTATGGACACTCGTCCGCAGCACACATTCAGTGCTGCACCCGCACGAGTGCTATGCCGTTTACTTGCCTCTTTGTTATTTCATTTGCATGCTACCGAGCTTAGGTGTTTATAAGTATACGCCAGTAATACATATCTATCTATATATAACTATATCCAATGCAACCAAGGAGCACTATTGCAGAGTTAACTTTGTCTCCACAGAAGAAACACTCAGATCCTTTCCCGTGGCAAAGACTGGTTTTAATGAAACTGTGTATTGAGGGATAGTTAAGCATTAGCATTAGTGATTATAATCAGTTTGGGGTTACAGTGCAGGTTTTCTGAGCAATTCGTTTTAAACGCTGCCAGTTTGGGCTTCACCTTGTTCCGTACTGACGCCGTCTGAAGGAAAATACAGTAGCATTGATTTGTTTGGCAACCAAAAGGTGGCATCCTTGTCATGACTTACCAACCAGTTTCAACAATACCTGGCTTTCTGTATGTTAACCACTTAAATGTTATCCTGCTTCTGTTTTATAGTGACTGTGAGGCCTACAATGCAAGTATATAATTATTTTCTCATTAAAACAGAAACCCGTGTTGTGTTTCTATCCAGCTGACTGTGCCTTCGTGCCCCTGCAGGGTGCGGAAGCAGGGCAGCCGGCCAGCTTCGATGCTTCTTGCTGCTTGCCCAGGGCTTCAGCCCCTTCCTGCTCAGCTTGGCCAGGAGAGACCCTGTCCCTGCTGGAAATCGATGGCTACACTTGCCCATGTGGGAGCTGGAAGGTGCCAGGGTGTCAGATACAAGGTGGCTGGAGACCAACTCTGGGGGCTTGATGGGAACCAGGGGGGTTCATGCCAACCACTCTCCCCATGCCAGGAATATTCAGTGCTTATTTGTTTAATTACAACCCTGGTACACTGGAAGAGGCTGAGGACACAGGGATCCCTGCAGGTGCTGGGCCACGTTCAGCGATTCCCTCACACCCTCTGAGAGCCCTCCTCCTTCCCTTCCGTGCGCAGCACCAGAAATGCCCACAGAGGAAAGTCAAGTCAAGTGTGGATTTCCTCTCTAGTGAGCAAATCCTGCAGATTTAGACATTGCACAACTCAGGCAGTCATGTCAGTGGGTGGTGGGAATTTTGGCAACGAAGTCTGCTATTAGCAGTTGCTGGTATTTGTTTAATTAGAAACACTTAGGACATCTAAAGTACCTGCCACCCCATGGCGTAGCCAAAATGGCATTTGCCAGTCCTCATGGTATTTTTGCTAAGTAATTGAGGGCTGTAAAGGAGACAATTTATCCATCATTTCTGGGGTAGGCCTGTATAAGGTGAGTATATTGCACCTCTAAATGCTGTAGGAGGCTTTAAGAAGCCGCAGTCTCCACCACAACGAGAAAGCAAATGAGAGGCAGAGTATCTTCTTGGCAGATTTAGCTTGATCTAACACAGGGCCACAAGGTCAGGTAGAGCCACAGTGGTGACTACATCTGATTCTCCCCAGACCCTTTTATTTTTTGTTTTTAATCTTGCAGATGGGCGACACATGACCTTCTTTTTCCCTTTTTATCCTGCAAACAGGAAAAGCATAGATAGGAACCTTTCAAAAAACAACTTTGCAGCTGTGCTAACTGCCTTCCTGGCATAGCCAAGCATAGGAAAGAAAGCCTCTGCTGATATTGAGGAGCACCTGTGTGTTTGTGCCTTTCTTTTTGTTGTCCCTGACAAGCAGTGTGAAGCCACACTCCAACATGATGCTGTCCTAGAGCTGGCACCATCCTCTCCATCAGGTTTCCCAGACTGGGTGGAGGCAAGGAAACAAAATGTTTTTTTCAGAGGTGTGTGGCAATAGGATATTAAAAAAGTGGGGCACGCACCATAAGGAACCCAAACCTGGGCACGGCAAGCTGTAGCAGAGGAGAGATAGGGCTAGGCAGGACCAGAGTTACAAATATTAGCATGGATATTAGCTTTGAAGATGACTTTTGATGATGTTCTTGTTACTGAATTGACTACAGTGGGCAATTCAGGAGACTATTGGCAGCAGGTGGGTCCAGCTCTGTGCTCCTCACCAGATGAAAAGGCAACCTGATATTTCACATGGTGAAACACAGGGCAGGGGTTACACTGGCATCCTGTCACAGTGGCACCGGGATAAAAACATATTAAAAAACAACAATAACAACAAACATCAAAAGAAAAAAAAATTGCCATCCAGACCTCAGGGTCTGCTGCTAGATCTGTCTGGGCCCTGGTTACTTGGTCACCTAACCCACTGATTTATCAATAACATTTCCAGGAAGAGAGCTATTACATCAAGCATTAAATGATGGATCACCAGCAGGAACTGGAGTTGCCTCGGTCCCATTCCAGTCCCTCCTGGAGATTTAGCCCCCTTGGCTAAGGATAACACTGCCTTTCAGGTGTGATACAAACCCTCCCAGACAAACTACCAAGTCACAGTGGTGGTACCAAGAGATGGAGGGAGGGAGGCTCGAGGTACCATCCTTCTGCAAGAGGGGCAGGGGAAGGACACAACACAGTGGAGTCACTGCTTTGGCATCAGTCTTCAGGCCATCCAGGTGCTGAGCCCATGAAGACAGCACTGGTGTTATTCACACAGCGAGCACTCCTCAGCCAGCACAAGACAATAAGGGGAGCCACAGCACATCTCACAAGGTTCCTGCTGGGACACTGGTGGGAATGGGGGGCCCAGAAAATGCCCAGGGTGTGCCTCCTCCTCTGAGAGCTCCTCGGGAGCACCAGACCTCACAGCCAGCTCTTGCTGGGAGCAACTTCAGACTCTGCATTGCCCCGTCAGGCAGGCTGGCGCAGGGCTGCAGCTGGGCACACACAGTGCAGGGACCATGAGGTGCTAATCACTTGCTGTGGGGAACGTTGCCAGCTGGAAAGGAGTCTGCAGAGGACGGGGGGAAAGCTGGAGGCGAGGCTGCAGTGCAGTGCGAGGGATGATGCTTAAGTAGAAATGGCCCCAGTAAGTACTTCTTCCCGTTGGAGCATCTCTCTCTGCCTTACATTAAAATGAGCAAAGTCCTCAAACTGCATCTGAAGGACAAGGAGCCAGGAAAGTGCCAGCATAACAAATGGATAGTGACATAACCCTGGTGAAGTGCTCATGCAAGGCTCTGAAAGTGTTGCAAGCAAAAGAACCAGTTATTAGAAAGGAGGAAAGAGCTTGAGTGTCTGTGAGAGTCACCTCGATGGAGAAAGGTGGAGTTCCCTGGTATACAATGGGAACTGACTTGCCAGACAGCTCTGTCACCCCCACATTGTGCAGAGGAGGCAGGAAGTGCTCGGCCCTACTTAATTGGGGTGAAAGAGGGGAGGCAACAAAGTAGGGCACTTGCTTACTCACTGGTAAGGCTTGTTTGCCTCCGGGAGCATGGCTCTGGGCCACAGCACCAGCCCACAGCAGATCCAGACTTTCACAGCAGTACTTTTTCCTGTTCCCTCCCATCTCCTTGCCCTCCAGTTCCCCCCGGTTTCCATGTGATCCTATCCTCACCCAAAACACAGCTGTTTTCAGGTAGCAAGATCAGTTGTGTCCCATGAGCATGAGGATCTCACCCTGCTCCCACTGATCCTCATGGGATGAAGAAGACCCTCATCCAGACCATGTCCTCCACCACAGGTCTTTTACTGACCGTCTCTGCAGGCCTCACCAGCCTCCAGTCAGGCCTGCTCCCATGTTGGTTCCCTCCCTCAGATATTTTTGCCAGAGGACCATGTGAAAAATAAACCAAGACCCACAAGACAAACTTTAAAGTGGACCAGATGTAAATGTACCAAAGCACTAGGATACCTAAATACCTCAAAAGTCCTTTTTCTTTGAGGGCTACGCAGCACTGAAACCATCTGCAAAACAATGGTGTGGGCTTGTGTCAGTGCAGCATGAAATGATGCAGTCATGTTATTGGGGTTGATCTGGAAGGGTGTTGGGGCAGAGCCAGGTGAAATGAAGGCTCTTGGTTACATTACTCATGCCAAAAGGAGCGTGATTACAGCTTCCCTTTAATTCGGTGTTAGAGGGAAACAGCTCAGCCAAGCTCCAGCCATGGACATCTCCAGAGAAGGCAGACTGAGCTTACATAAGATGGAGAGGGTTGTTTCTAAAGAGGAAGTAAATTGCAAGTTGTGGTACTTTCTGTACAAAGAAAGTGAAAATTTCTGGCAGGAAAAGGGGGGGAGGGAGGGGGGAGCGGATGGATAAGTAAAGCCGGTCAGAGGGGAGTGTTATAACGGTGGAAAACAGAAAGACAAATAGGGGGAAATCTTGCTGATAGTAATTTACTCATGCGGGGAGCCATTTCTGAAACCAGCTGAAAGCAAGCTCGGACCATGTTTGAGCACGGTTGGAAGCTATATGGCAACAAGCATATTTAACTGAGCTCTTTGGAAACCAGACAAAAAGCTTTGCCAGTTACGTCACAGGTCTCATGTGGTGCCAGGTCCAGGCACCACTGATGCAGGACAAGATTCATCCCAGGTGTCCTTTGCAGTCACTGCCTGCTGAGTCAGTCTTCAGCAAATGGAGAAAGGAAACAGCAGAGTGATAGCATTGTTCCGTCATTTACAGGCATGCAGCTTCTTTGAGCTTAAAAATTAAAAGATAAATCAATACAGCCTGTCTAAGCTTTGCAGGATGTTTCCAAGGAATTTACCATCGAGATGCTTCAGTGCCAAGGGACCAAGGCAGTGTTTTGGAACCCTAAAGGGCTTGATTTTTCAGAGCTTCCTTAATATCTCATACCTTTCCCACACAGAAGTATTAAACCAGTATTTTTTTTTAACATCCGGGGGGTCATTCTCTGGCTTTGCTCCTAGGCATCTGCTCACTTTGCCCTAGACTGCCTTGGCCACGTGTCCTTGTGGAGAAGCCTGAAAGCTCATGGCCAGACAGCCACACTCTGTTCATCTGGCGGTAGCTCCCACTGCTCCATGGAGGTGATGTCCAAGGGCAGGGGCATCACTGGCACTCAGACAGTGACCAAGGTGCCCGGTGCAACACCGTGCCACAGCGGGTGAAGTGGCTGGGGGGATGTCTCTTCACTGCTCCTGTGCAGTTTCAGGAGGTATGAAAGCTTCTGGAGATCCTTGCCAGGAAAAGTGGAGTTTGCAGCAGGAAGCAGCAGCCCTGCTCTCGACCACTGTGGCCAGTTCAGCAGCTATACCGCCAGGCATAAAATCCAACCCTTAGCTCAGCAAGGATTTGAACACCACAGAGAACTGAAATGAGGGGGAAAGAATAACAAATGCCAGTTACAGCAGCAGTCTTGCCACACAGTTAAAATTTACTATTGTATATATATTTATTCATGCTTCTTAGACATTGAAGAACTGCAGCCTGGAAAAAGTTAGCAGCAGGAATATTGTTGGAAAGCTTCCCAGTCTTTCTTGTTTCCCTAGTACCTTTTACCCAAAAGCCCTCTTCAACTCCAAAATTCTCCTCAGAGGAAGGCAAACTTCAGAGGAAGAGGAGCAATATTTGAGTCCCATTAATGTATTTTCATACGCATACAGGACTACTATGGATACACAATGTTGTTTGTGACTCGTTCACTCAATACTGTGTGCCTAGGAGGATGCTTGCTAAAATCTTCCTAAGCAGTATGCAGTGAGACCCACATCGCCATATCTACCTGAGCTTTCTCTGGAGCCTGGAGATTTCTGCCGGAGCACCTTGTCTGAGGCAGTCCTGCTGGCCCCAGGAATCTGAGGCATACTTGTTGGGTGAAGTAAATGTGACACCTCCACGCAGAGTTGCAGAGCCCTATCTGAAGAAGATAACCCCATCTGTGCCATTCTCCACCAGTGTCCCGCAGGGGATCAGGCAGGGATGCAGTCCACCATGCACCCTCGCGGAGGAGCACCTCCAGTTTTACACCACGGCATGGAGCAGAAAAAAAAAAAAATACTACCTCTGTCCTGATATTTTGGGATGCTGGCACCTTTCTCTGCTGTCAGAGGGACCTCTCCACTCAGCCCCAAACAAGCACCCCAGCTTCTAGGGTGTAAGACAGATGATTATCTAGGTGTGGCTGTGGCATACTTTAACAAACAGGGCTATCCCTCCTTGTGATGCGAGGTTGCCTGGAAGCCCTCATTTGCTGCTGGGAAGTGTTTGCAGTGAGACAGTGACACACTGGTGATGCTACCATGCCACAGCCTCATACCCTGAAACCACCTCAAGCTGAGCTGGGCAGTTGCCACCAGCTTTGATGGGAACAGTCCATAGAGGATCTGTCTGGCCACAAGCAGCTGATGCTCTGTAGTCAAGGAAGATGTTTGAGAATTTGCTCTTCTGTTTTGGAGCTGTTTTTTTTGTGTGATGTTTGAGCTGAAGTTCAGTAAACTCTGGTGGAAGACCCACCATGTGGAAAAAGAGTGTGGTGATGCTCATAAGTGTCACCAGAGTAAGCCGCAGCATCTGCAACTCTCATGCTGTGTGTGGTTTCTTTTTTCCTTTTTTGTTTGTTTGTTTGTTTGTTTTGGTTTGGTTTGGTTTTGCTTGGTTGGATTTTTTTGGCATTTGTTGTTGTTTTGTTATTGTTTTCCAAACAAACTGTGAACACATTTGACAGGACATTATGCATAACCCAGCCTGGAAAATTTGAACACCCAGTGACGAAAACCATAGTCAATCTTTCTTGCCAATTTCGTTGTTCAGGACCTAGCCCAACAGAGTGTGCGGAGACTTAGAGACAGCAGTTAAGACCTGCCTGCTCTGAACCTAAGGGGTGGATATCACTGAGGACCTTCTGCAGGTGGTGGCCTGCCTACATTAAAACAAACAAACATGTAAAGTAATAAACAAAATTATATCTAAATAGCTTTCCAGAGTTTTTGGAAGGGGAGGGCAAGTTTGGGTTTAGAACTGGGTTTTTACAGATCGTTGTCTGTACTGCATTTGGTAGTAAACTTTTTTAATAGTCATCTTTTTGCTATGGTTATTTCATCATTCCAAACCAGACATGTTTCACTTTATTCAACACAGGATAGATTAAGCTTCATTTCTAGGACAATTTGTTTCATCTCATTTCTTAAGTCTGTCACTGTTTGCACACTCGAACTTTGTGGCACTTGTGTGCCAAATCCATATATGCTCAAAAAAATATATATACATCTATATATTAATGAAAAGTAGGATATGCTCCAAAAAAATAAAATAAAATAGTGTAAGGATTATCCGGTGCTTATCTAAAAACTACAGCAGGATTCATCCTATGGTCCAGCTGATCAAGCAGATGCTGAATACCACAAGGAGCTTTTTCCCTGTCTCCATGCAGAGGATTACTGTTAAGACATACAGTTAACTGTCAGCACTAAATTGCCTAAATTCCTTGTGCTAGAGAAAAAAAAAAAAAAAAAAAAAAAAAAAAAAAAGCAGACTAAAAGCAGACTAAGCAAAAAGCACGTGTAGAGGATGCTGGGTTTTGTTTATCCAGCAGAGGGAGAAGCCCAAAGGAGACTCTAACCAGGTAAGCAGAGGACTCTGAAATTAGAAAAATAAACAAAACCCTGACTTCGAAGGTTGAAAGCAAGATAATGCAGATTTATGGTGCTGCTTTATCAGCCAGATCTGTGCCAAGAGAAATAAAACTGTGCTGCTGTTTCCAGCTCCTCCAAGGGAAGGAAGGCTGGTGGGTCTCCCCTGCCCTGCCATGGGGACAGCCCTTGGCCCCAGGGGCTGCAGCATCCATCCTCAGTGCCAGTGCCCTCCTGGAGGTCTCTCTGAGGAGAAAATCCTTTCTCTCTAGCTTTGCAGCCTTCCCGCTGGAAGGAGACACACAGCCAGAGGAGCTGGCACTGGTGCATGCATGTTGGCTGGGGCTGTGGTGATACTTTGGGGCCCTGGGGAGCTGGGAGCCATGTGTCTGCATCGCCTGCGGCCTGGGCCTCTGGTGAGAGGTGTCAGAGACCACACGTCCCATCTGATGGTCCCAACATGTCATCTGGTCTCACTGTGCCTCCTTAATGCTGGGTGGCAGGCCCAGTGGTCGCAGTGTCCGAGACACCCCAAGGTGCGCCCCTCTAAGGGCCCTGTGCCATGCAGAGACCCTCGTAGGTCCTGGTCCCTGGTGAGCCACGGGGATAAAGCAGGAGCTGGTGCCCATGTCTGCGGGAGGTGGCCTGCTTTGTCAGCAGCAGACAGACAGGAAGCTGGGCTCCAAGCCACAGAGGGAGAGAGCACAGCTTGGCACTGTACCCTGCGGTCATTTTTTGAGGAAGGTGCAGTTGCTGTAGAAAAGCACCTTTACTGGAACAGCTGCTCCTCCCCATGGTCCTAACCAGCTCTCCCCACCGTCAGCACTGCAGCAGTTTCATCTGGGCTGAGACCTGAGCATGCCCCCATTCACATAACCATGAAAAACAGTTTAAAAAAAAAATAAAAAAAAAAAATCAATGCATAGGAACGCATAACATGAAACACCTGTACCTGGTCAGATTGACAAAACTCCACAAGCTGGCATGATGTGGTGTTGAGCTGGCCTCAGGTGGGTCTCCAGGCAAGATGGCTGTAGGGTGAGATGCCTTAAACACCATAGTCCTTTTCCAGCAATCTGTATTTTTGCTTTTCAGCAATTTTGTAGGTGCATTTTATTAAATGTCAAGAGCCACTCTCTTAAGGCCCCATTCTGTTAATTCTGCACAAATATATTTTAAAGCAGACACAAGTGTCCCTTTAAATATTAGCAAAATGAGAACTGGGCTTCATGGAAAAGCTGATCATAAAGAATGTCAATTTTGAAATCTTTGTGGGATCAGATGAATATGATACTCATGCGAAGTGCTTTGCAGTGGGAAATATTTTAGGGCCTGTGTTAAAGTTATATTTCATTTGTATTGCAATTGCTGAAATAAAATTATACCCTTCCGTGAGCACTTGCTCTAAAAGGCACATTTAATGAGAATGAACACTCAGAATATCCTGGAAATATATATGTAACTCATGAGATCACTAATGGCATTTAGCACAGTTCATTAGCTATCTGGGACCAAATAGCGTTGAGCATAGCACAGTATCACCTAAATGTCAAGAGCGTCAGATGAATAAGCCAGACAGCCTGTACAGGCAAAAAAAAAAAAAAAAGTGTGGAGGGAAAACATCCCATATTTAATAGCTGAGAAGATCTGCGCACTCTTAAGACCAGTGCCTGTAACATTCCTCTGCATGCCAAGATAACCGATATCTCAAATCAAAGCTAGATCAGGACAAAGCTGTTTATCTTTCCCTCTAATGTCTGGCAGAAGATACAGGGCTCCCTGGATGCAGCGAAGCGTAGCAACTCCTCTGGTTGCGTTTGTTGACTGAACTGTTTCCAGGCTGCTGCCAAGGGGTTTTCAGTAAGGCTGTCTGGAATTTCCACCCTCTGGAAATATTCCAGGCTTTGGAGAAAAAGATGTGTCCCACTTCTGAGCAAAAACTAAAGAAATTATCACACCTCTTGCAGAAAATATGAGGAAAAAAAGAAAAAAAAAAAAAAAAGGAAAAAAACACGGTTGGAACAAAACAGATTATATTCTACAGCTGGCTAGGAGTCCTTTGGTCTGTTAAAAGAAAAAATTCTGGTGAAACTGAAATTGTCTAGCAGCAAATCATTCTAGCAGACAATTTCCAGCAACTTTCTGTGTTAGCTCTTGGGATTGTTTTTTCCTCAACTTGAAATCTAAAACAAAAATTTTTGCATAAGTGGAGTAGGAGTGAAAAAATGAAACTCCTGAGCCATGAGTACACAGGCATTGAGTAGATGCCACCTGAGTCAATAGAGAGTGCAACAGATGGGGGGGGGTTAACATTGTTCTAGGAAATTAATCATTAATTTATTTTTTAAAGTCATCACCATAAATCTTCCCAGAGCATATTGTTACTCTGCCTGCTATGATTCACTAAGCTAGCGCAGGGTGAGATCATTATCATTTCAGTTAGCATTTCTGAGGCTGCCAAGTATCCCCCAAGTGTTTCCTACAGCTGGGGATGCACACACCTTCCCTGGCACTGGCAGCCTGGGTAGCAGTAAAGCTTGAGGCTGCCTGCAAGCTTTGTGACCCCGCACATGGCATCAGCACCTGCGGAAACAAACGGATTGGAAAAACCCTTCCCAGAGGTGGGCTACCACCCCAGCTTCCAGCTCCGGTTGTGGATTGCTAGGGCGCAGCAGTTGCCGATGCCTTGTTATAAACTGGGGCTTTTCTTCTCCTTTTGGAAAGTCCCACATTGTAAAGCCCAAGGACAAAGCACACAGAGTGGGAGGCAGGTTACTAAAAATAACTTTTTTTTTTTTTTTTCTATTTTCATTTTTTCTTTTTGGTGCAATTTCCTGGCTGTATTGTTGAAATAACATTGGAGTGTGATGTAGCAATAGGGCAGAGGGGAGCAGCTGAGAGTCAGAGATCCAGCAGCACACGTTTGTGTGGAAGAAAGGGAAAGGGCTGGCATGAAAGAGAATTGGTGAATTACCTAGCAAAAAAAAAAAGCACTCAGCCTTTCCCTGTCCCCACAGCTGAGTGTGAGCATTGTTTCCCTGAGAGTCCTCTGGCACATGAAGGATGCCAACAGTGTGGAAAAAAAGTAAATAAATGCTGCAACCACACAATCATGGCATTTTCACTTCCTAAAGTGGGAGACAGAAATTCCCCCGGGTCATATGATCTGTGTTGAAATGGCACCAGGAAGAGCAGCAGCAGCAGTCAGCGAGTGCAGGGCGTCTCCATCTGTACAAAAGCCTCTCCTGCCTGAGCTGGAGGTCAGAGCAGCATAGGGATGTGTATGCATGTGCATACGTAGAGAGGCGAGGTGCAAATATCCTCCCAGCCGGATTTTCTCTTGCACAACCCTGATTCTGTGCAGCCCAGCAGACCTTTTATTTTCCCTCCGCCTCTCCACTTCAAGCATGCCTCCAGAGCAGAACTTCTGAAAACACCATTCCCTGCAGTGCCTCACTGGAAAAACAGCTCTTCTCCTTCCCTGAGAAGAGGCAAGCATCAGCACCGTGGTGGGGATGACGATGATGAGAACGTGGGTTGAGCCAGTGGTCGCGGGCTCCCAACTGGCCAGTGCCTTCTACGACACGGCGCTGCTGCTGGTGGTGAAGAACTACTACAACCAGACCAACTCAACTGCTCCCTCCCACTTAATGCAAGATGCTCAGCAGAAGGCTGTCTCTAATTTTTATATCATCTACAACCTCGTCCTGGGCCTGAGCCCGCTGGTGTCAGCCTATGGCTTGTCCAAGCTGGGGGACAAGGTTCATCGGAAGATCCCTATCTGCTTACCTCTTCTTGGCTACCTGGGCTCCAAATCTCTCCTGCTCCTCCTGATCCTGCTGGACTGGCCGATCGAGGTGATGTACGGGGCTGCTGCTTTCAATGGGCTAACGGGTGGCTTCACCACGTTCTGGGCAGGCATCATGGCTCTGGGATCCCTGGGCTCCTCTGAGAGCAGGAGGTCTCTACGGCTGATCATTATTGAGCTGGTGTATGGCCTCGCTGGCTTTCTGGGAAGCATGGCATCTGGCTACCTCTTTGTCGGCTTCAGCGACCGCTATCGAGAGGGCACTGTGCTGGTGAGCTGCAGCATCGCTTGCTATGCTTTCTGTCTCCTCTACAGCATTTTTGTCCTGATAGTCCCCAAGTCAGCACCCTCCTGCACAGCCAAAGCCAAGGGTGTAGAGGAGGTTGGTGGCCAGGTACCAGCTTGCACAGGAGCAGCAGAGAGTGCTCAGCCTTCGGAGAGCAGCAGCAAAGCCCCAGTAATACCCTCAAAACTCATCATCATCCTCCTCTTTGTGGCAGCAATCCTCTATGACCTTGCTGTGGTGGGCGCCATGAATGTACTTCCACTCTTTTTGCTCAGGGAGCCTCTGAGCTGGAATGCTGTGCAGATTGGCTACGGCAATGCCGCCGGGTATGCCATCTTCATCACCAGCTTCCTGGGGGTATTCGTGTTCTCCAAGTACCTTAAGGACATTACCATGATCATAATTGGAGTGGTGTCCTTCACCATTGGTGTCCTCATCATGGCCTTCGTGCGGTGGACGTTTCTGTTCTACATTGGTGAGTAGAGCTGGCATCAGTGCCCTCATCCTGCACCTCTCTCGTACAGCACCCTACAACAACCTAAGGAGGCACATGCTCTTGCCAATGCTTGGTTTAAGGCTAATTAACTTGAAATTTGTCACCTGGTCATAATCCAGATCTGAGTGGGGGAAGAAGGCTCACAATGGAGGGAGGGGGGAAAGGAAGGAATTGTTGCAGGCTACCAGCACCAGCCAGCCATAAAAAGCACCTGCATCTCATGAGGTAAGGCTTAAAGCTAAAATGGAAAAAAAAAATGCCAAAGATTTCCTGTTAAGTGAATATCCTAAGATGTGATTTATTTTTGTTACATTACGGTTTTTATGTCTGATAAGAAACTTAATAGCGAAACATTGGTATTGCTCTAGCAACTAAAATATTACGGGAATGAACTATACAAATCTCACACTATATATAAATGACCAAGGGATGGGTAACAATAGATGTGGCAGCATCCTGTGACGAAGGAAATTCAAGTTTATTTTTGGGAGATAGCCTCCACAAGAACACAGGAAGCCAAAAACCAAGAACAGCATCCCTTGTGGCAGTGAGATGGGTGATTCATACCTGACTAACCGAAAGACTATCATACGTTGCATGGCTTTTGGGTCTTGTTTCTGAAAGTGAGAAAAAAAAAAGTCTAAGAGAAATGAGCCAAAGAGGTTTTTCTGTTTGTGCCTACAGGAAAGGAGAAATCAAAAATTAAACAAGTATGCTCACAGCAGAGAGAGACTAAAATACTGCAGGCCAAAAGCACCATGAGATAAAACATGGTGTTATGAGTATACTGTTCTTGTCAAAGCTGTTAGCATAAGGTCAGACTTGCGTCATCCACCTCACTACCACAAAGGACAGTGCCCTCTAAAGATACAATGGGATTTGGGGCTGGGACCCAGAGGCCATGGCTGGCTGGGTCAAAGTGCCTCTGCTAGTTGCAGCAATCGGTGGCTTATCCACCACCTCCCGGATGAAGCAAGGAGCTGCACTCCTACTGAAGATCAGTACTAGTTTCTGAGGCTCAAGGGACACGACAAGGTGAAGCAAAGGCCCTGCCCAAGCCAGAGGCATGCAGCCTTCAAAAGCAGTGGTTGCTGTGCTATGAGACAGGGAGCAGCTACTGATGATAAGCACATGTTCATTGCATTGCAGCACGGGCAGTGATGCTCTTTGCCCTCATCCCCTTGCCAACCATCAGGTCCATGCTATCCAAGCACGTTGAAGGATCATCCTATGGTGAGTACATCGGTTACCTCTCTGATCAAAAAGCTGTCAAATCCCTCCATTTGGGTACAAGAAAGTTAAGTTAGTGCTACAGCCTGTGCAATGCATCATAAAACCAGAACAGCTGGTACTGCAAACAGGGAGGAGCAGAGAAACTTGCAGGACCAGCCTGTCACGTCCAAACTTCTCCTCCCTAATTGCTTCATCATTTATCCACAAAATTTTCAGAACATGCTTCAAGAGATTACTATCAGTGTGCAGCTCAAAGGCAGGGAAAATAATATCTGAGGTACTGCTCAAAAACACAGTGCTCCAGGGAAAAACAAGGCAATGCTAGGCTGAAGCACAGTGACACTCACATCATTTATATTTGGCTTATTTTACTTCCAGTTTTCGGAAGAATGGATTTCTTTAATCTTTTTCCGTTACGGTCTCTAAATACGCTTCCAAGCTTTTCTTGGCAATTTGTTCCTGTCAGAACATAATTTAACTAACAAAGAATAAATTTTGCCTAAGAAAATGACCCTTTTTGTTCAAGAGGAGAAACAATTCCTAATTTTTCTATTAACTTTGCATTAGAAAATAATGAAATGTGTGTATTTTACAACATCATATTGGAAGCTGCTATTTTTACTCCAATGGCTTCCTTTTACTCCAATTGCATCCTTTCCCTTCTGCCACATCTCAAAACCAGGAGCAGAACTGTCCAGCTCACTGCTGATCAGGCTGCTTGTGCAGCCCCACTACAGTGTGGGGACACAGTTCCAGAGAGCTAACAGCTTCCAAGACAGTAGGTTAAAACCCCCACCTGACATCCAGTGCTACATTCATTTTTCCTCAACAGAGGGTTACCATGCAGCATTTTTTGTCTGGATAGCTTACAAATGCGATCGAGCAGATGTAGAAATTAACTTGCAGTGCTACTGCTCAATACCCGAGCTCACTACCCTTACATTGGAGAATAATATACGAAACAATCACATGAAAGCTGTGCTCTGTCACCAGTTCATTCTGACTGCTGTTGTTCCTCTGTAGCAAGCTCACATCCCTGCCACAAACCATGCAGCTCACACCCAAAATTAATCATGTTCTTCAGTCATTGAAAAATCAGCATCTTTTGTCTTTAACCTTCACCATAAGCTATGCATGCAGCACCTGATTGCAAGAAAAGAGCAGTTCACAAACAGGACAGTGCAGCAGAGCAACATTGCCTCCTCAGCTGGTGGCCACTGGCACTGTGCATGTGGAGCAGGCTTCAAGGGCAGCAGGGTTGGTGCACAACCCTAAATGTGCTCCTAGTTTGCATGTTCCAGGAGGGCTGGGTTGCCCTCTCTTTCCCCATTTACCATGGTATAAACAGAATGGTGCACTTCAGCAAAAATGGTTATTCCCAAGCTGTTCCAGCTGGGATTCAATTTCTCCCTTTCCTCCTCCATAAACATCACACAAATCACAGACAGTTCCCCATTCCAGGCACTATAACATTTCAGACCAATGGACAGCACTTCTGCACTATGGCAGAAGCAGCCCCTGCCTGAAATCTCTTACATCCTGAAGATGTTAACCCATAACTACTTTCCTATATCCTATGGAAATGAGCAGTTATTTCCCAGTTTATGGCTGCTCTTCCAAGCAGCAACCTCAACATCTAGACTGTTTAAGCAAACAGTTTTCAAGCTACGTCTTTGTCCTATGTCTTAAAGAAGGAAGAGACACTCAATTCTGCTCCAGAACAACAGCAGAAACAAGCTCATGCAATCCATCACTCATTAAGCCATGACTACATTGCTTTTCCAAGCCATGGTGGTGGTGGCACCTGAATGCTGAAGGGAGGTACCACAACAGTTTTTTTTTTCTTTTCTCCCTGATGATAAATGATGTTCTTGTTTTACAGGTAAGGTGTTTGTCCTGCTGCAGTTGTCCTTAGTCATCACAGGAGTAGTGACATCTACAGTCTTCAACAAAATCTATCAAAGCACACTGAACTGGTACAGCAGCTTCTGTTTCATTTTGTCTTTTCTAGCTGGCTGCCTCAGCCTCCTCCCTTTAAGGTAAGGAACAGGAATGGTTGTCTCTGAAGGGGCATGTTATGTTTTCTCCTTGCTTCATGTTTCTAGGTATTATGTGTACAATAAAGATTTGAAAAGGAAAAGTGGTTTTGGATTAAAAAAAAAAAAAGGAAAGGACTCAAAAAGTAAAACAAAAATTCTGTGGAAAAGAGGTGACAAGTACCAAGAAGGTTCAAAGAGTTCAAAGAGTTAAGCTTTCAAGTGATATAGCCACTGTTTTTAATCTTCTTTTTGTTTGATGTATTATGAATTGCTTGTAGGAGGAATATTTGGCAGAGTTTAAGAGCTAATAATCCCAGGGGACAAAGCCTCTGCACAAATGCCGTGCTTGATATTGCTAAAATAGTACTAAGTAGAAAGAGGGAATAATCCCACACAAAGTAAAACATTTTTTTTTTTTTTTTTTGAAAATCCATTATGGGTTACTTACTCATTGTGACAGAATAGTTTGAGTCTCCCTTGGGTGTTTCTTTCAAAGGTAAATCATTATGATACAGTAAAGAAAATGGTTACTTTTCTGATCCAGTGAGATTGCCCAATTGTACAGCTACAGAGTGACTGAGAGTTAAAATTTTAAGAACAAGTTTTAAGTGCAATCCCAGATAATTTAAAGAGAGAAATCTGAAACACCTCCACCTACTCTTCTGGAGTCTTTAAAGGATCTCCCTCTAAATATCCCCTTGCTCACCACCTCCTCCCCAAACCCCTCCAGCTGGATACATTACTAGAAACAGCAGGACCCCATGAAGATAATACAAAGTGTGATAATGCCAATATCTAATCTATGCAGCGATACTCTCATTCAGATGTAAGACAGCTAACATCTGATCCCAGATAAAACCCTTGTCAAGTTTGATTTCAATTTTTAAAGTTTCTCCTTGTATTTTCTAACTCATCATTTCTTAAACATAACCCTACTGTTTAACAGTGAGTCACTGCAAGCTGCTCAGCTGCTTTACCACACACACTCCCAGTACAAGCAGTCATTACAAGCACAAACACAGGTACTGGGAAAAAATATGTAAGATACAAGAAACACATTTTTTTTTTCAAGTGAGAACAGTCCATTACTGGAACAACCACCTCTGGGACAAGGTAGCATCCGCATCACTGGAGGTTTGCAAGACGTGGTTGAACAGGGTGCTAGATAATCTCACCTAGGCTCTCTTTTCCCTGTGAGAGATTGGACCTGATGGTCTTTTGAAGTACCTGGGTTGTACTGTGATTCTACAAAAATCTGAAAGGCAACAAATGGTGGCAGCTTCATGGCTTGTACATACAGTGGTAGCTTACAGAGAAGCTGGCTGATTCTCGAAGGGAAGTACATGAACACTCAGCTAGCTCCAGACACCACAGCAGAATTTAAGCTAAAGACTTAGTAAGGAACATGCAAACTGTATTTTGAGAAAGTAGTTTGGTAGCCCTCTTGTAATCAGCGTTTTTATTGTTCTTTACAGCATTGTGGCCATCAAACAACGTTCAACCACTGGCTCCTTTCAGATTCTCACCAAGTGACAGAAGCTTTACCACCGAAAGCATCTTTTGGTCTTGATCAGTTCCCTGAGCAATGCAAGTGGAAGGCTTCCAAGCATTTGTCCCTACCACTGCCTTCGTTACAGGAACCATCTCATCCATGTCTTCACCTCACAGCATGCCACAGTCCCTCAGCCACTGAGCTTACCCAGGACAAAGAAGTTTGCCCTGTTATTTTTGCAGTACATTATTTTGCAGACAATATGCACCAGCTGCTGAACACCAGCAGTCTCCACAGCACCCTGCTTCCACTCCAGGCTACTTGGCCGTAGCGGAGACAGACAAGAACAAGGTAGAAGTGACAAGGGTGTTTCCAGGCACATCATCCAATTTAGAAGGGGAAAGCAAAGGATCAGCTGTAGTTCTTCTCGTCTTTTTGGTCTGAAACCTGAGGATAGTGCTGTGACTGTGGCTTTTGAGGCAGGTGTCCACAAGCAGCATGCAGTGTGTGCATGGTGGTCAGCAGGATGTGCCTACTTTCTGACACAAAGTATGGACAAGTGTGAAGAGTGTCAGCCCAGCTGACTTATCTTATGGAGAAGACTACTGAAATACAGAAAAAACATGGTAAAAAAAAGTAAGATTAAAGTACATTTTTGTAATCCCTACAATAAAAACACTCCTCAGTAGATGTTCACACCCCTAGAGCTTATATTGGCAATGGAACAAGCCTTTAAGGGAAGGATATTTCTTCAAATAAGATAATAAGCGGCACAGAAAATAAGTGTACATATAATTTCAATGGCAAAGGCAGAAAAAAAAAGAAGAAAAAAAGAAACACTAAATTCTAGGTAAATGAGTAATTTTTTAATACATTTATTGGTCCATTCCATTAAATTAATTGAGGTAAACAAATGGTGCATTTAAAAAAAATGTACACATGAATAGAGAATTACAAACAGTTTTACCTCGAAGTGTTTTTTCTCCATCAATACTAGTTCCATAGTAAACAATGCACAAAGTATATCTATACAGAGATATATGAAAGGGTATAGAAACATGCCAGCACCGTAAGTCAAGACAACATTCCATAACCTGTGAGTCTGAACAAGAGCACAGCTGTCAGAGTTGGTTGAGTGCATGAAACAAGAGCCTTGCTCCAAGTTTTACACTGTTTAATGACCTAACTCACACAGAGACGCATCTTTTCACAGCTTTCAGTTTGTTTTTTGGTGGTACAAGGGTGACCTTAGGATGCAAAGTAACACGTTCCAGTGCATGGGCTTGCACAAGTCAGAAGTAGCACAGTTGGGGCAACAAGTCAGCACCAGTTCAGTCATCAGCACTGACTCCTTGAACAAGGAGAGAGGTGGGAACCAGGTCAAAGCCAGACTGCTTTCACCTGCACTGCTGGCCTCCAAACCTTGAGGAGTGACAGATCAACACATCACACAGGAAAGGAGAACAAGGACAGTGCTCCTTTATTCTCATGTGCTAAAGACTAAAACCTTTGGCTGTTCTCTGTTGCAAGACTGTCCTCTGCAATCTGTGCCCCTGTGTGGTGGGAGAGTGGCACTGGCCCAAGCTCTGCTGCCTGATCCAAAGAGGTGGACACATAACCCAGCAGCAGAGTTCAGGAAAGGATTTAGCTTCAAAGTGTAGAGTACCAAGGCCTTCAAAGTAATCCAGGACAGTGAGTAACCTTTAAAGTTTTAGCATACCACTTGCATAAGGGCGATTTATTTATGCCTTTTCAGAAAGTGCATTACCTTCTGGACAAGTACTGTGCCTCAGCCACACAACCTTAAAACTAGCCCAGTTCATTACTGAGTACTGGTACAAATCAGAGACCCCAGCAAGGCTCTGAAGTGCTGTGTGGAATTAAGCATCATCACTTCCTTCTTTATACTGGTTAAGCAGCACCCCCAGAAACTTTAAAATGCAACCTTCACAGTCCCAGAAGGCAAGTTCATTACTTTTATCCCCAGTTTTACTTCACCGAAATAAATTTGGTAGCAAGTCTTCTATCCCAGAAAGTGATCCCATTTTCCCAAATTATTGGTTATTTTCTAGTGAAAGGCTAACATACTAAGAAAAAGACTGTTCTACGATCAGATTTTAAGAAGACTGAACATCTAATAAGCTACTTTAGTCTACTCCTGTCTACACCATTTGCTTAGTGGTTATCAGCACCAGTGTCTTAGATTTCAAACAGTCTGCAACCTTGTGCACAATTACTTAGGTTTTAACAAAATTGTGCCTCCTGTTACAAGAGCAGTCCCTGCTGTGCTCTGAGGGAATTCTGTAATTGGAAGCTGCAGGATGCGACCTGAAGCAACATGCACCACGAAGAGGCTGTGCGGATCCACCACCACAAGGCTACCCCACAGCACATCTGCAGGACCATCTCTGCCACTCTGCGGAAGTTTCTTTTTGGCTTAGCCCACTGTGCTACCCTTAGCGTTTTGCCAGTGCAACAAAAATCCAAGCAGACAACTTTGAAGAATCCATAGTTTATTCTTTGTTAAAGCTCACGTCTGAAGAGTTAGTATCTTTAGGGCTAACACTCATCACCATTTCATTTTTCAACAGATACCTGAAAAAGCCACGATGTGTCAACATTTGTTTATTGCAAGAGTCAGAACCTGATAAAAACACGTATGAACAATGCACAGCTCCTTACTGAGTACAAAAACAAGATCTCAGTGCTTGCTTTGTTGTGCTGGTGCCAGTTGAGAGAAGAAACAAACACACTAGAAGTTATGCAGGAGTAACCAGGACAGTGGTGAATTATGCATCCTCTGAGAGGATCTTGGTTTGGCTGTGGGAAGCCAAGCTAATTTAAGAGCTGTTGAAGGACCCTCATCTTAAGTAGGTTCATTGGAAGGGTGCAACTACTTTTATCATGATTTCAGTGCATGCACAGAAGGTGACCATAAGTGACTGAACTCTCAAGACAGTACCCAAAAGATAAAGCTCCTGCCCTACTCCTGCTTCCCTTCCCCAACATCTTTTGCTTTTCACACTATAAAGGTTTGGGTACTTCAGAGAGAGACACCCACCACATAAGGACTACACAATAACATGTCAGAGTTTCACCAACACCTCAGATCTTAACCTCACACAAACACCAATTAATTAAGAGCACTCTTAACACCTTTAAGGAGTTTCCTGCTATTTTGCAGTTCTCCCTTTCTGCACTGCTGCCACAAACCCCAGTCTCTCCCACAGTTACCCAGTATTTACAGCAACAATTCTTTTTTTTAATAGAGACTCCACGGTGACCCATAGGAGCTAAAAGACCCACCCCTACACACTCGTCTTACACTACAGCAATTCTTGCAGAGGACTTCTCTTTTGAACATAAGTTTTACCTCCTCCATAGATGTCTGAGAAGTTTTACTTTCCCAGATAATATAAGAAATCCTGTTTGTGACCACAGCCTGAGGTGCATGTTCCAGCCTTTCCTCCAAATTAGCTTGTAGGTGCTACAGAGCCACATATTGCAACCAGGAAGTGTAAAGCATGCTTGCCTTTCAACAGCTCAATCAGAAAGAGATTTATCTGAAATCAACACATACTTTGGTCTCGTAGTAGTTGAGAAACCACGATGCACAATCAGCGGCATCATGTTAAAGAAAATCTAAGCTGATCTTGAACCACTCCAGCAGTAACTCATGTAAACTTCACTTGGAACTCCCCACTGCCCCTTGCACTTCTCACGAACAGCTGTGATGTCCACTCCTACATTCCCCAGAACCAAGCCACATTTCAGTTTGACACAACACTAAGTGGGAACGGGATGTCAGTGTTGTAAGGTATCAGACGAAACCTATGCACCTGCAGGAAAACGACACTCTCTCCACTCATCTTGCACATTTTTGATGAGGTGGAAGAAAGAACGTCTCAATACAAGTTCAAATTATGCATTGCTTGACTCCCAGTCATGTTGCAGAGTCAACTGAAAAGCTTCAGTTACCACGCAGGCACCAGCTCAAAAAAGCATGATGATCTGTATGTGGGAAATAGGGAAGACAGCAATTGACTGTAACCCTGAAGGTCAAACTGTAAAGTGTTATGCATTTAGAAGTGCTTATTTTAGAAGGGAGAGATTGAGGAAGACACTAGTTTACTGCTTCAAGATGATCTCTTTAAGCATTCCCCTTGCACAGCAGGAGTGGTTAGTTGTTCCAAACCTAACAGCAACTTAGAGATCTTTACACCACAGAAGTGTACATCAGTGAGCTGTGAACTTAAACCAGAAAGCACAGTTTGGTTAACTACCAGAGAACTGTCAATGGAAGTTGAGTCAAAAAGGAAAAACCCCTTAAATGTCTTAAACCTGGCTTTTGCACCTGGAGGGTATTACCTCATTAGCCCGACAGCAACCACATTGCACCAATAACTCACCGTGACAGCTGCTGCAGAGCCACCGTGCTGAGCAGGGGAGTTTCAGGCAGACTTGGTGTTTATGAAGGGACAAAGTGCAATCCAGACTAGTGTACCTGACAGGTAGCCACAGGAGAACACAGAAGTTGCATATACCCGGTCACCTTTCAGATTCTTCTCAAGAACGTTGCCAGAGACCAAGCAATCACTCACGTTTAGCAGTAAGCACTCCATGTTATTTATTCCCCCAAATCCCAACACTACCCTGGTATTAGCTTCCTCACTTTGGATGGATAAAAGGAGTTTTATCTGCATGCTGTTAAACCATGACTCTGAAACCCATTGTGAAAGCATTCCTCTACTAAGGCCATTAACACTAAGCAGGCATTTATTTGAGGCTGGACTGCAAGAGAAAAGGGAAGGGACTTGCAGAAGCAGTTATATTTCTAAGGGCCAATAAAAACTACTAGGAAAATAGATCTGTACCAAAAGAAGTCTTAAAAGACTTGCCATGTGGTTCAGTAGAGAGAGTTCTGGACACTATGTGTACCTGATAGGGTACCTATCTACCCCCACGGACCTGTTTAAGGCAAGTTTCACACACACAATGACGCTTGCTGCAGGCAAGCATTTGACACTTTTTGGCTTTTGATTGCTACTGAAGAAAAAGGAAAAAAAAAAAAAAAACAACAGGGAGAGAAAACAGTTCTACCTTCTTTACCACAGCAGGCACCTGAAGTAGCCAAGCCCACAGAGGCTGTGGTTCAGGAAAAATGAAACACAAAAGAAATCGTAGCATGGTTCAAGAGAATTCTACCATGCAACTTCCAGAGCTACCTTCAGAAAAAATATACCAAAAACTCGTATTTGTTTCCACCATTGCCGTAAGCCCTGAAAGGCCGCTGTTCAATTCACTCCCAGACCCAGGCTGATTTTGATCCCCACATCGGTCACAAGTACACTTCAGCCAACTGACATTACTTCATAATCACCAAGGTAAACAAAGATACTCAGTATGAACCAACAGCATGCCACACTCACAAAAACCACAGTTCATGCTTGTATCACAGGCTATGTGCAGGTGGTGTCAGTATGCTCTGTCTAGGACCAGCCCAACTCCCACACAGAAAAGTCTCCAGAAACCCTTTAACGGGAGCATACGTCGGTGGTAGCAAACCAGAAAATATTCAATCCCACTCTTTCTCTCTCCATCCAAAAAAAGAGATAAGGATTGGTTAGGGGGTACTGTATCATGGGAACTATTACCTTTTCAGCAAACAAAACAGAAAGGTAATAAAGATGTCATTTGGCACCTTGCAGTAGAGTTTTATTTTCATCTTTTTAGTGTTCTACTCATCAGTTCCTTCCAGACTAAAGAGGTAAGTTTTATGATCCCCATGCACTTTCACTATAAGCCCCATATCACTCCATAGGATAGAGAAGGAACCATTCAAGATAACTCAAAAAGATGAAACATACCCCAGTTTAAACAGAAAATGAGGAAAAATTCAAATAGTTTTCAGAGGGTCTGTTCCAGCTTCAGCACAGCTGGCTTTTCAGTTAATGTGACAAAGAAGAGTCCTTCACACAGTTCCAGTATGTCTAGTGGTACTGAGCACGGAAGTGCTAGGCTGTCCATGAAGGTACTTCTCATTTGGTCTCTGGCTTGTCTTGCAATAGTGGTATAATTGACTCCCACGCCGTAAGGCACTGAAGGAAGAACCAAAGATTAAAAATGCAGATGGTGTATCAGCCCTTGTAATTTTTGACCCCCCCCTTTCCATACCAACAGAGTGCAAGTTCAGAAAGGCTAGCAGAATCTTTATTGATTATTTCATGAGGAAAAATGCAGAAGCTCAAACAGCAAGTGAAGTGTTCAGAAAGAACAGCTGCAATTTACAAACAAAAGCAGCAAATTAAAGCTTTCCAAAGTCATCGGCTGGACCAAGCTATTAAGAATGCATCAGAATACCTACAGTTTTCAAATATCAGCTGGATTCTTCTGAAGCGAAGGACACAGCTTTCAGCTAGGCAGACAATCTGTTTCTTGTAGAAATTCGCATTTGTGGTCTGACTGTGGGAGGGCGCTATTTTGGACACAATAGCAGCTATTATAGCAGCAGCCCAGCAAAGTTATTTGCAAAATCTATGCAGTTAAGGCAGGTAATTCAGAGGCACTGTGTACCCCAGTACATCTCAGGGACTTGACTATACTTCATGGGACTAACTGTTTATTCTCTGGTATAATAAAATAAAAGCAAAGCCTAGTTTCTGTGCTAGTACAAGTGCTCTCCAGACTTTGGAGTAATTTCCTGAGATGTGTATATTTAATTCCAGGTCTTCTGCAATGTTTCTTTACTGTCTTCCACCAATGGAGAGCCCAGGAGTCAAAATGGGCACAGACCATGGACTACATTTTATTAAACACTGGGAAAGGTCAAATTCATCACCAGCTCTTATATCCACAAGTCACTGTTGTCAAGCATCACCTTGATAGATCTTGTTGATAGTACTGAAAATGAATAGAGTGTTTCTAGCTGTGTACCCTATAAAGATTAGACACTTTCCTACCAATAAGTTTCTTTGCTGCAGCCAAGAGCAAAACTGAAGGGATACTACTAGATGTTCAGTGCAGTCTTTAATACCACAGCAGTCACAAAACAGGGAAGAAAGCCGGGTGAAATGAAATTTGCATGGTTAATTACGAATTGTTGACAGGACAGACACTGATTGGAAAGGGAAAAGGAAGTGCAAACTAGTACATTACATGGAGAAGTAACCTAGGATAGGAAGAAATTTGCAGAGTACATGTGGAAAAACTGCAGTGGGCAAAAACATAAGGCAAGTCACCATGCATACACCTAGTAAGGTTTTTTTGTTTGTTTGTTTAATATATTGATATGTGGATTTGGTAACATCGTTCTTCTCACACGAAGGAAAACTGGACTGCCAGCATAAGCATTTCAACTCCTTTCACTTTAAAAGGAAATCATCTGACATTTAATCAGAGCACAAATACTGAAATTCAGAAAGAGCAAAGGTATAACTCGCTAGGTATTTCCAGGCCTAGCCATAGCAGGTGTAATCTATATACAGGTCCAAGGAGCACATTAATGCATGCAGTTTGATTCATAAAAGGCAGAATTGAGAGATTATCTAGTTTTATAGTATTACTAGAATGTGCAATTTTAGTCTTTTTCCTTCACCACCACCAACTAGGAAGCAAACTACTGCTGATCAACAATTTGTTCAATTCGAGAACCAAGACAGACAAGCATCCAGTACAAAGTACTGTTACACGACTGCCTTGCAAGAGACTGCTAATCTCATGCAGATCTCTTGAGCGTGACCAACAACTCCATATAAGCTGCTGACAAAGAGCAGCTTCCATAGCACTTAAGAACTGCTTTAAGATGTCCAAGGTTCTTTGCTGCAAGACAGCATGAACATTTTCTGAAGAATAATCACCACCTTAGAGGAAAATTAATCACTTTTATTCCTGCCAGTGCTACAGCAGCACCACATACCTTCTCGTAGTACTGGATGTTTTTATCTGCCATCCCCATGAGTAGCTGCCTAAAGTCTTGTCGCTTGTTGTTCTGCCATCTCTCCATATCTGCTTTCAGGTCAGCATTAAAACATTCTACTCGGTCTTGACATTTCTCAACATCTGTGGGTACCTGTAGAAAAATAAATCAAGATTGAAACTGTAGTTGAGAGGGTTAGACTGCTAAATCAGCTCAGTCTCCCTGAGAAAAAGCCACAGAGAAAAGGGGAAGTAACAGTCTAGTGGTTACCCTGAAGGAACTCAGTTATGGCTGCAGGGAGAAGTCCCAGTTCTGTATTAGGAAGGAGACAGGATTGATTAATTTGTTCTTTGCTGTTCAAGGTGGCTGGCAGTTCTGCTTGTCCCACTCCATGCCAGATACAGAGACAGGCTGAGGAAGAGCTTGCGGGAGGCACATGAAGAGGAAAGGCAATCTGTACAAGTGCTGAGCGCATAGGCTCGGTCCCCAGTTCTCAATCTGAGCAGACTGACCACAGCAAGTCTCCTCTCCTCCTTCCCATTCACACCTTTCACTAGGTGTTTCCCAGTCTTCACTAGTGAAGCAACAAAGACCCAGGTTTCTCCCAAAGAGCTGAGAGACTTCAGAGTTAGATATTGACCACAACAGAAAAACAGCAGTGATCAGCTTTGTCTGCAGAACAAAATTTCTAAGCCTCTAGCTTTAACCTTACAAGCTGCCTGTAAAAAAGTTTAAATGCAAAGCACTGATGATAATAACACAAAGGCAACTGGAGGCATTGACTCATTTGGCCCAAATGATCTCAACTGGCCCAACACTGAACTTGTAGTCACGCGTAAGCAATGCAAGAAATCTGGAAGGACAAACATTGCAGGTCTACAAAGAGACTGAAAAGGCTTACAACACTAGTCGTGACCTCAAGATAGAAGCAAGTTAGGTCAAAGAAAATGGTATTCATACAATCATAAAGGTTGGAAAAGCCCTCCAAGATCATCTGGTCCATCTGTTCCCCTACCACCAATGTCACCCACTAAACTATGTCCCCAGGCACCACGTCCAATCTTTCCTTGAACACCCCCAGGGACGGTGACTCCACCACTTCCCTGGGCAACCCGTCCCAGTGCCTGACTGCTCTTTCTGAGCAGAAATGTCTCCTCATTGCCAACCTGAACCTCCCCTGGTGCAACTTGAGGCCATTCCCTCTGGTCCTATCACTGGTTACCTGTGAGAAGAGGCCGACCCCCAGCTCCCCACACCTTCCTTTCAGGCAGTTGCAGAGAGCAATGAGGTCTGCCCTGAGCCTCCTCTTCTCCAGACTAAACAACCCCAGTGCCCTCAGCCACTCCTCACAGGACTTGTGTTCCATACCCTATTGTCTTAACCAATGCGCTGTATCACAGAATCACAGAATTTTCTAGGTTGGAAGAGACCTCAAGGTCATCGAGTCCAACCTCCAACCTAACGCTAACAGCCCTCCACTAAACCATATCCCTAAGCTCTACATCTAAGCATCTTTTGAAGACTTCCAGGGATGGTGACTCCACCACTTCCCTGGGCAGCCTGTTCCAATGCCTCACAACCCTTTCAGTGAAGAAGTTCTTCCTAACATCTAACCTAAAACTCCCCTGGCTCAACTTAAGCCCATTCCCCCTCGTCCTGTCACCAGGCACGTGGGAGAACAGGCCAACCCCCACCTCGCTACAGCCTCCCTTGAGGTACCTATAGAGAGCGATAAGGTCACCCCTGAGCCTCCTCTTCTCCAGGCTGAACAAGCCCAGCTCCCTCAGCCGCTCCTCGTAGGACTTGTTCTCCAGGCCCCTCACCAGCTTCGTCGCCCTTCTCTGCACCCGCTCAAGCACCTCCATGTCCTTCTTGTAGCGAGGGGCCCAAAACTGAACACAGTACTCGAGGTGCGGCCTCACCAGAGCTGAGTACAGGGGGACGATCACCTCCCTAGCCCTGCTGGTCACACTGTTCCTGATACAAGCCAGGATGCCGTTGGCCTTCTTGGCCACCTGAGCACACTGTTGGCTCATATTCAGCCGACTATCCACCATCACTCCCAGGTCCTTCTCTGCCTGGCAGCTTTCCAACCATTCCTCTCCCAGCCTGTAGCTCTGCTTGGGGTTATTGCACCCCAGGTGCAGGACCCGGCACTTGGCCTTGTTAAACTTCATGCAGTTGACCTCAGCCCATCGGTGCAGCCTATCCAGATCCTCCTGCAGAGCTTTCCTACCCTCAAGCAGATCGACACACGCACCTAACTTGGTGTCATCTGCGAACTTACTGAGGGTGCACTCGATACCCTCGTCCAGATCATCGATGAAGATATTAAAGAGGACCAGCCCCAGCACCGAGCCCTGGGGGACGCCACTA